>NW_006294339.1:3273582-3296086 GCF_000327345.1 Myotis davidii | reverse complement strand
TTCTTGTGGGATCACTTGCTTCTTGGCACCTGGTATCTGACCAGCAAGAACGCGGGACAAAAAGTTCTTTCAAAAAAAGAGGCTAAGCTGTGCATTTGTTTCCTCTGAGAGAAAACGTAAAAGATGTAATTTTATAGAAACACTAGAGGCTTGATGCACGAAATCATGCATGGGTAGGGTCCCTAGGCCTGGGCCCATGATCAGGGCTGATCTGTGGGGTGACCTGTGGGGCGATCAGGAAGGGGAGGGGCCTGCTGGCACCTGGCTTTGCTGGCCTGGGGACGACCGCCAGGGGGCAGCTCCTGCATTGAGCATCGGCCCCCTGGTGGTCAGTGTGTGTCATAGTGCCCCAGTCGTTTCGCCATTTGGTTGATTTGCATATTAGCCTTTTATTATATAGGATTTGCTATTTCATGTTATTTTCAATAAATAAAAGTTAAACATTTAAATCTTATTTCCCTTCTTGATAACATTCACATTCTGCTAACATCTCACCTTAGCGACTGGTGAGGAAGGAAGGACTGAAAGCAAAGGGGCCCTGGGCCCTGTCCTTCCCTCCCTTTGCTGTTCTCGTGTTCAGCAGTGTAGGTGGTTGGCTGATACAGGGAAGTAAGGACAGGTAGATAGGTTGTTCATGTTTCTTGAAGGCCATTGTCACAGGGGCTGCCCCTGGGGTTGGGAACCTGGGTTAGGCTGGGCCCACTGGACCCGTACCTGTGGTGGGGCCTGCAGCCCAGCAGAGCAAGGAGGCCAGTAGAGGCTGGACACAGCTAAAAGCCCAGGGCAGCTGGGAGGCTGAGGCCCAGGAGGGAAGAGACTGTGGTGAGGGTCCCTGCAGTGACTGACCGTGGTGTGCTGGTGGCACAGGACCAGGAGTGAAGCCAGGGCCATGGGACCTGGGGTCATACGAGGTAGAAGGACGGATCAGGGGCTAGACAGAGGCAGGAAAGAAGGGCCAGGCACAGTGTTTAAACTTGAACTTTGCGAGGTTGAGACTTTGGAAAAGGATTGGTTCCAGCTGATAACTTTTGGCTAACAGTGGACTATTTTTAGGGGGGAAGATATAAATGGTTTTTAAACATAAAAAAGGTGACGCAGTCTCACTTGGAACTAAAGGCAGGTGAAACAAGACTACAGGAGTCTCACATTTTCTGCCTCTACGAATGAGAGATGCCAAAGTTTGATAACACGCATGCTGGCCAGGGTGTGGGAAACTGCATCTCCTACATTGTCGGGGAGAGTATAAAATGGTGCAGGCTCTTAAAATAGAACCCATTAAAATTGCATACACTGTCTGAAGCAGAATTTTCCACTTCTAGGAATTTATCTTGCAGGTAAACAGACGTGTAAATGGGCAAGGGCACATGTACACAAGGACACTCATTGGAATGCTCAGGAAATGACCTACATGCCCGTCAGTACAGAACTGATTAAATAAATGAGGCCACATCCATACAGTAGAGCAGAGGTCAGCAAACATTCTCTGTAAAGGGCAAGGTAGGAGTTTAGGCTTTATGGACCATGAGGTCTCTCTAGGAGCAACTCTGCCCTTACAGCCTTAAAGGAGCCATAGACAGTGTGTAAATAAATGGGCATGGTTGTGTTCCAATAAAACTTTATTTACAAAACCAGAGGGTGGGACAGATTTGTCCCAGGAGACTCCCAGGAGATTCTGTAAACCCGTGGGCTCATTACTGAACCTGAGCCAGACCTTGCCCGCCGCAGTGAGAGCTGTCTTGGATGTGTGACCTTAGAAAAGTGGCTTAAGGCCCTGGCCGGGAGGTTCAGTTGGTTAGAGTGTCATCCCATACACCAAAGTTGCAGGTTAGATCTCTGGTCAGGGCACATAAAAGAAGCAACCGATGAATGCATAAATAAGTAGAACAACAAACTGATGTTTCTCTCTCAATAAATATTTTAAAAGAAAAGAAATGGCTTAAGCTCTCTGAAGATTCCTCTTCACACTCAACAGCATTTTTCTCTCAAACGCTCATGGACGTTTGCTCTGTGCCAGCCTCTGACCTCAGCAACTAGGAAAGCAGTCATAGCTGCCTTACCTTATTTTGTTCCAGGCACTGGGCTGAGTGCCTTGCATTTGGTATGTCACTATTCTTATAAGTCCCATTTTACAGATAAGGAAACTGAGTTCAGAGAAGTTAAGTGACATCCCAAGGTCATCCCAGCTGGTCAATGCCAGAGCTGAGAATCAAACCCTAATCCAACTGGGTAAATCCTGGGTTCCACTATGCCCCTCCAAATAGGAGGGGCAGACCCTGTCATATATGTTGAGCACTGAACGAAGACCTGGCTCCTGGCCCCGGTTGGTTCCTTCTCTCCATCTTCAAACTCTGTCTTTCAGGACATCATTCCCTTCGGCAACAACCCCATCTTCCGCTACCTCTTTGGATGGATGGTGCCTCCCAAGATCTCCCTCCTGAAGCTGACCCAGGGCGAGACCCTACGCAAGCTGTACGAGCAGCACCACGTAGTGCAGGACATGCTGGTGCCCATGAAGTGCATGATGCAGGCCCTACACACCTTCCACAACGACATCCACGTGAGCTGAGGCAGGGCAGGACAGGCCAAGAGCCATCCCGAGGAACCCATGGTCTCCCTGAACCGTGGGACTGCCCATGCCCGCCCTCTGGGCTTCAGTGTCCCCAACTGCAAAATGGACCTGCTCAGCCATGGTCCTGATGGGAGAGAAGTAGTAGGGCCCAGTAACGAGCATGCCATGAGCTGCTCACATTGTGCCCTCGAGTGTGGTGGAGTTGGGTGCTCCCAGCCCAGTCTTGGGGGTTGGGATGAAGCTGTGAGCAGCCAGAGGAGGGGCCCCTGGACAGTGCTGCAGGGCCTCCATTTAGGTCGGGGTGGTGTGGGCCAGCTATGAGCGTGTCAACCTGTTGGAGAGAGAGCACCAATACCCTCCTCCCTGGCCCACCCAGGTCTACCCCATCTGGCTGTGCCCGTTCATCCTGCCCAGCCAGCCTGGCCTGGTGCACCCCAAGGGAGATGAGACCGAGCTCTACGTGGACATTGGAGCTTACGGGGAGCCACGTGTGAAGCACTTTGAAGCCAGGTCCTGCATGAGGCAGTTGGAGAAGTTTGTCCGCAGCGTGCATGGGTGAGTGGCTCAGAGCGTGGCACAGTCCCTTTGGCCGCCTGCCCCAGGGGACTGCTGCAGGGGCGTGGGGGAAGGGCCCAGGCGGCCAGCTCTGGAGCAGGACCAGCTGGTCGCTGCAGGACTGTCACTCACTGAAGCGGCAGTGCTTCAGGAAGTACCTTGTGAAAGGTGAGGTGGGGGTGCCGGGCTCCTGCCCCTCTTCTCTCTGCATCTGCTCCTCGCCCTGGTGCAGATGATGGGGGTTTCCCATATGTTCAGGGGCTGCCACTCCAGGTTAGAAAACCAAAGCTAAGCTAAGGAGGGAGGAATGCGTGACTGAAAGCTACACAGAGGCCTGGATCAGAGCAGTGCTCAGAAAACGGCCTGGAACAAGCTCCTGACCTACACAACACGGACAGACCTCAGAGTAACTGAAAGAAGCCAGGAAAAAGGAGTGCCGATGTTTCCATTTATATAAAATTCCAGATCCCTGGATGGTAGACAGCAATGACCCCTTGGTGGGGGGGCGGTCATTATCTTGACCGAGGTGATGGTTTCTAGTTTGTATACATAAGTCAGACTTAGCAAGTGGTACACTTCAATATGCGCAGTTATCAGCGGCCCAGGGAGCCCGTGTGGTGCACCGAGCACGGGGAAGCCCGCAGCCCGAGTTCTGCTCCTCATTCTGCCTCCACTGCCAAGCCCCTTAACACCCTGAGCCTCGATTTCCCATCTGCAAAATGGGGATTAGAATTCCCGCACCACCCTGCACTGCTCGGTCATGAGGGGATTCAACAAGGGAAATCCAAAAGCGCTTCCTGCCTGCAAAGTGCGCACCACAGAACAGCGGTTGGGGTTCCCTCATCCGCTTCCCCTCCCTGCCCCACTGCCATCGCCTCCCCGTCCTCACCCTCATCTCTGTTCTGCAGGTTCCAGATGCTGTACGCCGACTGCTACATGAACCGCGAGGAGTTCTGGGAGATGTTTGACGGCTCCCTGTACCACAAGCTGCGGGAGCAGCTCAATTGCCAGGACGCCTTCCCTGAGGTGTACGACAAGATCTGCAAGGCCGCCAGGCACTGAGCCGGAGCCTGCCCGCAGAGAGACACGTGTGTGGGCCCTGCCCCCGGGGCCAGCAGGCATCTTCCCTTCACTCAAACTTGGCTGCTCTCCCAGATCCACACTTCCAGAAGCAAACCCCTCCAGAAATCCCACGCAGAGAGCCCCGACCGACCGCTCCCAGCTTCCAGGGGCCGCCCAGTGGAGTGGGAAGGACTTGGGATATGGAGTCAGGTAAACCTGCGTCCAGTTCCCGTTCAGCCACTCATTCGCTGTGTGACTCTGAGGGAGTCACTCAGCCCCTCTGATCCTGGCTCTTCATCCATTGACAGAGGGTAACAGTATCTGCCTACAGGCTGTGGCAGCTGTCATTGCTTCCCATTCAGCATCACATCTGGCTGAAGTGCTCCGGGTTCAGTGGTTGAGTCCCGAGAGCTCCATGTTGGGTCACCTGGGCACAGGCGTGGCTGGAATGATGTAAGGTTGCCCTGGAGTTGCACCGCTATTGCTTCCGTCAGCTAGAATTGCTCCTCACAGGAGAAGGAAGGTTCCTCTCCATCCCTGGGGTCTCAGGAGGGCAACAGATGGGCAGGCAGGCCCAAGAAGTGCTGTGCCAAAGCCAGGTCTGATCCCAAAGTTTTCTCTGCCTCCTTGGTGATCCTGCCCCTCCCTCCTTCATGCTCAGGCTTGCATGCCCCCGGCCATCACCGAGTCTACTCCTAGTGGACCATGTCCCTGGGGAAGACATTTCAGGGTGAATCCTACCCCGGCCAAGGCCTGGGATTCCGGCACAGGTGGAACGAGTGGCTTCTGCTCTGAATTGGATCCAGAGGGTCTGGGCTCATTCTTTGCTTCCCAGCCCCCATGCCTCTTATCCCCAGCACCTGCTTAGTTTTGGGGGTGCGTCTGCGTTACTCTGGTGTCGGGGGTGGGGTGGACCACACTCGCAGGAAAGTGGAGCCCGCCATTGTTAGGTCCCATGTGGATCCTCACTGTGGGGCTGAAGGAATAGAATATCAACTTGATTTCTCCAACCACTCATCCCCTTGGTTTCTTTCTCCCCCCACCCCCAGCTGTAGTTAATTTCAGTGCCTTACAAATTCTAAGCTCAGAGAAAAGTTAGCTCCGTTTCCGTTCCAGAGGGAAGGGACCCTCCCTAGGTCCTACCCCACTGACTAAAACTTGGTTGTTTATGCAACTCCATCTTAAGACCTGCCCAGCCTCAGCTAAAGACCCAGAATCTGAGGAGGAATTGTGCCCTGTGAGCGAAGCTGGAGTTGAGTGAGCCATGCCAGGCAGTGGCATCTGAGAGAGCTGAACGCACGCTGCAGCAGAGTCGGGAGGCCTGGGTTTCAGCCCCTGGTGTATGGTCAGTGTGCTGTGCAGCTGTGGGCAAGTCCTTTGTTCCTCTGAACTACAGTTTGTCCTCGTTCCCTGGGGGCCATGCTGCTATAGAGGTGCATGGCTCTCTCAGACCCCGTGGTTGCAAAACCCATAGAAAGCCTCATTTGTGTGGAAAGTCAGAGGAAAAATAAATGAACAAGTGGACCCTTGGGGGTGGTCTGTCATTTACGGTCCTTCCTTCAGCCCAAGGCTGGCTCTCATCTCATTTTCAGAGAGGCTTGCAGGAAGTGTTGGTCTTGTCACTGTAGGTTGCCAGAGTCCTCAGACTCACGCTTTGACTGACAGATGCTCACATACGCACACACACCCGCCCCCCAGGGCTTGGCACACTGCAAAGTACCTGAGTGTGGTCCTGTGAGTGCTGGGTGCACGCATGGCACTCAGAAGACAAAGGAACTCCCTTCCCCTTTGGCCTCTGGGAGGGGGCATAGGGGAAATATAAAAACCCCGTTCTCTAGCTTGTATGCCAAGCACGTGAATTCTGGCATTAGCTCTCAGCGGGCCCGTGTGCGCCAGGTTCAACTGATGATCCTACTTGCTGTAGAGGAATGGTTAACCTGGGCAGATTAACCCAGCAGCTAAGGCTCGCCCATCATTTCACCAGTGAGACCTCCATCCACACGCCACTGGGAATGTGGCCAGAGATGCCAGCAGCCTCTTGTTTTTAGTCCCACAAACCAAATCCTGTCCACAGACCTCACCCGGAACTGGGGCTGGGCAGGGAAGGTCTTGGGATTGCACCAGCCTCATGTTAATGTTTTACTCCAATAACGTGTTGCCTGGAAAGGGCAGTCTTCCAAGCATGGTGAGCTACCAGCTTTCTCGTAGCCAGTCCCGTCACTGTCCGTCCGTGTGCTGGTTCCAGATGGCGCTGAACTTCGCACTGGGGGCCAGTGTGTAGAAAGTAAAAGGACAGGCCCCTCCCACCAGGGCTATGAGTTTCGTGGCTGCATGAAGGTTTCCTGTAAAATCACTTACAGCCAGTTTCTTCGGCTGGGCAGATGTATCATTTAATGGGGTGTTGCTAAAAGGGAGGGGGTGTGTGTGTGATATTTTTCCCTCCCTGGTCGCGGGGCCGGAGGAGAGAGGCATGAGTCTCCCTGGCAGGCTCTCGCACGGCAGGCGCGGTGCCTACGACTGTCCAGAACACTTATGTCCCTGCGGCCATGTGGCCGCCGCTTCTGTAAAAATAAAAGTGTGACCTGGAAAGTCGCCTTTGTTGGTTCTTGCTCTGGGGACCCCAATGTGGAGTCAGACCTGGCTCAAGTGCAGGCTCTGCCACTCACCAGGCCCGTTTCCCTCTGGACCTGCGTGCCCCTGAGCAAGGACTGGCAGAACATGAGGGACGTGCCATGTTCATCAGGGCAGTGGACTCATGGGTGACTTTCTGTCCTTGTCACAGTGTGAACTGGTGTGGGTGTGAAAGGACCTCCCATCCACCAGGTGGAGAGCAGACTGCAGCGGGGAGGGGAGGAGCAGGGGAGGGTCCAGGTGAGGCAATGGGTGACCAGATGGGGGAGGGGTATCTTTAAAAATAGACTAATTCTGAATCATTCTAAGCATGAGAATAGTTTCCTCAAGATTTTCTTTTTCCTTTATTTTTGTTTTGTTTTTCCATCACCATTTGTCCCCCCGTACCCTCTTTCACCTCACCTTCCTCTCCCTCCCTGCAATCACCATACTGTTGTCCGTATCCGTGGGTTCTGTCTCTTTTTTATCTTTTTTTTATTTGTCCTTACCTAAGGATATTTCCCACTGATTTTTAGAGAGTGTGGAAGGGAGTGGGAGAGACAGAGAGAAACATCAATGTAAGAGACACATCAATTGGTTACCTCCCTCGGCCCATGGACTAAAGGGTTGTGGGTTCAATTCCGGTCAAGGGCATGTGCACCAGTTGCAAGCTCAATTCCTGGCTGACGCTCCAACCACTGAGCCAGCCCGCCTAGGGCAGGGGGAGGGGGAGTATCTTTTTTAAGGCACCAGACCTGGTTGTCAGGAGCTCTGGGCTACAGTCCTGGCTTGGTCACCAGGTTGTGATCTAACAAATTTTGGCAAGTGAACCCTGTGAAGACTATTTCCTCGCCTACAAAATGGATGGAGACAGAGTTCTCCTGCTGGGGACGTAGAGCTGCCTTAGGACACACGCCACACTCGGCCACCTCTTGGAATTTAATGAACAGGGAGTCGAACACTTCGGCTTTAGAATAGAAGGGGTCCCAAAAGTGCCCACCGTATGCCACCCCTTCGGTCCATCCGCTGTCTGGCTCCCATGTCCATGTCACTGGCCAGTTTGAATTCTCAGGATAACTGAGCTCTCATATCAAAAGATGCCTGGCTCCAGATGTCCCAGCAGACATTGTGACCCAGGGAGTTGTCTCCGACAGAAGTGATCCCACTACCACAAAACACCCCTCTCCCCGGCATCCCCAAGTGTCCTCTCTCCAAGACCCCTCCATCCCCACTTCCACCCTCCGATCCCCAGATTTGTCTTCAGTCCTTTGGGCCCTCTGGTCACCGCAGGCTGTCCTTCACATGTGGCTTCAAGGAGTAGGATCCGAATTATAATCCACAGTGGTAAAGCACTTCCCCTTAGTAAAAGGTGTGATCCTTTCCCTTTAAAAAGAAAGAGGGGGAAAAGAAAATGGAACTGGTCCCATGGAAGGGAGTGGGCCCCCCATCCCGGGAGGGTGCCCACAGGGGTGAACCAGTACCGAGAGCCTACATGGGGTGAGGGGCCAAAATTGACCCCCGGAGCTTTTCTATCAAAGCAGCCTATTTCTAAGGAGGAGATCCCTCTACTTCGCATCCATTTCAGCTCCTCAGAGCCCCCAAGTTGCTTTGTCAGAACTTCAAATACAGAATCCTAGCACCTGAAAGATCATTTAGCCCAACCCATCAGCCCAGAAACACGCTCAAGTGTCTACCCCCGCCAAAAATACAGGAAGGAAGATAGGTGAGAAAGAAGGAAGGAGGGAAGGGAGGGAAAGGAGGAAGAAAGGAAGGAAAGGAAGAGTGGGCAAAATGATGGCCTCGCCTTGGAGCCAAGGCCTGCCTTTCCCTGGCGCCATGCTGTCTCCATGGTAATCACCAGACTTCTGTGTTCAATAATAAATGCGTCGTGGGGATTGCAGGAAGCAGGAACTCTGTGCTGAACTTCCTAAGAGTCCCCATGTCCTGACTAACTTCCACCGTAGCAGCAGGCACAGGCCCAGGAGGTAAAAGGAAGTGATCAGGTGAGGGCAGGTGGGACGAGGACATGAAGACGGTTATGGTGAAGGCTGGCTTTGCCTTAGCCTCCCCTGTCTCTGCCTTAGCTTCCTGCTCTCATCCTCCAGAAAGTCGGGGAAAGTGTTCTTAATGAAGAGAGGTCTTGGGTTCCGTCTGCCCCCATCCTGCTTCTCACGCTGCCCTGTAACTGTAGAAAGGGGGCTGAGTGCCTTCCCCAGGAAGCTGGGAGCCACTGTGGGGCCGAGCCACTACCTGGTTCTCTTTTGCAATGTTCTAGGAGGCAGGGTTTGCCCGGCAGATATTAAGTGCTCAACTAATTTTTGGAGACCAGATGCACGAATACCACTGACTAGCAGCGACTTTAGGAAAACACTTTCTCCAAATGCATTTGTCTCAACTGAAAAACACTGCACGTAATACCTACCTTTTAAAGTTACTATGTTCAGTAAAGACATACAAAGTCTTTATACAGCCCAGTGGTTGAGTGTCAACCTATGAACCAAGAGGTCATGGTTCAATTCCTGGTCAAGGCACATGCCCAGTTGCAGGCTCGATCCCTAGTAGGAGTGTGCAGGAGGCAGCCAATCAATGATTTTTTTCTCACTATTGATGTTTCTATATCTCTCTCTCCCTCTTCTTTCCTCTCTGAAATCAATAAAAATATTTTTAAAAAGGGAAAGAAAATCACTGTACATTATAAATATATTCCAATTATAATTATTATTACAAAGAATGGATATATATTACTTCAACCTCAGATTTCTGGACAAGGAACATGGCTTTAGTTTAAAATGCTAAAAAGGCAGTATGCATTTTGAAGTACTTAGTAGGAAGCATACTGATGTCTGCCATTTACTTTGAAATTTATCAAATTATAAGAGGAGTAATAGAAGAATGACAATGGATGAATGATTAGTAGATTAATAGATGAATAGGTATATGTCATAAAGCAAGAAGAATAAAACATTAATGATATAATCTAAGTGGCAGGTATAGGGGTACATTGTAAAATCATTTCAATTTTACTGTATGTTTGAAAAAAATTCATAAGACATCAGGTAAAAAAAAAAATTACGGAAAAATGAATTTCTCCCGAATTAAATGGGAGTTCCCAGGTGTTTCTTTCATGGAACTACCCAGACGCTGGGCCATTTCATCAATGAGTGCCCTGACTCGTCCTCTGACACATATCCACTGAGCTCCTCCTATACATGCCGGCTAGATGCTGGAGCCAGACAATAGAGAAGTTCTGTTCAGTAGGGACCACAAGCATATGAACAAATATCCTATATAATAAAGAGGTAATATGCTAATTAGACCAAACAGCCAAATGACTCTCCGGACGACCTTCCTGACGAAGTTGGGGCTGCAAGGGCGGAGCCCCTTGCACACATTTCGTACATCGGGCCTCTAGTTACAATATAATGGGGAAAGTGCTCCAACCAGGGAACTCACAAGAGGCTGAGAATGGAAAAATCTTGGAAGCCTCATGTTTAGGCACCGTTGTGGGGGATGAATAGGAGTTTTCCAGAAACTAGGAGAAGGCTATTCCAAGAACAGATCACAGCGTGGCCAAAGGCTGAAGAGCAAGGGGGTAGCCCGGTAGTACAAAGCAAGTCCTGGCTGGAGCACAGAGAGCCCATGTCCACACAGACACCGGTGACCAGATGGAATAAAAAGACCTGCCTGGGCGAGCCAGAAAGGTGAGCGGGTGGAAAACCTGTTCCATAGGGTCAGTCAGCCAAATGTATAAGCACAGTTCTAAGGAGCGACAAACAGAAGGCCGCCTTTCCCAGGCAGGGGTTAAATCCCAGCTGCCCAGCTAGGCGCGGTTTGGCAGGAAGGAGGAGGTGAGGCTGGGAGTGAGGGGTGACAAAGATTAGCTGTAACTACGCATTCCAGAAGGTGACTTCGCCACTCTCCCACACATGCCCTCCCTTGCCTGACTGAAGACAGCAATTGTTCAAAGACATGTTGTGTCCTGCCAACCCACAGCCTCCCCGAAATGGGCCCAGGAGGAGAGAGGCTGAAGCACAGGTCGGAGTCAGAGCTGGCTCCTCGTCCCTGCCCGACCTCTGCTTGGCTGCAGGACCCTGGCCTTTCCCGTCACCCCACCCCTCCGAGCCTCACTCACTCAGATACAAATGGGAAGGTAGCACTGCCTTCACCCTTGCCTTTCCTCAGCAGCTCCACAGCCCGAGGCTGTCTGCACGCTCTCACCCACAGCTGCGCACACTGGACTGTGATCGCCGCCCTGGAGCCAAGGCAGGGATGCACAACCGCACAACACGGAGGAGCTGTGAGGGACCCAGTGAGAACACCTCCAGTCATCCAGTCCCCATTTGTTTTTGTTAATTCTGTGCTCCTGCTTTATTATTTATTTATTTATCTATTTATTTATTTATTTATTTTTACAAATCGAGTGAAAGAAAAAATACTTGGAGGAAGTGGAGACAATGCAGAGTAAAAAGAAACCTACGGAAAACTCATTATCCTGAGATAAACAGACATGCTGCATGTATGACACAGAGCAGGGTCCTGTGTCATGAACACACAAGAGGCCCTGGCTGGTGTTGCTCAATGGTTAGAGTGGCAGTCCAGCTTACCGCATGTCCGCGGGTCCCTTTCCCAATCACATCAATGTTTGTCTGTCTCTCTTTCACTCTCACCCTCCTTCCCTAAAAATCAATGGAAAAAATATCCTCAGGTGAGGATTAAAAAACACACACACATACACAAGAGCTCTTAGGAATGAAAAAAGATGACAACACATAAAAAGGTAATAGTAAGGAAGAAAGATGAGGACAAAGAAAATTTACCAGAAAGTAGGACAGAAAAGGTAGATAAGGCAAATAAAGGGGAAAAAGAAAATGGAAGCGTCAAACCATTCATCTGAAAGAGGAGACAAAGGAGTAAATCGTCAAAGACAAAAATAGAAGGTCCTGAGTTTTCTGAAGGAAAGAACCCACGAAGTACCCAAAGCAATAAATGAAAACAGACTCACACGAAGACCCATGGCCATGAAATTTCAGAACACGAGGGACAAAGAAAAGACCCTAAAAGGGTCCAGAGGGGAAGATGTAGGCTGCATACAAAGGGCAGAAAACCGGAATGGCACCGGAATTCTCAACAACCACACTTGAAACTCAAAGTCTTCAAAATCCCAAGGGAAAATTATTTCCAACCTAAAAGTTTATATTCAATCAAAGCATCAATCAGTTGCGCGGGTAAGAAATATAATTATTTTTCTGGAATGCAATCTATCAAAAATGTTACCTCCCGTTCCTATTTCTAAGGAAGCCACCAAAACAAGGAAGCCACAGGACGACCTTGATACAAATAAACAATTAAAAGCTGGGTTTCCCTGAGAAATCCTGGCCCTCATACCCTCCCTGGGATTCCCAACAACAGAACAAACTAAAGTGCATGCTTCATATTTTCACATTCCTGAGACTAAGAACATACTGTAACCAATGGCCTCTTAGGTCAATAAAATGCGGCAGCCAGCCGGCCGCTAACACTTGCAAGCCATTTCACAGCTGCTCTGGTTTTCAAGCCCTTTGTTTTTTCTTTTGGTTTCACAACAGCATCCTGAAATGCGTTTTACCAACCCCACTATGAACACCAGGAAACAGAGATTCCATGGGGTGCAGCCTGGACTTTGTGGGTCGCAGGGGCAGGAGTTAGTGCCGATGAGTTCCTGTTCCTTACCACAGCCTCTCATCTGGGTCTCCGCAGTCCTCTGCTCATTTGACAGTTAAGGAAAACGAGGCTCAGAGAGGTTAAGCAACTTGCCCCACCTCACACAGCCAGTGATCGGCAGAGCCAGGGTCTGAACTCTCTCCACGGCCACAGCTATTTGGCAGGCTCTGGGGCAGCAGCTGTGTTCCCTTGAGCACAAGTTGGGGGAGGGCCCTGCCCGCCCTAGAGTGAGCTCTGCTGGAGCTCCAGGGGCACTCACTGCAAGAACTTGTCCCGGGCCGGGTTCGAGGGATAGCGCTTGGCTCCGCCCATGAACAGGGACCGATATCGCTGCCGCTGGTCCTTGCTCTCCATCAGCCAGGTGTTGAGGTAGTAGCCCACACCTACGGGGTTCTGCACAGGGAGGGAGGCAGGCTGTGAGCAGGTAGATGCCTGGCCTGGAGATGTGATCCCAGGCTCCTCCCTCTCCAGGCTCCTCCCTACTGTCTTTATGATGGGATGACGTGTGTCCCCAAAATATGTGGAAGCCTTAACCCCAACCCCTCAGAGTGCGACCTCATGTGGAAATCCTATAGTTGCAGATGCAATTAGTTAAGATGACGTTGCCCTGGAGTAGGGTGGGCTCTTAACCCAACGTGATAGGTGTCCGTACCGAAGAGGAGACGGAGCGGGGGTAGGGATAGGGAGAAGACGGCCATACGACACAGAGATTGGGGCGATACATCCACAAGCCAAGGAAGCCCCAGGATTGCTGGCCACCAAGGCGAGGCAGAGGGAGGATTCCCCCAGCAGGTTTCAGAGGGAGCACAGCCCTGCTGACACCTGGATTTCAGGCCTCCGGCCTCTAGACCTGTGAGCGGGTCAGTTCCTGCTGTTTTAACCCATCTAGTAGTTTGTGGTACTTTGTATGGCAGCCCTAGGAAATAAAGATGCCACCCCACCCAGAAACCTGGGTCGGCCGTACATACAAGAGACAGAGGTTCAGAGAGGAGGTCAACCTGCCCAGGGCGACTAGTGAGGGCAGAGCAAACTCCAGACAGGGACCCGCCACCCACGGAGAAGCGGCACCAAGGGTGAGCTGGGAGATGCTGGGAACCACACCCTCGTCCAATGTGAAGCTGAACTTGCTGCCAACAAGAGAAAGGCCTGTCTCCTGGGGGAGCAGGCTCCCAGCCAGATGTGCGGGCAAGCTCAGCCTCTGGAACCCGGGCCCCCCTTCAGCCCTCCCACTTCTGCCCGCCTGCCCTGTGGTAGCAGCATGGTCATTTGGCTCTTTTCTAAACATCTTATTTGGGGTGTCCGAGGGAAGACCCCCCTCCCTGTAGGAGATGCAGGCTGGCGGTGAGAAAAGGAAGGAGGAGGTGGAGAGGTGGGGTGGCTGGCATGCTGCTGTCCTCGGGACTGGAGCTCAGGTGTGGGGTGGGGATGAGGCAATGGGAGCATAATGAGAAGACAAGTGAGTTACAAGCAGATGTTCCCAGGGAGACCAGGAGAGGCCTTAAAAGTATACAGCTGTTCAGCCCGCCGGCATGACTCAGTGGTTGAACATCGACATATGAACCAGGAGATCATGGTTTGATTCCGGTCAGGACACATGCCCTGGTTGCGGGCTCGATCCCAAGTAGGGGGCATGCAGAAGGCAGACATTCAATGATTCTCATCATTGATGTTTCTCTCTCTCTCTCTCTCTCTCTCTCTCTCTCTCTCTCTCTCTCTCTCTCGCCTCTCTGAAATCAATAAAAATACATTTTTTTTTAAAAAAATACAGCTGTTCAAAACCAGGCACAACTAACCTGTGCTACAGTAAGTCAGGACAGGGGAAGATTACCTCACACATGTGGGGTTGGCTGCCTTTGGAGAGGGGGAAGATGGAAAAAGGGGGGACACTGGAGTCCTTGCTCAGCCAGGGAAGAGAAATGGGCCAATTCCACCAGTTGCCTCTGAGGCCTCAAGACAAATACAAAAGAGAAGGGAGGGCGCGCTCCCCTGAAAAAAGAAGAGAATGAGACAGTTCTGGGTGGTGTCCCTTAGCGCAGTGGTTCTCCAAGTGCAGTCCTGGGAACTTGTTAGAAGTGGAAATTCCCAGGCCCCGCCCCAGGCTCTGAATCGGGTGCTCTGGTGTGGGGCCCAGCAATCTGTGTTTTAACAAGCCCTCTACGGGGATGCTAATGCAGCTCAAGTTTGAAAACTGATGTCTTAGAGAAATATGATAGTGGGAGTGGTTAGTCCCTGGGGGAGAAAAGGTGGGGGATAGGGCTCACTCAGAGCATCCATTCCCAGGGCCAGGGGGCTTGGGCTGCTCATCACCCCCGCAGACACTCACCCAGCTCCCCAGAAGCATCTGGGTGCTCCTCCCGCTGGTCCGCTTGGAGGACAGCAGGAACGGTGGCTGGGTGCCCCGTTTGCATTCCTTCTCTGGAGGAAGCCACATGCCCGGCCCAGACGTGGCCTAGGGGTAAGGGATAAAGGCGGAAAGCTGGGGAGGTCTAGCAGTGGTCAGCCTGGGGCCAGGGCAGGTGCAGGCGCCCGATAGCCCTGGGCCTTGAGCCAAGGACAGTAGGAGGCCAGCCACCTCCCAACTCACCAGGCACCCACCTCCCAGGGGTGAAGGGCCCTATGGTGCCCTCATAAATCCATGCCACCCATACCCACCCCCACCCTCTAGCCTGACACCTCTTTCCAGGTTCCCAGGGTCCTCCAGGCCTGGGAGGGTGCAGAGAGATGGCAGACCCAGCCTGGGAGCAGAAGCCTCCAGACTTGGGAGCTCGATGAGTTGGGTCCGCCCGGCTCCCTCTTACCCTCGCTGGGGGAGCCTGGGCAAGCCCTCCCTATCTCTGGGGCTCAGTTTCCTTTTGGGAAATGCAAAGGGAACTCCCTCCATGGGTGGAGATGCTGGAAGGTGCCAGGCCCAGAGCAGGCATTTGGGAAATGTCGGCACCCTTTTCCCTTCCCCAGACCCTGCTGGGGAGGGGGGCCCAGCTAAAGTTGGGGACCTACTCAGATGACAGTCTGCCACCCTGCAGAGGGGAGCCCAAGACTCCCTCAGCGGGAACAGGCATGCAGTCCTGTTTGGGTAGAGCCCTTGTTCACACCCTGCCCTGCCCGGTGTCCCTCCTCCCCAAACTCGTGTTTTCTCTCCAGGGGAGGGGAAGTAGGGTGCAGATCCATGCTGGCCGGGCACTTTCTCGGACCAGGCTCCACCTATGGGCTCCAGTCCTTAACCTCATTTAGTGCTCACAGCCACCTGGTATGCTCCTGGTTAGATCCAGGTGCAAAGCAAGGCTCAGAGAGCGAGAGGGGCTCACCCAGCGTGACTGGGAAGTGCAAGACCAGGACTGGGAACCAGATGGGTCTGACAGGAGGCTGAGCTCTCCCCCTGAGCCCCTGAAATCGCCCGCACTGTACCCTGGCCCTCAGGAGTGCTTTCCAAGAGAGTAAGGAGACACTGACTAGTTTTCGGGGACACTGGCTGAGGGTGCTCCAGTAAATCCTCTCGGAAGGGGTGGTTGGGTTGCGGGAAAGTTTCGAAAACACCCCACGCTTCTTATTGCAAGCAGAGTTAAGGTCTTCCATGAAGCTCTTGACATTCATCAGCTCACTGGGCTTTTTTTTCTAAGAAACAGAGAGGAGGGAAAGGTTATCTGCTAAGCCAGGGAAATCAAGGGTCCCTTTCTGGACCCTCCCCAGCAATCGGAGACAAGCAAGCGGCCACCCCGAGGCAGGTGAAGGCAGCCCCAGCTGGGGCGGGTCAGTTGGACATTCTCTAGCACCCTCACCCACAGGCCCACTTTGAGGATATCCATTCCTTCTTTCCTTCACTTGTTTCATGAACATTTACTGAGTCTAATGGGGGAACACTGAGGACTTTGGGGCAGAGAACTAGTCTGTATGATACTGTACTGGTGGGTACATATCATTATACATCTGTCCCAACACACAGAATGTACGCCACTAGGAAGCTAATGTCAGCTGTGGACTTCGGGCCATGATGTGTCAATGCAGGCTCATCCTATATAATAAAAGGCTAATGTGCAAATCAACCGAACTGCAGAACGACCAGTTGCTATGACACGCAGTGACCACCAGGGGCCAGACGCTCAGCGCAGGACTGCTGGCATCGGTGGCTCAGTTCAGTGGCCATTTACCAACTGACCCAAAAGCATTCAACATTTCCCCACCCAGCCTCTTCCTAGCACCCCGGTGCCCTTTACACAGCCCTCACCACCTGCTAACACTCTATCTTGTTTTTCACTCATGACTATGTTTCCATTTCCATTAGCATGTAACCGCCAAAGGGGCAGGTTTGCCCTGCACCCAGACCATGACCTGGCCTAAACGTCCACATGGAGCGAATGCATAGTGGAGACAAAAAATAGATCATTACACAAACACTGAAGTCCAGTAGCTATGAGCATGAAGAAAGCAAAGCACAGGGAGCGATGGATCTCACAACAGGGACTTGATGGGTCCAGGAAAGGGAGGCTCAAGCTAAAATTCTTTTTTTTTTAATGTATTTTTATGGATTTCAGAGAGGAAGAGAGAGAGAGAAACATCAATGATAAGAGAGAATCATTGGTCAGCTTCCTCCTGCATGCCCCCTACTGGGGATCAAGCCACCCTAACCATGAATCGAACCTTGACCAGAAATTGAACCCTGACCAGGATCCTGGTTCATGGGTCGACACTCAACCCCTAGCCACACTGGCCAGGCTCGAGCTAAAATTATACCTCAGTTTCCCTTCCCAGCCCTCCAGTTCTCTGCCCAGTTAACAGCGTGCCACTACCCAGCCAGCTTAGCTGGGTCTGTGATGCCCGGAAAGTAAGTGTGTCTAGAACAGCAGGACCCAGACCTGAGCTGTGGCAGTCCCTGCAGGCTTTGTGGCCCGTCTCCCATCCAGGCGGCACTGCGGCCATCTGCACTGCCTCCGTAACTCCTGCCAGTGCAGAGGCGAGAGGACTGGCGGTAACGTCAGAGAGACGTGTGGGGGTTCAGATCCCAGCTCAGCACCTTACGGGTGGCCAGCCTCGGTTTCCTCATCTAGCACAGGGAGCCCTCTCTCGCCCTGCTGGAGGGTGAAGTGACAGGATGTGGGGGGGGACATGGTGCCCAGCACACGGTGGTGTTCCGGGGAGGGGCGGGGGGCAGTGAGGCCTGTTATCCTGCTGGGGAAATCCAACCCCTGCAAGGTACACACCTGCACAGAGAAATGTCCGTAAGGTTGGGGCTTGCTTCGGTCGCCGGAGAAAGTGTCGTAGGGGCCGCGGGTGCCCATGGCGCGTGCCACGTATGCCTCTATGCCACTTTTGAAGGAGTAGGTGCATGGTGCCAGGCCGCTGCCCTGGAACAGAGCACAGATGCCCGTCTCTTGGAGGGCTGCCGTCGCAGGCCCCTTACCTCCAGGGGGTCTCAGGGCCCTGTCTGCTCTGGAAGTCTGCTCCCAGGACTACGCAGGCAGGCGGCCAGGCTCGGCCAGGGGCAGGGGCTACCTCATGACCCAAGGGCTGCGGCTTGTTGGTCATCCGGCACATGAGGCCCTCGGAGTGAGACCGGTCCCAGGCCTTTTTCTCCAGCCTTGTGTATGGGTTGCCCTTCTCTCCATAATTTCCAGGGCCTGGATAGTAGTTCTGTGGGGAAAGGGGGAGACAGGAAGGCCATCAGTCCCACTCTGTGCTAAGCGCACCTGAGGAAGCAATGCCTCCAAGAGGGGAGCAGGTTTTCAGGGACCAGCCGCCCCCCAACACACAGCACTGTTGACCTAGGAGCCTCCATCGCCGGTCAGACCTTCGGTTCCACATTCAGACTCTTCGCCAGGGCCCTGCTGCCTCTCAGCGTATCTTCCGCTGCTCCTTTCTGACAGCCCCACTTCAGCCTACGTGGGTCTTTGCTGGTCCCCAAACACATGCCATTCTGCCACCCTCCTTCCCCGTGCTGACTTGTGCTGTGACTGCCACCCGGAATGCCCTTCCTGCCTTCTCTGCCTCGGAAAGTTATTCTAATCCTGCAGAGCCAACTCAACTGTCCTCTCTCAGAAAGGAAGCCTTCCTTCCCCCGTCAGCCCAGACAGTCGCTTGCTTAGGTGGTCTCAGAAATTCCATCTATTACATCCATGTCACAGCCCTGCATTTGCATGCACGAGTTTCATACCGTACCATGACCTGGATGGATCTGGAGTCCTGGGTTCAAATCTTGCCTCTGCTGCTTCCTAGCTGAGTGACGTTGGGCAGACCACTCAATCGTGCTGAGCTCCCTTTGTAACGTGGGAATAGTAATACTTTCTTCCAGGGTCATGAGGATAAAATGTTTAAACGTCCATAAAGCGTCCGGCATGGTGCCCAGCACATACTGAGCACGGACGCATGGTAAGTCAGGTCAGGGTGGGGTGGCTGTCGTGGAGGGGGTGAGAGGAGGTAAGAGAGGCTGAGACTTATGGCTGGAAGGCTGGAATGACCATTTGGGACCTTGACTGCCAAGGTCAGAAATAGTTTTTCGGCCGGCCGGTGAGGCTCAGTGGTTGAGTGTTGACCCATGTACCAAGAGGTCATGGGTTTGACTCCCTGTCAGGGCCTGTGCCTGGGTTGCGGGCTCCATCCAGCAGGGGTGCAGGAGGCAGCTAATCGATGTTGATGTTTCCCTCTCATCGCTGTTTCTCTCTCCCCCCTCCCTTCCTTTCTCACTAAAATCAATAAAAATATATGTATATTTTGAAATAAATATGTTCTTTGTAGATGGAATGAGAAGAGCCACCCAGCAGTGTCGTCGTCGGGTGGGTGGATGGGTCCTTGATCAGAGACCCAAAGGGATGTTCGTTGCTGTTCTGCATCTTTTAGCCACCAGGGGTCACCACTGCTCCATGATGGCTCAGCCCTTCCCACCTCTAGTCCCTAAGCCCTGGGGAAGTGGCCAGAACCAGGCAACCTGGCGGGAGGAGAGGACAGGAGCTCTGCTGGGGGAGGCAGGCCTCTGCAGGCATCTGAGCTGTTTGCCCTCGGAGGAACACGACTGAACGCTGCTCGCTTCCAGGGCCTGGGTTCCCGGTGTGTTCAGGAGGAAAGCCCCAAGGTAGGAAGCTGGGTCCTGCACCATGTGGTAGGTGTTGCACAAGGCTAAGATCGTGGTCCTGGAGGCAACCCCTGAGGTCAAATCAGTGCTGTCCGCAATTACAGATGGGGAACCCGCGTCTCAGAGAGGCAAGCCTGTGTCCCAGGTCCCACCCCCAGAAAGAGGCAGTGCAAGGGTTTCTGAGGCTCTACTGCAGCGGTTCTCAACCTGTGGGTCGCGACCCCCTTGGCGGTCCAACGACCCTTTCACAGGGGTCGCCTAAGACCATCCTGCATATCAGATATTTACATGACAATTCATAACAGTAGCAACATTACAGTTATGAAGTAGCAGCGAAAATAATTTTATGGTTGGGTCACAACATGAGGAGCTGTATCTAAAGGGCCAGAAGGTTGAGAACCACTGCTCTCCTGTTTGCCAGGCACCATGTAGGCACCGGGCGGGAGGGCAGTGAGCGCCACATCGCACTGGGTCCTTGAAGGCGGCCAACAGTTGGAAAAGGATGAGGCCCCCGAGGCCTCTGCAGCCCTGAGCAGCACTCCATGGCAGCGCCCCACCCTTCCTCGGGCTTTCAGGTCCAGAGGGGGTGGGTGGGAATGAGGAATTGGCACGTGTAAGACTTTTTTAGCCTTGGCCGGTTTGGCTCAGTGGATAGAGCACAGGCCTGGGACTGAAGCGTCCCGGGTTCCAGTCTGGTCTAGGACATGCACCTCAGTTGTAGGCTCCATCCCTGGCCCTGGTCAGAGCACGTGCAGGAGGCAACCAATCCTCAGTGGGGCCTGAGGCTCATTAAGACCTGATTCTGAGGAGTGAGGGTGCGTAGGAAGGTGCTGGCAATGTGGGGGACCAGGGAATCCATCAGAGGCTGCCCCTGGGTGGGGTGGGGCAGTGGTCTGGGCCAGGGCAGAGGCAGTGAGGATAGGACGAGGAGGACAGGAGATGAGAGCACAGGCCCCATGACTATAGAGGACAGGGGTCTGGGTCCCAGCTCTGGCAGCTGGGTGGAACCGTTCCCTGGAAGAGCAGGCCTGGGGGAGAAGTTGACATGTGATGGGGATGGTAGGTGGGTGCAGAGTTTGAGGTGCCTGAGGGAGCCTGGGGTGGGGATCTGGAGCCATCTGCATGGAGCCTGGCTGAGGGGAAGAGATCACCCCAAAGAGGGGAGGGCTGGGGAAGAGGAGCCATGGAGGGAGGCTGGTGGAGGAACTTCAGGGCTGCAGAGCCCAATGTCCCCAAAGCCAAGAGCGGGGAGAATGCAGAGGGAAGGGTGGTGGCAGCACCCAGTGCCAGTGGGGGACGGGGCTCAGAAACCAGAGGGGAAGACATGGCCTTTGCAGGGTTCAACAGCCCCATCCTCTGGGGGAGGAGGTGGAGTCATGGGACCCCAAAGCAGGCCCCTCAGCTTTGGCAGGTGGTGTTTATAGACCTGCAGTGGTGGGGAGACAAGAGTGGGGACCAGAGACAAGGGGAGGCCATCAGGTTCCCAGCCCAGGGCTCACAGCGAGGCGATGACGGAGGAAAGCAGGCCTTGGATGTGAGCTCCCCGCTGCCTTCACCCACCAGGCCAGTGACACCTCCTTGAACTTATTGTCCAAGGCGGAGCCTAGGAGAGCAACTCGGAGAAATCCTGCAGGGCCTGGCCTAGGTGACTGCGGGAGCAGATACAGGACCAGAGGGGAGGAGACTGCTGGGAGGGAGGGACACACCGGGGCATTGTCACTCTGTTTAGCCAACACTCACAGATGCCCTAGAGCAGTGGTTCTCAGCCTTCTGGCCCTTTAAATACAGTTCCTAATGGTGTGACCCAACCATAAAATTATTTTCGTTGCTACTTCATAACTGTAATGTTGCTACTGTTATGAATCATAATGTAAATATCTGATATGCAGGATGGTCTTAGGCAACCCCTGTGAAAACGGGTCGGTCAACCGTCAAAGGGGTCGCGACCCACAGGTTGAGAACTGCTGCCCTGGAGCTTGGGCTTGGGAACACAGGAAGGAAACACAGTGTCGGACGTGTTCCCCAACTCCACTGCGGTCAGCTGGGCTGGGCCCTGACATTAGACCCTGTCCTCCACAGTGACTCGAGGGACAAAATCCAAGTGAGCCATGCCTATGGGCACAGCGCAGTGGTTACGCATGGACACCTGAATTCAAATCCTGCTTCTGTCACTTAGTAGCTCTGCGGCCTTGGGCGGTTACTGAAACCCTCTGAACTCGTTTTCTCATCTAGAAAGTAGAGATGATGAGAGTGACTACTTCATAGGGTTGTTGTGAAGGTTAAATTAATTACTACACTGAAGTGCTTAGAACCGTGCCAGGCCTGGGTAAGTGCTGTGTTAAGTGTCAGCTATTACTACTTTAGGTTTGAAGCTAGTGACTCATTTTTAAATGCCTGCAGGCAACCCCTCTCTACGTTGCAGTTACAGCATCTGAACCTGAAGATGCAGGTACGTGTCTCCTGAACAAGGCAAGGAGTAATTTCCAGGCCTCAAAGAAGGCCTCCCAGTGATGAGGTGTGGGGGAAAGGGCCTGGGTGTAGGGTTGGACATTCCTGGCTTGCGGGTGTGCAGCCGGAGGCAAGTTGCTTGCCCTCTCTGAGCCTGCAGGGCCTCATTAGGGGTGAATGTAAAAAATGAGAATGTTTTGGAGCACCTGGTACTTAGGAGGCAGGCATGCACAGAGTCCACAGATACTTCTTGTGTGCCTACTATGTGCCAGGAACCGCTAGGACCTGGGAATCTGCAGCAGCTAGGTAGATGTGGTCCACCCTCAGGGGCTGAGTCCAGTGGGGAGAGTGGGAGACTAAACACACAATCACAATAGGGATGCTTAGGAAAGGGAGATGTCACCCAAGGGGGGCTCAGGTCAGACCTTGGAGCTGAGCGCTGAGGGATGAGTAGGAGTTTCTTAGGTGAAGGGCTAAAGGAAGACGGGCATTTCTGGCAA
>NW_006294339.1:3263381-3271906 GCF_000327345.1 Myotis davidii | reverse complement strand
AGAGTGTGGTGCATGTGAGGAGCTGGGAGAAGCCAAGTGTCCAGCACAGAGAGTACGAGGGCCAGGGGAGGCGAGGCACTCAGCAAACAGAGTGCTCGCTCAGTATGGTGTGACTCCTGCCTTCTCTCTCATGACCTTACTGAGCCTGAACCCCATTCAGTGTGCGCCCCCCACCACCACCACCACATGGGATGTTCATCCCGGCCCATAGTGATACTACTGTGGCCCTTCTACTTACCCCTCCCCGCCCCCAATGGCCATCACCTCCCATCTGGACCACTGCAGCCTCCAACCTTCACCCCCACCAGCAGGGTGTACCTCTGAAAATGTTAGCCAGGCCCTTCCCAACAAAACCCTCCACTGTCCTCACACAGCCCTTGGAATCAAACCAGAAGCCCCCATTGCTGCCAGGTGCTCCTGGCCGGCCCTCAGTCCTCTGCTCTCTCTCCTCCTCTGTCCTTGCCCACTCTCTCTGGCCACACTGGCCTCCTGCCTGCTGGTCCAACTCAGGGCCTTAACCTGCACTGGCCCTGCTTCCCAGAATGCTCTCTCACAGATACCATGAATCTCCGTTGCTCACCTCCTCCCAGAGCCCATCCCCAACCACTATAAATTACCCATCCCCGACCACTCTATAAATTACACTCCTATCACTCTCTATCCCTCCCCTGCCTCAGGTTTCCTCATAAGCCTGAGGCGTATGACCGGCTTCTTTATGCTGCTGTTTCTAGCTCTAGGACGCCAGCTCCAGGGCAGCAGGAACCTTGTCTTCATCACTGCTGGATCCCCAGGACCAACAACAGTGCATGGCATTGAGTGGGTGCCCCATCATTATTGGCTGGACATATAGATGAATGAGTTTGTTGAGCACCTAATGTATGCCGGGCTCTGTGCTGGGGACTCAGAGATGAACCAGACCCATCCCGGGCAGCAGGGAACTTCCGGTCTAGTTGGGGGACAGACACAGGGCTACACACCAGCCAGTGGGCTTGAGGCTGTGGCCCTGGAAAACTGAGGGCTGTGGGGACCCAAAGGTGAGCCGGGCCACGCCTGGGGAGGAAGTGGGACAAGAGGGGTGCTTCCAGCACCACCGGGCACCATGCTCTGAAGAGAGCAGAGGGTGGAAGGGCGCCCTGTCCTTCTAGGAGGACGCCTACCCCGATGAGTCCTTGAAAGCGAAGCTCCCCGGAGCTGAGCAGCCCCCGGTTGCTGGACGGTTTCTGCCGCAGCTGTTCTAAGAAGTCTTTGAAGTTGTAGGAGCCGGGCCCGAGCTTGTCCTTCTGCCCCTTTAAGAGAAAAGGTGAACACCTTGAACTTGGGGATGTCCACACGGAAGGAGCCCAGGGAGATGATGATGGTCCTTAAAGGACGAGCTCTCCTGGGCCTGGGAGGACACTGAGGCCTCCACTGGAGTGGGGAGCCGCGAGGAACCTTGTCTTCATCACTGCTGGATCCCCAGGACCAACAACAGTGCATGGCATTGAGTGGGTGCCCCATCATTATTGGCTGGACATATAGATGAATGAGTTTGTTGAGCACCTAATGTATGCCGGGCTCTGTGCTGGGGACTCAGAGATGAACCAGACCCATCCCGGGCAGCAGGGAACTTCCGGTCTAGTTGGGGGACAGACACAGGGCTACACACCAGCCAGTGGGCTTGAGGCTGTGGCCCTGGAAAACTGAGGGCTGTGGGGACCCAAAGGTGAGCCGGGCCACGCCTGGGGAGGAAGTGGGACAAGAGGGGTGCTTCCAGCACCACCGGGCACCATGCTCTGAAGAGAGCAGAGGGTGGAAGGGCGCCCTGTCCTTCTAGGAGGACGCCTACCCCGATGAGTCCTTGAAAGCGAAGCTCCCCGGAGCTGAGCAGCCCCCGGTTGCTGGACGGTTTCTGCCGCAGCTGTTCTAAGAAGTCTTTGAAGTTGTAGGAGCCGGGCCCGAGCTTGTCCTTCTGCCCCTTTAAGAGAAAAGGTGAACACCTTGAACTTGGGGATGTCCACACGGAAGGAGCCCAGGGAGATGATGATGGTCCTTAAAGGACGAGCTCTCCTGGGCCTGGGAGGACACTGAGGCCTCCACTGGAGTGGGGAGCCGCGCGGCCCAGGGACCTTGCCTGCAGCCGCTTCTCTCTCATGATGGTCTGGGACTAGAAGTGGGGCAGCTGGGGTAGCCGATGGCTTTCTGGGCCTTGGCCCAGCCTGTACCCACCTCCTTCTTGACCTTTTTCTTGCTGAAGCAGGTCTCCTTGCAGCCATAGGTCCCAGATCCTAAGTGGGACTGAGTCAGAGCACAGTCAGAGCTGGGACAGCCAACACACCCAGTCCACCCACAGCAAGTCCTCAGGAAGTTGCACTCTGACCCGGGCGTGACCTGCCCCTCTCTGCCCCACCCCCCGCACCTAGCCTGGCACTGAGGGGCGTGGTACTCAAGGTACCAACATGAATTCCTCTGTCATTGGCCTCCTCACACTTCAGGGAGGAGCAGTAACTCATGCAAGAGCCTACAGCCAGCCAGTGCAAAGAGGTGGGGCTGGAACCCAGGTCTCTGTGGCCCCAACCCATGCTGTTTCCACAACAGTCCTGCCCTGGCTCTAGCCAAGCTCTGTGTGAGGACTAAGGGCGCGGAGAGGTATAAAACATATCCCTAGATGGCTCGGCTCAGCCACCACAGTAGGGGACTCAGAGGGCAGAGGCCAGCCCGCGTGGGAGGGTCAGCAAAGCTGGCAGACTCACATAGCTCATGGAACGAAGCTTCTCTCAGCTTCTGCTCAGGATAAACAGCAGAGACATCAAACCTGGGAAGGACAGAGGCCGTGGGAGAGCCCCACGCCTGGCCCCCAGCCCTAGCACCAGCAGGTTAGGGGTAGGGAAGGTGACTTTGGAGCTAGCCCGTGAAGGGTGACAGCGCTGCTCCCACCTCAGGGCCTTCGTCCTTCCTGGTCCCCTTCCCACTCTTGCCTGGTCCCCTTCCCGCCTCTGGGAGCCTTGACTCAAAAGTCATTTTCTCTGTGCAACCCCCGCCCCACCCTCCAGCACTCACCTCCTCCTCCTCCCAGCTTTCTTTTTCTCCATAACCCTCATCACTACCCAGCATCTTATATATTGTTCTTTTTGGTTTACTATCCACTCCAACCACCCCGCCCCACAAGAATGCCAACCCTGAGTACAAGGTTTTGCTGTTTTGTTCACGGCTGTATCCCCAGATGCAACAACATATTGAGGAGGCGGTATGTGTACCTCAATATCATGTATGTATGAATGAAGAAAGACCCCTGGACTGAAACCCCACCCACCACGTTTAGGCTGAGCGACCTGCTATGGAGCCTGGCACCTTGTAGAAGCTTTTGAAATGGTTTTAAATAACTTAATCACAGTGGTCAACAGACTCTGGACAGTGAAGTGCGGCAGGTATGGGGGGAGGGGAGCCCAGCCTCCCACCCGCACTGCCAGCCCCCCTTCTACCGCTCCTCCCCCAGGTTCGCAGCCCTGCATTGGTGGCCCTTCCTCCTTCCAGCTTCCAGCCCAGCCCCACCTGTGGCTCTTCACCCCGAGAAAGGCAAGCGCCTCCCGGAACCACTTCACGGGCTGCCCTGCCGGCCTGCCGGCCCCAGCGGCGAGGTCCTGGGAGGGATGGGCCTCCCCCCGCACCTGGACTCCTCCGCGCAGGTCCCTGGTCCTGGTCCGGTCGCTGGTCCCGGTCCGGTCCGCTGGCCTCCGCTGCTGCCACAGCAACCCGGCCTGAGATTTGTGATTCGCCAGAGAATCCTGGCGCGTCTGTGCCCACGTGGCGCCCCACCGGCCCGCCCGCGCTGTCCCCCGACGTGCTCATTGCGCTGTGCACATTTCCACGCGCTGCCTCGCCAGAGAGCCTTCCCCGGGCCCCGCAGGTGTAACGGCCCCTCCTGGTGGCTCATATGGATGCCGTGGGCGGGTTTTAGAGTTACTTGTTGAGGAACCGTTTCTGATTTCTTTCTCTGTCCCCCGGCTCAGCCACGGGTCAGGTAGAGCACAGATCAGGGAATGCCTCTGAGTGTTCCCCTTCTGCCCATGGGAACCCTGGAACCCACGGTCGGCTCAACTGGGGCAAAGAGGGCACCTGGTTCTTTCTGCCCTCTGGGGAGAGAAGGAGAGCCAGCAGGGAGGGCATGAGTAAGGCTGCAGAGAGGGAGGAAGGATGGCTTCAGGACTCATCGTCCTTCTGACATTCCCAGCCCCCCTTCTCGCGCCCCCCCCCCCACACACACACGCACTCTGCAGAGGCTGTGCAGGGCACATGGGACTCACATGAGGTCCCAGCCCTGAGAGGCTAGCAGGGGAAATGATGACCACAAAGTGTGGCCAGGCCCCTGAGAGAGGAAGGCCTCTGACCCAGCCAGTGGATGGGCAGATCAGGGAAGGCTTCCTGGAGGAGGAGAATTCCAAACTCCTCATTGAAGTATGTGTATGACCTACTAGGTAAAGAAAGGAGTTTAGAGTATATGCTCCCAACGAGTCAGTTCTCTTCCCTCCTCCTCCTTTATCTGGCACAGCAGAGAACGACACCCCCTCCTACATTAAGGAGTCATTTATGGTGACAGGACTTAAGTCAGAAATAGGACTTTCCCTGCATCTAGCCCCTCCGGGAACTGGACAACTGGGACAGTGGTCTCCTTTCTGGCCCCACCCAATGCCCTTCTGACATCCCAACATAGCATTTCAATAGGAAAGTTGGATGCCCAGCACAGCCGTGCCACTCACGCAGCAGATCAGGCGGGCACCAGGCCATGGCTGGCAGTGTCCACCCTGCACTGAGGAGCTGAAGCACAGACGCTGCCCCTTCCGGACTGTGCTACCTGGGCAAGCCACCTCCTTCTCCGATTCTCAGCTTTCTTACCTGTAAATAAAGCGAATAGTCTCTGTACTTGGGCTAATTTAGGTATGTTCCTGGCATGCAGCAGAAGCTTGGTAAGAGGTCAATACTGCCCTCGGAAGGGGACCTTCAGAAGGTCCAGGGCAGAGACTGTGTCACACCTGGGCAGTACCTGGAACATAGTAAATGCTCAGTAAATCTTTGCTGAGCGACAAATGAACAAATAAATGAATCTAGCCCAACTTCCCAAGAGTGCATAAATCCTCAAAGAGACTCGAGTTTGAATCCTGGCCCTGCTGCTTCCCAGCTGGTGGCCTTGGGCAAGTTACCCTGGCCAAGTCTCCGTTTCCTGCAGGCATATGACTGTAGCCTCCTGGAGGAGCTGTTTTGGGGTGTCAGTGAGGGGTGGCTGTGTACACTACCAAGTCCTGTGCAAGGGGAGTCCCTGTGCAAGGTGATTACTCTCAGGGTGTCC
Organism: Myotis davidii; assembly: GCF_000327345.1. Lineage (NCBI taxonomy): Eukaryota > Metazoa > Chordata > Mammalia > Chiroptera > Vespertilionidae > Myotis > Myotis davidii. The sequence continues at coordinate 3,266,586 of NW_006294339.1, read as the reverse complement.
CAGACCTGCCTGGGCTGCTTCTGTCCCTGCCTGAGCCTCTTGGCTGTAGGACTCATGGAGGAGTGACCACAGGCTATAAGCCAAGGTCCACTGTGATGGGAGTCGTGGCTGCCAGACACACCAGAGCAGGCCAGGGTGAGTCAGCTGTACAGCAAGGACTACAGTTAGCCCACAGCCTCCCCACCGCAGTAACTCACTCTTTCTCTATTGTAGGCGCTGCTGCAACCCCCCTCCTACCCCCATTACACAGCAGAGGACACTAAGGCTCAGACAGGGAGAGTAATTTGCCCTGGTCACACCTAGTGAGGTGTAGGATCACACAGTGGATATGGAACTCACAACTAGGTTTGAGAGTTCCCTGGCTGCAAGAGTTTCTAACTCATCCAGATTCTGGAACCATCTGTTATGTCAACGGAGTCAAGTCAAGCTTCTTGGCCAAGATTCAGGCTTCTGTGATGGGGCTCTGGCACTGCCTTCAGTCCTCATCCCTTGCCATCGCCTCCCCATGCTCCGTAAGCGTCAGCCATAGGAGGCTGCTCTGTCCCTAGGCAAACCTGCACTGCAAGCCTCTGGCCTGCCACATGCCTTTCCTAATGCTGAAATACACCTCCCCATTCAGCTCCTGCTCATCTTCTCAGAGTCAGATCAAAGGCCAGGATGAAAAGCAAACAGACAAAAACAGGAAAAGCAACAAGTATTGGTGAGGATGTAGAAAAATAAGAACATTTGTGCATTGTTGGTGGGAATGTAAAATGGTGCAGCTCCATGGAAAATAGTATAGCAGTTCTTCAAACAATTAAACTTACAATTACTACTATATGACCAAGCAATTCCACTTCTAGGTATATACCCAAAAGGATTGAAAGCAGGTCTTAAATAGATATTTGTACATGCATTGTTCCCAATAGTCAAGAGAAAGAAGCCACTCTCTTGGGGTGAATGGATAAACAAACTGGGTCATGTACATACAATGAAATATTCAGCCTTAAAAAGAAGGAAATTCTGAAGTATTCTACAAGATAGAAGAGCAATGACATTATTCTAAGTGAAATAAGGCAGACACAAAAGGGCAAATGTTATATTACTGGACACCCAGTGCACAAAATTCGTGCACAGGTAGGGTCCCTTGCAGCTGCTGGCTGCTGGCCAGGGCCTTCCTTTGTTCTGCACTGCACCCTGGTGGTCAGCACACATCACAGCGAGCAATCATACTCCTGGTCCCGTGGTTGGCAAACTGCGGCTCGCGAACCACATGCGGCTCTTTGGCCCCTTGAGTGTGGCTCTTCCTAAGCCTTAGGAGTACCCTAATTAAGTGAATAACAATGTACCTACCTATATAGTTTAAGTTTAAAATATTTGGCTCTCAAAAGAAATTTCCATCGTTGTACTGTTGATATTTGGCTCTGTTGACTAATGAGTTTGCCCACCACTGTCCTGGTCGGTTGAACTCCCAAGGGGACACTTGCATATTAGGCTTTTATATACTAGTATATATAGATCCCACTCATATGAGACAGCGATAGAGTGGTGGTTACCAGGGACTAGAGAAAGGGGGAGTGGGAATTATTGTTTAATGGGCACAGAGTTACAGTTTGAGAAGATGAAAACATTCTAGAAATGGGTGGTGGTGATGGTTGCACAACCATGTGAATATACTTAATGCTACTGACTGTACACTTAAAAATGGCTAAAATGGTAAATTTTATGTTAAGGATATATTACCACAATCAAATAATTTTAAAAAGCCAAACACTCTGAAATCCATTCCTTCTTCTTCCAAGAAGGTGAGAGCCCACATTTCATCTCATGATAACCAGAAAAGTATTAAACTTTAGCCCTGGCTGGTGTGTCTCAATGGTTAGAGTGTCAGTCCACGCACCAAAGGGTTGCAGGTCCCAGCCAAGGGCACATACCTGGGTTGCAGGTTTGATCCCTGGACCTGGTCGGGGTGCGTGCAGGAGTCAACCAATTGATATGTCTCTTTCACATCGATGTTTCTCTCTCTCTTCCCTCCTTCCATCCTTCTTTCCCTTCCACTCTTTCTTAAAAAAATCAATGAAAAACTATTCCTAGATGAGGATTAACAAAAAAATTATTAAATTAAAATTACAGGTGAAAAATAGCAACAGAATATTGTTTTAATTTACTTTTTTTATTGTTCAAGTCAAATATTTTTTCCAAGTTTACTAATGGGCTCTATTTCTGCTTTTGAAGATGCTGCTCTATTTTTCAAAAAGTTGAAGCAAAAAAAAAGTTGAAGCAACAGTGTCTCAGGAGCCCGGCCTGGGTGAAAAGGGACAGACTTGCCTCAAGAGCCAAGCACTGGAGGGCAAACAGCCTTGCAGCCGGGATGGTGGTGATGGCCCAGCCTTCTGGAGGGTAGGGAGCCCACCCCCGCCTTACAAGGCCACGGGTCCGGTGCTGGATGGGCTGGGACCAAGGGCAAGGACTGGGAGGTGGCAGTTATCCAGAGCGACACCAACCAGGTCTACCCTTGAGATCTACCCTGCCCCTGGGGGAGGGGAAGGCACCTCATGTCAGACACCTCATGTCAGACAGGGAGGTCTGCAGTGCGAGATGATGCAGGTCGCACTGGAGAACCAGCACATGGAGCCCCTTCGTCTCTGCAATGGGGCCAGCTGCGCGCAGAGAAGGCGGGGAAATCCAAGTGGAGAAGCCTGGTAAATAAGACCAGCGGAGGAGCGGGAGGGAGGGAGATGGCAGGCTCTGTTCAGAGGAAGAACACTAACACTGAGGAGCTATGGTGGCGATGGGACCCAGCAGGGGTGAGCGGGCTGGTGCAGGTGGCCGGAAGGGCCAGTCCTGACTCTGCCGGTCAGCGAGGGTGGAGCAGTGCCCACGGAGGAAAAGCCTGGCCGGGTTCCAGGCCTGGTTTAGTGCGACTCAGTTCTGCGACCTCGGCATGTCCTTTCCCTCCTGAGCCTCCGTTTCCTCCGCACAGAGAGTGAAAACGCGCCTTGGCCGTGCACCGGCCTTTGCGCGCCCGCATTTGGCAATGCACCTGTTTGTCTAGCACACCTGGTTGTGCACCTGAGTGGCGAAAACGGAAACGCCCACAGGGACCTACCCACGGGCGGGAGGCGCCCCGGGACCCGGAGGTGGCCGCGCCCTGCGCCGCCGTGCGCTGACCTGCAGCTCCCCGCGCCAGGCTGGCTCGCGGGGCGCCCCATCCACTGCCTTCCGC
>NW_006294339.1:3259530-3262915 GCF_000327345.1 Myotis davidii | reverse complement strand
ACGTCCGCGCCGCGCGCTGCCTGGCGGAGCAGGGCTATGCCCATGGCTTCGACGTGGGCTGCGCCAGCCCAGAGGAGCGCGCGCGGGTGCTGGCGGCGGGCATCACGCTCTACGACAAGGCGCTGAGCTACGGGCAGCAGGTGGGTGACTCCTCCCCGGGCTGGGGGGGCTGAGGTTGTGGTCCCCAAAGTCTGCAAGGCTGTTCCCACAACCCCCTAGAGGGCCTAAACAACTCAAACCCTGGCCCCTTGGCTTCCAGAGAACCTATCCAATCCCACCACCCCCCACCCCCCCTAGAGGGCCTAAACAACGCAAACCCTGGCTGGCCCCTTGGCTTCCAGAGAACCTATCCAATGTCACCCGCCTCTCAGCATCGCCCGTGGGGCCCAGACCAGCTCTGTCACTTTTCTCCGCTGGGCCCTCTTCCTAGTGGGGCAGCTGCTGTAGATTTTTATTCTGGCAGCACCACAAACTCCACTTGACTAACTCATCCCTCTCATCCTGCCCCTCCCAGCAAGTAACTGTCCACCTGCCTGTGCACACCCACCCAAAGAAAAGGCACCCCGGGGACACCGCGCCAGACACTTGGGCAGCATTCCTACCTCCTCTCTCCCCTTCACCCCCATCCCCCCCATTCAGACCTCAAATCCTGTCCATTCTGCCTCCTCCTATCTCTGAGGTCTGTCCGCTCCTCTCCAGCCACCCTCCGCCAGCCCAGCCTCCATCAGTCCCTGCCTGAACCGGTCCATCATCCTGCCTGGGTTCCTGCCCTCTGGTTTGACCTTCTGCCTCGTCCTCCACCTGCAGCCAGTTCATGGCCTCAATCTTGCTACCCATGCTCCTCAGCTGCTTACAGCCACCAGTGACTCCCACTGCCTGGCAGACAAGTCCCAGGCTCTGCAGTGAGCATGGGAGGCCCTGCGTGATCACAGTCCCCTTTGCCACGGCCCCCTCCCAGCCAGGCTGTTCCTGTGGCCTGCTTCCCCTGGTACCTCCTGAGCCAGGTCTCCTTGCACCTACGTTGTCACTCTCTCAGCCTCTTTCCGAGGTGCCTTTCTGCTCACCTTTGCCTGGAAGGTTCTCTAGTCTCAGACATCCCTCCACTCACTCCTCCAGGCTGGGTTGGAGCCTCCCTGGGCTCCCATAGCCCTGCTCACGCCGTCCATTTACAAGCCTGTCTCTCCAGCTCAACCTTGAGGTCTTTGAGAGTGAGGACATTTGCCTGGCTTACCACCGTACATACACCCCATGCCTGGTACACAGCGGACTCACTAAATGTATCTTGAATGAATATAGGTGCAGCATAAGGCCTGGCACTAAATAGACAAATACTAGGTATAATAGTTACCTATTGCTGCATAACAAATACTAGTACCCTCCGAAACGTAGCAGCTTAAAGCAAGAAGCATATATTATCGCAGGGTTTGGTGGCTTAGCTGGGTGCACCTGGGCTGTGGTCTCATCTGAAGGTTTGCTCGCTCTCCTTCCAAGATTGTTCTGAAGGCTGTTGACAGGATTCAGTTCCTCACTGGCTGCAGCCAGAGGCCTCCCTCAAATCCTTGCCATGTGGACAGCCATCATTTTTACTACATTCTGTTCAGTAGAAGTGAGTCGGTAGGTCTAGTCCACACAGAAAGGAGGAGATTCCACGGGGCATGAATATCAGAAGGTAGGGATCCCTGGGTGCCATCTCAGAGGCAGTCTGCTTTGGATGACCAGCGAGTAGAGGCCTTGTCCTCCTTCCTACAGAAGAGGGGACCTCAGTTCAGAGAGGTATCAGGATTTTTCTGTGAAGGCACAGCACAGGCAGAGTTGAACTGATAACAATGACATTTTATTATGGTTTAGATTTGTGATATTTAAATAACAACACTCCTCACACAGGGGTCCACTCACAAAGCCTCTGTGCATCCCCTTAGAGCAGTGGTTCTCAACCTTGGCTGCACATTAGAATCACCTGGGAATCTTTTTAAAATCCTGATTTCTGGGCCTCATCCTCTGGAAATTCTGTTTCTTTGTTACTAATGTTGTGGCCCCACCCCATAACAAAGAAACAGAATTTCCGGAGGATGAGGCCCAGAAATCAGGATTTTAAAAAGATTCCCAGGTGATTCTAATGTGCAGCCAAGGTTGAGAACCACTGCCTTAGAGCCTTTTCCAACAAAGCTCTTGGCTTCAGAGAGGAAATGTGGAGTCCAGGCCTCAGGGAGCAGGGTGGAGCACGGGGGTTTAACTTGAGGAGCAGTACAGGGTGGAGATGAAGTTGGTACTCAGTCAGGGGGTCCGGTCCAAATCCCAGCTCCCCCATGCTCTCTCACCTCCATCCATCCTTAGCATCCCTGGACTTGTTTCCCTCTGTAAAATGGGGATATAATGGTCCTGAGGTCCTTGGCTTCCTCATCTGTTATATGGGGACATTCTCGTCTGGCTGAAGTCATAGCTAAGAGCTGATATTTGGGAAGCACCTGGAATAGAGCCTGCACAGAGACGGCAGGATCACAGACAGCCCCTGCCTCTCCCGGCCTGAGGGGGTCACCTCCGCCCCACACTGGGTGCAGCTGTGGCCATGCAAGGGGCCAGCAGGGGCCCAGGTCTCCTGTTTTAAAGCCTGAGGCCCTGAGTGACAGCTGCCCTCAGTGGGAAGGCATGGCCAGCATGTTTGTATTGAGTGTGGTATTGGCAGCAGAGTGGGGCCTACGCCCTGGGCTGGGAGCCAGGAGGCCTCCTCCTGCCTGGGCTGTGGTTTCCCCATCTGTGAAAGGGGGGGGGAGGGGAGGGGGTCCTGGGGGAAGCTTCCTGGAGGAGGGAATCAGGAAGTCAGAGGCTGGGGGGTAGGGATGGAATGGCTCCTCCCTCCCTGGTAGGGCCACCTACGTAGTCAGGGACCTCCCAGAGGAGAGAGTGTCGAGCAGGGCGCAGCCCAGTGCCCCAGGGAGAGAGCTGACTGCATAGGTGAGAGGTGGCCACCAGCCTGTGTGCTGTGCCCTCAGGCCTGGCCCAGCCGCTGCTCCCCAGGTCTGGACAGAGGGGCTGTGGTCAGTTTCCCCCAACAAATCCCAGGAGAAAGTTGGGGGTTTGGAGCTCCCCGTTTCATCATCCAGGGATTAGAAGAGGTGGTGCTTGTAAAGTAGCTGGCACAGAGTAGGTGCTCAAGAAATAGCTACAGTCAGCGTCATGACGATGACTCCCTTATAGTCAGAGGAAGGAGGCTTGGTTGGAGCCCCCAGCTCTCATTATTTTTTTTTTAAATATATTTTATTGATTTTTTACAGAGAGGAAGGGAGAGAGATAGTTAGAAACATCGATGAGAGTGAGACATCGATCGGCTGCCTCCTGTACATCCCCCACTGGGGATGTGCCCGCAACCCAGGTACATGCTTGACCG
>NW_006294339.1:3240380-3259396 GCF_000327345.1 Myotis davidii | reverse complement strand
ATCCACTGAGCCAAACCGGTTTCGGCCAGCTCTCATTATTTTGCTGTCACTTTCGTCTCTGGCCTCAGTGTCTGCTTCATGAACATTAAACAATAGTGATCTCGGTTTACTGGTTATCCGAGTGAATCGTCAGGTGAAAGTGCATGAACTGGTCAATTCTGGGCATGTCTGAGAGGCACGTACTCAGCATCTTAACACGGCTGAGCACCTGCTGCATGCCAGGCCCTGTCTTTAAGCAGCTCACGGACAAAGGGTGGAGATATTTCTTCATTAACTAGACTTGCCTGGGCCCATCCTCTGGGAGCGGGAGCCAAAGGGACAAGTACCTACGACTGGCTGAGGTCACAGGCATTCGTGGCGTGGCCTGTGCCGGGTGACAGTCATCTCCACGTGCTGTACACCAAAGACCATGCTTTCCGAACCAAAAGTAGGCCCCCTGGCTGACAAGGGACGGGGGCTCTGGGGACATGGGACCAGTGTCGGAGTCAGCAGTGCCCTGGGGGTCCAGGTCCTGGGGATGGAGGGCAGTGCCTGTGTCAGGAGGAGGAGCATTCCCTCTCGGCTCCAGTGGCTGAGGGCAGCTGGGAACAGGCAGGAGTGGGCTGACTGGCAGGAAGGAGGTGAGGGCATGCCCAGCAGAGGGCCTGGGGGAGGGGAGCCTGCAGAGCCCCAGGGCTTTGGTGGCACCCACACTGGAGCAGTGGTTCGGCCCAGAAAGGGGCAGCCAGAAGCTTCAGGGGGAGGAGCACCGGACGGCCCTGAAGAACAACTGCCTGCTCCCTGGAATCTGGGTCCCGCCCTCCTCTTTGCCACAGTTCCTCCTACTCCCCTGGAATCTACGTGCCAGCGAGTCTAAACTACTTATCCTTCTCCAAACACACGGTGCTATTTCATACCTCCCTGCACAGCTATGGTGCCCTCTGCCTAGAAAGCAGACTCCATCCATGAAGACCCAGCTCAAATGTCACCTCCCACTTGAAGCCTTCCTTGCTCCCACACACAGCTTCCCACAGTCATATTCACGAATATCTTCTGTAGGTGCCTTCCTGACTTTATCCTAGGCAGTCCTCACAAGAACCCCTGATCCCATTTTACAGATGTGGGAACTGAGGCACAGCCAGGCTAAGTAACTTGTGCCAGGTCACTGTAAGTGGCAGTTGAATCCACCTCATTCTGCCTGACTTCAAACCCTCTGCTCTTTCTGGAGAAGTCAGAGAAGTGGGGGGTGATGAGTGCCGTGCTTTTGGCTGGCGGGTGGTGAGGGTGACCCCTTGAAAACCACTGGGAATCTAGGGTGGATGAAGTGTTGAGGGAGAAAAGGTGGGTTTCCATGTATCATTAGGGGGGTCTGGAAGGATGAGGGCAGAGATGAAGTCACAGTTGGGGCCGGGGGAGGAGGAGATGGGACTGCAGAGCAGCAGTTGTGGAACCCAGTTGAGCAGCACAGCTGGGTGAGCAGCTGATGGTCTGACCCACCAGTGCTGCAGCTCCAAGAGACTCCATCCTAATGGGGTGGGACTGTCCCAGGCAGGAGGAGCCCCTGACATTCAAAGGATGAAGAGCAACTGAAGAACCAATGAACAGCTGCTCATCCTATATAATAAAAGGCTAATATGCAAATTGGCCCTAACGGAGGAACTACCAGGAACGACCAGTCGCTATGACACACACTGACCACCAGGGGGCAGATGCTCAACTCAGGAGCTGCCCCCTGGTGATCAGTGCGCTTCCACAGGGGAGCTCCACTCAGCCACAAGCCGGGCCGATGGCTGCAAGCGCAGTGGCGGTGGTGGGAGCCTCTCCCACCTCCTCAGCAGCACTAAGGATGTTCATCTGTGGCTTAGGGAACGAGCCTAAGCCATCTTAGACCCAATCCCCTGGGGAGCAGGCCTAAGCTGGCAGGTGGGCATCCCCCAAGGGCTCCCAGACTGCAAAAGGGCACAGGCCGGGCTGAGGGACACCCACCCCCATGCATGAATTTTCATGCACCGGGCCTCTAGTCTGCTAATAAAATTACAAGAGAAAACATTATAAAAGCTGACAATTTGGCCCACAATCCAAAAATAAGCAGAGTGTTTGTGTGTGTGTGGGTGAGTGTTTATGACTTCCTTTCCCAGCTCTTCATTCCCTTTCCTCTTTCTCAAATTACAAAAATATGATCAGGCAGATTGCTTTTATCTGTCATTCCTCCCCTCCTCCCATCCCCCTAACACACACACACACAGTCACAGATCAATTCTTGGTGGCAAATCTCAAGGTTGAGTGGGTATTAAGAATATTTTGGAATTAGACCAAGTTAAAATTCTGTCTCCATCAGCAAATCATTTCACCTCTCTAAGCCTCAGTTTCCTTATCTGCAAAGTGGGATTGTAACATGTCTCACAGGGTTTCTGTGTGGATGAAGTGAGAGAACATGAAAGGCTCCAGGCAGATGCAGATCGAATTAGGGGCCCAGCCCGTCTCCCTGCCCACCCTCTGGCCCCACAGCACTTCGCTTGTTGCTGTTAGCATAGCCATTCCCAGCCCCTGGCTTATCTCAAGGGATCTGCCCCCTAGAGGGGAAGCCTGTGTCTCCCTCTATCTTCCCCCACCAACGAATGTCTAGCACAGAGCTGGGCACACAGAAGGAGTTTGTGACTACTGTTAAGTTTAATGTAGTTGAATAACTGAATTTTAAGTCTTAAAAATCCCTATTTTTTTTTGTAAATAAGATGACTCAAATTCATAATTCTTAAAGAAGTAATATCCCCGTCCCAAGCTAACTCACCACTTGAGTGTCTTCCCTTTCCCCGTAGTTGACACATGCACACGTGCAGGGCTGCAGGTTCTCCACCCCTGCACACAGCTCAGGGAAGGCCTGCCCTGCAGTGGGTGCCCTCTGCCCCAGCCTGTGCCCAGGCACGGAGCTCAGAAGTTCACATTCACTGTTGCATTTGATTTTTATTCAAACCTCACAGACACTCTGCCAGCTGAGTATTGTGATTCCTTACTGTACCAAGGACATAACAGGCTCAGGGGTGGAAGTAACTTGCCCAAGGCGACCCATTGTACCAGATTCCACTGGCCAGCAGGGGTGGGTTGGGAGGCAGGCAGTGCTAGCAGGCTGGCCTCACAAACAAAGGTGTGGACATTCCCCATCTCCACACCCAGCGGGAGGGGACCTAGCAGGAAGGCCAAGGACACAGCCAGTCAGCAATCCCGAGGTCCCCAGTGCGCGCACACACACACACACACACACTCCACAGATCTAAGTGGTTTGATTTGGTTCAACTAGGAAAGGAGATAAATGACTGCTGGCTGATGAGCTAGGTACTGTGCACTCATGTGCTTTTCATAGATTAGCTTCCTCGGTCCCAGAAATGCTGGGAAATCAGAACTGGTATTAACTCCATTCTACAGATGAGCGAGGAGGAAGAAGTAGATTCAAGTCTCTGGGACATAAAGCCCAGGCGAAGGGACAGCTTTCCTGAGCTCTAGCTCCATCCCTCCGATGGCCTTGGTGTCACTCACATTTGCATATTAGCATATTCTGAGTTTGCTGCTGGCTTCTCTCCCTGCTTACCTGGCAAAGTTTGGGAACTGAGTCTCCCCTCCTCATTTGATACAGGACCCAGAGCCAAAGCCTCATCATCGGGCCCAACTGCCCCTTTTACAGGAGAAAAGATAAAGTCATTTAAGGGTACATACAGCACCTGTGGGACCTATGGGAGGAGCTGAGAAAATGCAGACATCACTACCGTTACTTCTGAGGGCAAAGCACTTCTTAGACCCACCCAGCCTCTACCGGTGCCAGAGCTGGATTTGGACCCAAGACTAGATGGGATCCCTTTTCTCTGGAGACAGTGAAATAGAGAGAGAAGTGGCTCAAGGCAGTCTGCAAGTCTGGGGACCAGTGCAAAGCAAAGGTGACCCATAGGGCCTGGGTTTGCAGGGCAGACCTGGGTAGGACCAGAAAGGGTGACAACAGGGAGCTGCGGTTGACCTGATTGGATCTTAAGATTCACACAGAACCCTCCAGGGAACACAAGACAGGGAGGCACCAGTGACTTACTTCCATGGCATAGCACCCATCCTTCAAATCCCCTCCACCCGTCACACGGACCACCACCGCCACCCCGGGCCCAGGCAGGCCAGGTGGGTCATCCCAGTTTGTAGAGGCAGAAGCTGAGGCCCAGGCAGAGCCAGCAGCCTTTCTAGGCAGGGGTGGCCTCCAGTCCCATCCCTCTGTTTACTCCCCACACCCGCCGGAGAGGAGAAGCCCCCTGCGCTGCCTCTCTGTGCACGCCCGGCAGGTGGCAGGGAAGACCCAGGTGGGGTGGGGCAGGGGCAGGGCTCCGTGTGCAGATCAGGGAGGCTGCTGTGTCCTCACAGAGGACTTTCCAGTTGTGCAGGCAGAACACGCTCCTGAGTCCGGCCACCTTGCTGTGACTTTTCTTTCTGCAGTGTCAGCTTTCCGGGGTTGGCCTGCTGAGGTGGGGAGAGCAGGGACATTGGAGGGAGGCAGGTCTGAACTGGACCCGGACACTTCTGCCCTGTCCCGGCTGTGGGCTGGGCTGGTCCCGAGGCTTTTTCTCAGCCTCTGCGTCCTCACCTGTAAAAGGAAGAGGATGCCTTGCACCTCGGGCTGCTGCGAGGATCCAGGGCCACGACGCACTACATGCCCAGTGGATAGTCTGCTCAGAAATGTTCACTCCCTCCCCTGCTCATTGCCCCTTCCCTGGGAGAACATGAGTCAGCTGTCAGGAACTAACTGGCAAATGCAGAGTACAGCAGTCATCAGGGGCAAAGTTCAAAGTGCAAGGCGAATATTTTCCTTAAGAACCAACAAGGTCCCTGGCTAGCCTATTCAGATGCCCGTAGAATCGTGAGCCATTGGTATACTAACAGATCTTCTATTGAGATCTTTAAAAATAGCCTAGCCCCCTGCATTTCCTTCTTTGGGGGGGGGGGTCACCTTTCAAAGTTAATAGAATGGCTAAGATCCATCCTTGTACCCCTGAGTTCACACAAACCTGCTCTGTAATAGCTTATCCTCATCCTACTCGTCTCTGCAGGTTCCCCCACACCACCCACCGTTGTCACTTACCCACCCAACTGCAGGATCTTCAGGCTTTCCTGAGGGTGACAACTTCTGATCCTTCGGCTCATTTCCAAAAGACCCACCAGCCAGCCCATTCTCACTGGGCTCCCCGCAGTGCAGTAGAGGTTTCTCCCACCAGGGCTGGTTAAAACGGGGGCTGCTGGGACCCCACCCCCCAGAGGCTCTGATTTCCTGAGTCAGGAATCTGCACTTCTATCAATTCCCAGGTGATGCTGATGCTGTGGGTCCCGGGATCACACTTTGAGAACCACTAGTCTAGGGTAGTTGGGTGCAGGGACTCTGGGGCTAAGCTGCCGAGTTCCCAGCTCTGCTACCTTCTAGCTGGGCCACTCTGCACCACAGCTGCTTCATTTATAAAAAATCAGGATAATAAGTCTCTACCATAGAGTGAGTCTGGAGAGGGCGGGAAGCGTTAACACAGGCAAACCGTGTGCCTGGTGCATAGCAAGTGCTCCATAAAACTTGCTGTGATCAGCATGGCAAGAAAAGCCCCACTCCTAGGTTTCGGTCCAGGCTTTCATACTGGCTGTGTGACTTTAAGGACATCTGTACTAAGAGGGTAGTGATAGCCCACCTTACATTCCACACAGGGTGTGCTGAGGCTCGAGTGGCATCTGTGCGTGTGCACTTCTTAGACGATAAGCATTGCATGAACACTTGCAGCTGGGTGCTCTGGGAAAACGTTCACTTGACGTCCGAGAGACCTGGCCTGAGCACCAGGTTATTTAAATACTAGAGCCTCTGCCTCTTTGAGGCTCGGTTTCCCCATCTCTAAAGGGAGGGAAATAATAGTGAGAGCCTCAGAGAAGCTGGGGAATGTCCTGAGAACCCCTCTTCGAGGCCTAGTCCTCACTCCCACCTTCAGTTAGCACCAGGGTCTAAGGATTTCGAATCAGGTTCAGGGCTGGCACCTGCACCTTGCCAGTCCCCTCCCACAGCTCTGCCCCGAGGAGCAGCCACATCTGAGAGCCCTTCAGCTTGAAGCCTGGGCTGACTCACACACTGGCCAGCCCCCTCTTATAGGCCCCAGAAGCCCCAACTTGAGATAAGGATGTAACAGGAGAAAGCGTGAGCCGTCCTGCCCAGATCCCACGCCAGGCAGGCCCTCAGTAAACGCCCTTCTGGCAGAGGTCTTTGCAGCCCCCCCAGGCTGCCTGCAAACAGCTTGCCTCTGGGAGCCATCAACTCTGGAAGTGAATTCCTTGCAGCGTAAGAGGTTTCACAGCAACTTTATTCTCCGGGAGAGAGGTGGAACAGCCCTTCCCTCCTCCAGGAGGGGGGAGCAGTCAGAGGCCTGTTTAATTTAATTTAACGCACGATGGCTTGCCAGGTTGCCCCTGGTAACAGCTTCAGCTGCTGCTTCAGTTACAACCAGAAGAATTTTTAAAGAGACAGCCCATTTCAGGGCCAGAATTGCACAGCAGAGAGAATAGCTTCATCACGGAGCTAGAAGATTAAACCTCAGGCACAACAAGGTTTCAGATCAGATCCATTTAAACAATTAACTCCATTCCGTATTTACCACCCCATAAGCCTTCCTGCAAGTGTAACTCTTAAGCAGGAATCTAAAAGGGGATTGTGTGTGTGATGTCATACAGATGTCACTCATCTAGCTACTTTTCTGAAAATCAGTTTCAGTCTTCTAGTCCAGTGGTTCTCAACCTTCCTAATGCTGCTACCCTTTAATACAGTTCCTCATGTTGTGGTGACCCCCAACCATAAAATTATTTTCGTTGCTACTTCGTAACTGTAATTTTGCTACTGTTATGAATCGTCATGTAAATATCTGATATGCAGGATGTATTTTCCTTGTTACAAATTGAACATAATTAAAGCATAGTGATTAATCACAAAAACAATATGTAATTATATATGTGTTTTCCAATGGTCTTAGGCGACCCCTGTGAAAGGGTAGTTCGACCTCCAAAGGGGTCACGACCCACAGGTTGAGAACGGCTGTGAAAGGGAAGGAGAGGAAACTGAGTTGTCCCTGCAATTCGAGCATACTGCCACCAGGTGGTAGAATTGTTTGCTTAGTTCAAACCATAACCAAGCTCTTGAATTATTCGAGCATATCAGAGTGGTGGTGAAACCACTGGATTTTTAACCCCTGACGCTAACTTCTGTGTGACTTTTGGTAAATTGCTTCACCTCTGTGGTCTCAGTGTCCTCAGAGATATAATAAGGAGGTTGGTCAAAATAATTGAGTATTGTGGACAAGGCTTGAGGCTAGGACTATGAAGGCATGAGTTTAACTCCCAGCTCTGTCATGTACTATGTGACATAATTTGTTGCAACCTGAATGCCAAGCAAGAGAATGGCTATGAGCCAGGGAGAGCCCTGAGGACACCACATTACTCTCCCACACTGGGGACCTGTGGAGGCGGGAAAGGTGCCTGGGACCCTCGGGGATCTGAGGCCTAGGAGCACAGCAGGGAGTGGAGAGTGATTGGAGAGTGGATTACAGGGCCTGAGGCCTCACTGCCCCGTGGGGAACTGCAATAGGCCACAGTGGGCAGGGTGGCCTCCTAGACACCCCTAACTCCATTCAGCTTTAACCCAAACCAGGAGAACGGTAGCAAACATTAACGGAGCAAGTACTCCAGGCTGGGCGCTGCTTCACATACCTATGAGGCTGGTATTAGCATCCTCCTTTGCAGATAAGGACACAGCCCGAGGTGTAACTCACCAGCCCCCTGCCAGCCACTGGCCACCAGCCCCCACGTCTACTACCCCTGCTCTCGCTTGTGGCCACACCTCTTCATAAGGAGCCTGAGAGGGGGAGCAGGTTCTGTCTCTACCTACCATGACTCAGTTTGGCCAACCTCAGAGTGGGCCTGGGGTCAGAGGTCATGAGATCACACCTACCAGCAGCCAGGGAGCTTGAGGCACACATGCCTTCCATCTTTCCACGGTCAGGACCAGATCCGAAGTCCAGGTCTTCGGCCAGCTTGGCCCACAGTGTTGTCCCATGAGTCCGAGTTCCCGTCCTACATCCCAGGTCCTCTGTAGGTGCAGCAGGGAAGGTTACCCAGCAGCTGACCTCTGCTGTGGCTTTGTCCACTGTTCCCCCTGAGCTCTCAAGGATGCCCCTTAACACTTGAGACCTGCTCTCTCCCCTCCGGACAGCCCTGTTCCAGCTAAAGCCCCCTACACACACTCCCTCATACAGAACAGGATTCCTCTCCAAGGTGAATGTAAAAACACGTTGGATCTTGGCACTCCCGGGCTCTAACCCCTGCCATGGCTCCCTACTACCCTGTGGATGAGCTCCAGGTCCTAAGCCTGGCACTCAGAGGCTCCTCCTGGGGTAGCCCTGCTGGCTCACCCCTCCCCCTTCCAGCCCCCGACACACCGTGCTCACTCATCTCAGCTTTTGCACACGCTGTCCCCTCCATCTGGAATGCCTCCTCACATCGTACCCACTGGGTTGGTTCCTACTTGTCCTTGGGAACCCTGCTCTGGCTCGCCCTCCTCTGGAAGCCTGGGGGTACCCCTGGTCCTAGTAGGACACCTCCTCCCATACCCCTGGTGTTCCTTTACTCTGGGTCTGTGGTTCTGACTTTCCTGCCAGACCAGGAACTCCTAAAGGCAGGACCTGCCTCTCTCCTCTCCTATCCCCAGGGCCCAGCCTGGGCCACACAGGAGGATACCTGGGGAGGAGCCGCTGAGAAATGCAATTAGTGGGGCCTCCTCTTGGTAGTCGATCTTGGTTCACTCACTGGGATCTGACTCACAGGTTCCCTTCCTCTCTTCCTCCCTCCAAGCTCATCCATGGCCTCCCCCGAGCAGCTGCAACATAACTTGCGAGCTTTAGCTCCCCACACCACACCTCACAGGCCATACTCCAGCTCACCAGGCTGCCCACACAGCTCCATGCTGAGCCCTCCATCAGTGCCCTTGTCCCCCGCCCCACCCTCTGAAATACCACTGCCATTC
Source organism: Myotis davidii (assembly GCF_000327345.1). Classification (NCBI taxonomy): domain Eukaryota; kingdom Metazoa; phylum Chordata; class Mammalia; order Chiroptera; family Vespertilionidae; genus Myotis; species Myotis davidii. The sequence goes on along the minus strand of NW_006294339.1, from coordinate 3,250,356 downwards.
AAAGCCCACCCCACAGCCCATCCTCTGCTAGACTTTGTCTCCATCCTGCTATATTTGCCTGCATCCCTCTCAGGGCCTTGATCAAACTCTGCCTTGTGGTGAGGGAAGCATGGGCTGTGGAGACTAACAAGGGGGTTCAAATCCCAGCCTTGATATCCGCATGCTGTGTGAACGTGAGCAAGGCACTTCACCCCTCTGAGCCTTCATATGTTCCTCTGTAAAATGGGATGACACCCAGGTGTTGTGAGATTGAGGTCATCGGTACCAGGATCCTGGCACGTTGCAGGCACTCAGTCAAGCCCTATTATTTCTGCCTGGGTCTGTTTCCGGCCAGGCTGCAAGCCCATCTGGGCCAGGGTGCGGCTCCCTTCAGTTCCACATCCCCACCGCACCCAACACCGGGCCTCACACCACAGATGCCCAGAAATGCTGGCTGCACTGAATGCATTCGCCCCAGCTGCTAGGAGTCAGGGGGGTGGGGGGGAATGGGGGAGGGAGGATGGGGTCTGAGCTGAGGAAGCGGCAGTGTGGTGGGGTGAGTGCAGAAAGGAGCCTGGAGCTCATCGACAGGAGATGAATGCAGAGGGAGGGGCTGGAGCCTGAGCAGAGCTGCTGATATGCACTGGGGGTTTTATTGGTTTTCATTAAAATTCCTTCCCGAGGCAGGAACAGCTACTCCCATAAATAACAGCATAAATATTTTATCTGGTGCCCAAGTCGGTCTAAATGCACAGCAAGGTTGGCAAGAATAACGATGGGAGATGGTGCAGGGGGGTCCTGGGCCTCAGCTGAGCTCACTCAGCATGGCTTTCTCAGGAAGGTGGGAGCCGAGGGGGGGTTCCAAGGGGGGGAGCGGGTGGACGGTGGGGAGAGGTGACCAGTGGAGTGTGGGCCCCTGGGTGGGGGGATGCAGAGCACAGGTGGGGAGCCAGGGAGGGGAGCTCAGCTTGGAGAGCAAGCCAGGAGGGGAGGGAATGTATCCTACACGGGCTCTGTGCTGGGCTCCTCAAGCAGGGCATTCACACAGGTCATCTCGTCAAATCCTCTGTGGCCAGAGACGGGAAGTGACTTGCCCAAGGACACCCGGCCAGTCAATGGCAGAGCCAGGACTAGATCAAGAATGTTTAAGGCCAAAGCCCTTGTACTACTGGCTGCTTCTCGGGGTTCAGGGAAAATGTGGGAATCTATGAACAGTAGCCTGAGTACTTCGATAACAGCAGCACCGACCATTCTCTGCTTCCCCAGATCCCCATGGAGGAGAAAAGGGGCTGGTACTTCACCATGGCAACGCTTTTCATCAGGTCAGGCTGGGAAGGGGGCAGGGGATGGGGGGGAGGCGTGGCCTGGAGCCCAGGGGAGAAGTGGCTGAGCCCATCTCCATTGCAAGGGCTCCCCAAGCACCCCTCCCTGCCAGTGGCCTGGGAAAGGGAGGACTTACAGCACCTCGGGGACAGCCTGGAGGGGGTACCAACCAGCTGCATCCTTTCCTCGGCCACAGGCTAGATGGCATCTTCCTGGAGCTGGGCAGAGAGGAGCAGAAGAGGCTGCCTGCCTTCAACCGCACCCTGGCCCTGCTCCGCCAAGTCCTCAAGTCCTCGGACCCCCAGCACCGAGGTAGGGTGCGGGGATGGTGGAGAGCAGCCTGTCTGTCATTGCCCCCGCCCCCCAGCACTGCCTCCCTTTTTTGGACCCTGTTTCTCTCCCTCACCCTCTGTCTCATATATTCACTTGTTCATCTCGAGAGCTCACTCACCTTGCACAGGTGAGCACACCAATCACAAGTACTACAACCGCACGTGTTCAGATGCCTCTCGGACCTGTTCAGAGGCATCGCTCAGCCTCTCAACCCACGTCCTGGCTGGGGATGAGGCTGTGCTGGAGAGCAGTGCAGGCGTTGTTCACAGGGCCTCGCGGCTAGAACAGGGGCCAGAAATGAGCTGCAGCCGGAGAGGCTGTACACCCTCAGAGGTCCCCTGAGGGAGGCAGTAAACACGGGTTAGCACCACCGTGCATTCATCCATTCACTCACGCGTCCCCTCTCCCCACCTGTTTCTCTCAGTGGGTCCCTGAGTGGCCCTCCGGGATTTCATGCCACTGACCCCTTTGTCTTCCTGGGAGCCGACACCTGGGTGCAGCTGGTCCCCTCCCTCCTCGTGGCTCCTCTCCCTCTCTCCTCCCTGCTGCCTCCTAGAGACCCCTCTCCCCCTCCCCCCAGCCCTGGCCTGGTGCTACCTCGGGATGCTGCTGGAGAGAAAGCACACCTTCTCCACCACCCCCATGGGCGTCCACGATTGCGGGTACTCAGGGACCGACCCCCTGGACTGCTTCGGCAAGGTATGTGCTCCAGCCACGCCCCCTCTCCAAACTGGGACCTCCCTGCCACCCATCCTCCTCTTCTGGAAACCTCTGCTTCTCTAGGGGTCACCCCCACTCCCCACCCCCCACCCCCGTGTGCCCACTCAGGAAGTGCCCTCACTCCAGGCCTTTCCATCCCAAACAAAACAGAAGTGCTCCCTTGTCATCGAGCCTCTTTGCCGAAGAATCAGGCCCTCCCACACCCAGTCTGGCCCAAGCCTGTGTCCAGCTCTGTCTTCTATGCTCGTCACCATTTCCCAGATCCACCCTCAGGCTTTTCCCCTTGGGCCTTGGTTCACGTCCCTCCCACCTGCCGTGGCCTAGTGGAAAGCGGATGCAGATGCGTTTAGCCAGGGTCTAGTGCCAACTGTGCCCACAGGCCGTGTGTCCTAAGGCAAGTCATTTCCATCTCCAAGCCTCCTTATCTGTTAACTCTGTGGTCAGTCTGCCTTCTAGATGAGTGAGAAACTCAAAGGAGTTAGTGGACAAAACTGTTCATTATGACCTGTCAAGTGCTGTTCAAGCCTTATTCTTGGCATCTTGTGTATGTGGCAGTTTCTACACTCAGCTCAGCTTTGAAGTCTTCCCTGGAGGCTGGCCCTGCGATATCACTGGCCTGTGCACGCAGCACCGTGCCCTGCAAGGGCGCATCCCTGTTGCTTGCCGGTGGGTGGTGAGCAATTTCGTGATGAGAGATCTTAGGACAGAGCATTCACACTGGCTCATGAGTGTTCTGAGAGTTATGTCCAATGTAACAAAAACACGGCCTTCACCCCTCCTTGAGCACCTCCTCTGTGCCGGGGCAAAGAGGTGCCCAGCAGGGCCCCGGCCCCGCAGGAACTCACCCTCTCAGGGGCAGCAGAGAACACGCACAGCAGCCATCAGCAACAACAGGGGCTCAGTGCTGTGGCCAAGCTAGAAACACTGCGCTGGGTACAGGGAGGTCGAGGCTGGTTCTGGCCCCTCCGCCCTCCTGCCCTGAGAAATGGGGAGGAGCACACTGGATGTGTCTTGAGGAGAAGGGGTTTGCTTGGGGTCTGAGAGGTTCACTGGACATGACCCCTGAGCATGGCAGAGAGCATGGCAGTGAGTCGAGCTCTCGAGAGCTAAGTGGCAATGAGCTGTACCCCAAGTGCTGGGCTCCATGAGAAGACTGCGCTTTCCGGCAGGTGGCTATGGGGAATAAACAATGCGACGACGGGGCTCTGTCCAGAGTTGGGGTTCCTGAAGGTCTGGCACTATTTAGCTAGTTCTTGCAGGCCAACAGACAAATTGTGTGCTCTTACCCTCCTCCCTTTCCCCAGGCCATCGAGATTGCCAAGGACCAACCCCCGATCCTGAATCGCCTGGCCAAAATTTTCCACTTCCTGGGAAAGCAGGATATGGCCATTGGCACCTGCAACATGTCCCTGGACATCCTACGCGATCCGGAGCTCAACTGGCAGGCGTACTGCACGCGGGCCAAGGTGAGTCACCCGTTGACTCCACCTCCTCCTACCTTGGGAATCAGACAACAGGGGCCCCAGGCCAAGACCCTGTTGCCAGAGCGCAAAGATAATGAAGCCTTCCTGGTAGGAAGGAGCTTAGGAGTCACGAGGCACATGGTTTAGGTTCTGGACAGCTGTTGAGTGAAAGAATAAAGGACCCTCCTACCCACTGCAGCATCCGTTCCACAATAACCTACGTGGTCAACGGCCTGCAGCCTCTTCTTGATTGGTACCCAGTGTAGTCAGACCGTCCTGGGTTGGAATCTCCACTCATCACTCCAGGCCCGGTGGTAAGAAGACTAAGTGGGTAACATCCAATGCACCATGCCTGGAGCAGGAGAGGTGCTTGGGAAAGGCTGTAGGGTAGATCAGGGGCAGCCTGAGGTGGCCAATCAGAGCTCTCCCCACGGACCTCGATCCCATCACCGTGCTTAGATGTCAATAGCACTCATCACTCGAAATGGTGCTGTTTACTTCTTCGTGATCATCTTCCTACGAGAATGTTAAGTTCTACCAGGGCAGGGGCCTCATCTGTCTTATCACCATTGCACCCCACTACCTAACACAGGGCCTGGCATATGGTAGGCACTCAATACATATATGTTGAATGAATGAGTGAATGAATGAAGGGCTCTTACTTCATCATTGAACAGACAGGGAAACTAAGGCTCAGAAGGGGGAGTGGCTAGCCCAGGTTGGCACAGCATTGAAACCTAGAACTCCTGGGCCCCCCTCAGGGGCTTTCTGCTCCACCACAGACCTCCCTGGGTCGCTGCTGAGAAGGCCGGCTTCATTTAGGGTAGAAAAGAGGGCAGAGGGGCCTTGCTTGGAGCATCTTCCCTGAGCGGACTCTCTGGGCAGGTCCACATCACAGCCTACCTGCACGACCTGGAGCGGGTCAAGATGGGGCTCGGAGGCATGCCTGACAGGAACCACCTGGCCTGCGCCAAGGCCGACCTCGAGGAAGTGGTCAAGGTATGCCCAGGCCTCAAGACCTACCTGGACATCGGCCAGGTAAGGCAGCTTCTTGGCTTGCTGCACCGCCAACGGCTTCCTCAGGACTATTTACTTTCTGCCAGGCCAGGCCTGGGATCCTCGGACACAGGGGGTCGTAGGGGACATGTCCTACCTGATAACAGTACCCGCCTCCTACGGGGGAGGGTTAAATGCATGTACATCGTGGAGAACAGGCCTGATTCTTTCTGAGCACTCAGGAAGTGTGCCCAGGGAATGATTACCAAACGGTGACAAGATCATGTTTTAGACATGAGAAAACTAGGCCCACACGTTGCCTTGCTCAAGGTTATGTGGCCAAGAGGGGTAGGGTGGGAACTGGAATCAGAATACTGCCTCCCCCTTTCCAGGGAAGGGGGGCCAAAATTTGCGGTGAATAAGGGTGGAAGCGGGGAGCAGCCAGGGCGAGCGGGGGTGGGGTGGGTTGGGGGTTTGAAAGGCTCACCCACGCCACCCCACCCAGGTCTACTACTACATGGGCGTGGACGCGATGCAGGAGCTGCTGGCGGTGGATGAGGCGGCGCTGAACCAGGCGCTGGTCTTCCTGGCCAAGGCGGGCGAGTTGGAGCTGGGCGCCACGCTGCCCGAGCTGCAGCTGCTGCGGGGCAAGTGCCTCCGCATCAAGGGCGAGGAGGCCAACGCGGCGGCCTGCTTCAAGCGCGTGGTGGAGCTGGACGACGCGGGCTGCAGCCACCCCGAGGGCTTCGGCTGCCTGCTCGAGGCGCTGCTGGCGCAGTGGAGCCAGGCGCAGCTGAGCGACGGCGAGCTGGGCCGCGAGGTGGACGCGTGGCTGCGCCGCGCCCAGGGCAAGTACCCGGCGGCGCGCCTGCGGCAGGAGCTGCAGCGTGTGTGGCGCGGGCACACGGGCGAGGTGCTGGGGCTGGCGCGGGCCCTGGTGAGCCAGGGGCGACCGGCGCTGGTGCGGCTGCTCTTCGAGACCATGGAAGGCGACGGGGAGGGCGCCCGGGCGCCTCGGGGCCGCCGCGCCTTCTCCGTCTGAGGCCCCGCCCTCGAGGCCCTGCCCACAGCCCATCCGGCCAACTCTGGGCCCTGCTTGCACAGAGCCAATCGGATTCTCTTTCGGGAGCTGGAGTGGGACTTGGAGACTGCCGGGCAGTTTGTGCCCATGGAGGTAGACGGACCTGGTCCAGGAGACCGCCAACAGAAGGGCAGAATTGGGCAAATGCGCCGAGAAAATAAGAGGGCTGCGAGTCTCCTAAGAGATACAGGAGATGACTGTCTGGTTATGTCGGGTTTCTAGTTCGCGGGACAATCCCCGAGGCCTTAGTGCCAGTCTTTGGATTCCCGTGAGCAACACTCTGTCCTTATAATGAAGCCCTTACTCAAGCTGTGGAGTGGGTGTCAGGGGTCCTGCAGCCAGAAAAGCCGTGGCTGGAGCAGAGCGCAGAGCTGCACAGTGAGCAGGAAAGGGCAGGGCCGAGGTCTACCCTGGTGCTCGGGGCTCTTCCTACCTGGCTAGCAGCCTCCCTACCTGGCTAGCAGCCTCCCTACCTGGCTAGCAGTCTCCCGTAAGCCCCATCCTTGCACAGGGTGGGCTGCAAGGCTCCCAGACAAGGAATAAAGCCCATCAACAGCACCTTTGCTTGACTTCCTGTTCTGAGAACCCAGGGACCCACCCATCAGGAAATGCCACCTGTCCTGATCTTGAGCCTTCAGCAAGAGAATGAAGAATGTCTTAGAATTTTACACTCATGGAATCGTAGACATAGAATCTTAGTTGTGGGATTTTGTTGTCGAAGACTTAGGCTCTGATGGCCACCAAATCTTAGGATGGCCGACCTGGATTTTTGTGGACCTACCTACAAGAACTGCTTACCCGAAAGTCCCAGATTAAGTTCTTGCCAGACGCCAGGAAGGCTAGTTTACACAACTCCCATGGCAAGACCCCATAATGGTTTGTGACTTGTTTTGCACTTGTTCCTTTCTTTAAAGCAGGGGTGGGGGACGTCTGGCTCGCGGGCCATGTAAGGCCTGCAAACATCATTCGGCCTGGCCCTGCCAAGGCATTAGGGGTGAGTTAATTAATGATGGGCCAAGTAGAGCAGGCTAATTTTTAAGCTGATAATTTTATATGGCCTGTGGATGACGTTATAAACATCTAAATGGCCCTTGACTGAAAAAAAGGTTCCCCACCCCTGCTAAAAAGTATACTCACTGCTTCCCTCATATCTCTGATCCACAGATGTTAACCAGGGATAGGCCAGCCCCTACATTGCTCCTCGTGTCTCCAGTGACTGAGAGCTACAGCCCTGTCCACTCCTCCCCCGTCCCTTCTCCACCCATGATGGAAACCATCTCTTTCTTCTCCTACTTCCTCAAACAGGCAAACTGAATCCAGGTAGTTTGCTGGCACAGCTGGGAAGTTGGTGCAGTTTGTCTGCTTCCCCAGGCTTCCCTGTTTGTTTCCTTCCCTGCTGTTCCTGTCCCCAAAGTAATGCATTTCTCCCCGCCCCCCTTGCCGCCTCCTCCTGTCAAGCTTTTTCAATAAACTTTCTTTCTGATAATCTCACACCAGTCATACGAATGACTAACTAGTGTAGCTTCTCTCAGGGTATCTGTTTATTGACCAAAAGCCAAAAAGAGATAGGAAACCCCATTTCCAGGGCTAGGCACTTCATACATGTAATTCTCTCACCAGCCTCATTTTACAGATGAGGACACAGATGCTGACCAAGGTCTCGGGTAACTATAAGAAGAGCCAGAATTTGGACCAGACCTGCCCAGTTCTGTGCTGCCTCCTAGAACATAGTTCTTCCTGGGAGATGTGTCATCTATGTCTAGAGTTGGGTCTGTGGTCACCAACTCTGTCCCTTTGTCCCATACCTTCTTCCCAAACTGCTTTTCCTCTGTGACCTTGGACATCTTCTTCCTCCACTGGCTTTTTTCTGTGATTTCTATCACAAGCTCCCGGCTCAAAGATGCCTCCTCCAGCAGTCTTACCAAATCCTCCCAGCTCTCATGAATCACTCCGTTTTAAGCATGGCGAGCTCTCGGGGCGTTGTGTCCCACTGCGTGGCGTTGATTCCTCCTTGGGCCGTAACTGTGTCACTATGCCTGTTGTCCACCCTGCCCCAACTCTGGATTCTTTACAGCAGGAACTATAACTGATCCAGCCCCGGGGCCCTGCGCTGCGCTTGGCACACGAGACAGGCTCGGTCTGAGTGGTTGGACTGAGTAAACTCACAGCAGTGATGTAACTGCCTCACCAGGTCCCCAGGGCTGAGGCTGGGACCAGGTCTGCAGCCCAAGGACCTTTGTGGCCCAGAATTCAACCAGAAAGCATGGGCTTTCTTTCCTCTTCCTCTCCAGCCTTAGCCAGTTATCCAGTTCTGCCACTGGGAAACAAAGACAAGAAAGCAGGGACTTGACCAAGGTCCAGCCATGAACCGATGACAGATTCAGACTTGAGCCCCACTTCCGGACTTGTGGGCCAGTGTTCTCTGCCCTTTCCGGGCTGCCTCCTCTGCCCAGTTTACATCTATCAAGTCTAAGAGGACAACAGGCCTTCCATTCTTTCACTCAACTAGCACATACGGAGCACTCGTCGAGTGTCAAGCATAGTGCCAAGCTCTGGGCTCCATTGGAGAACAAAACAGACCTGCCCTTACCTTCAGGGAGCTCACAGGCTAGACCTGCACAGCAGGTTATGCATGGCCTTGTGGGCTGCAGTGGAGACTTGCGGAGACTAACAGGAAGCTGTGGAAGATTTTAGCTGGCAGAGCTGGCTATCGTCCCCCTCCACACCAGTCATACGCACCCTGGATTAGTGGCCTCTCCCCAGCCCAGTGGGGAGGAGAGTATGGCTGTCCCTGGGCCTTAGGACCTGGTCCTTGGCCACCCCTCTCCAGCAAGCCACCGCGGAAGCCAGACCTTGCGCCCCCAGGACTGTGACTCTGGCTGGTAGGGGGAGGCTAGTGGGTGGCTGATCATTATTTAATTACAGTTTTGAGCTTGCAAACACCGCTGCCCACTGGGCAGCTGGGGGAACAACTGTGTCACACAACTGAAGCAGCAGGAGCTCCTTAGGGGAGCACTGCAGAGTAAAAGCCTTAATGACCCCATGATGGGAGTAATGAAGATAAATCACTCCTCGTGCGCCTGCCCACTCCTTCCTCTGTGTCTAGCACAGATCGCAGGCAGCTAGACACTCCTGTTTAGCCAGTGTGAGCAAGGCGTGGTAAAGGAACGCAGGTGACTTTTCAGTTGCAGGTCTCCAGAATCTCAGAGTTGGAAAGAACCTTAGTCATCGCCTCTTCCAGCTTCTCCATCTAAAGCAGGACTCCTTGCCCGGCTGGTGTGGCTCAGTGGTTGAGTGTTGACCTATAAACCAGGAGGTCACTGTTCCATTCCCGGTCAGGGCACGTGCCAGGGTTACAAGCTCAATCCTCAGGTGGGGTGTGCAGGAGGCAGCCGATCAATGATTCCCTGTCATCACTGATGTTTCTCTCTCACTCTCCCTTCCTCTCTGAAATCAATCAAAATATATTTTTTAAAAATAAAGCAGGACTCCTCTCAGCAGTGATTGTTCTGAAAGGAGGGTCTAAACCACGTGCATACCTCTGGCAGACAGGCAGCTCATTACCTCCTGAAGGAACCAATCCATTTTTCAGTGGGTCTGTCTATTGAGTTTGTTCTTCTATTAGTTGAAATCCTCTTTTCTGTACTTCCTATCTTCTGATTCAAGTTCAGCTTCTGAGGCCACACAGAGCAGACCCTAATAAGCATGGTGACCTGAACAAGTTCTGTCTGGCCCCATTCTCCCTCTCTCTGTTGTGGCACCTGTTGCAGGGTTTGGGTTGTTCAGAAGGTGGCTGGCTGCTCTGCCGACGGCCCGCCCAGCTCTGACCTGACTTCCAGCTGCCCGTGTCCACCCAGCCTGGAGCCTGCACACAGCAGTGCCAGCCGCTGAACGCAGAACAGAACAGGGCTCTCCCGGCCCTAATCGGCCCTGAGGGAGCAGCGCCCGTGTGGACGATGGTGGCCGGATACCAAATAAAGTGAAATATCTCCTTTTCTCAGGCTGTTAACTTTTTTTCTTGTTTAAGGAAGGGGAAGATAACGACATTTAGCACTTTACAGCTCAGCAGTGAAATGAGCGG
>NW_006294339.1:3237630-3240346 GCF_000327345.1 Myotis davidii | reverse complement strand
CCCCCCCCCCCCCCCCCATGGCGGGCATGCCTCCATGAGAAACGCTCCCTGGCTCTGTGGGGCTGAAGTCCTGGCCAGGCGAGCGGAGGGGATTAGGACGAGGCCAGCTCCCGCCCAGGCCCCCAGCTCCTCCCCACAGACAGCCTCATCCTATTCTACCCTCCGGGAGCACCTTTCCGGCCTCCCAGCTCTGCTTGGAAGGTGACCTCTCTGATTGTGATGCGGAGAGGGATGCTCTTGGCAAGCAGTGGTGAGAGAAAACTGTGGCGCTGCTGGAAGCCTCAGCTGGCCTCTAGGTGGCCACAAAAGAACGATTTGACCGAGCAGGGAAGTTTCCCACAGGGAGGACAAAGGAAATCATTTCCATCGTCATAACCATCAAACAATTAATGAGAAGCTGCCATGAGCCAGTCACATGCTTTACCTCATAAGCCATAGGCTATGCATTCAGTGTTATTTCCGTGTTACAGACGAGGAAACTGAGGCTGGGAGAGGTTCAGTGACCTGCCCGAGGTCGCTCCACCCGCCTTGAATGGCAGGCAGGAGAAAGAATGCTAATGAGTGGCCTCTTAACTACTGGGGGCTTAGATTACTTTCTCTCCTGTCACATTTGTTGCTGTATAAACTGAACACTTTAAAAAAATCTGCCTGTATTTCTCATGTTTATGTTTCCAAACCCAGCAACAGCTCCGTGGTGGGGCTTGTTCAGTTTTGGCATGCAAATGGTTTCATTAAACTGCAGCTCCTCTGTGAGTGTATTTGTTATCCACAAAGTAAGAGAAACAAACAAAAGCACCTCGATATGTATGGGGGAGATCTATTGTCTCATCTGCCCCGAACCCCTCCTGCTGGAAACCGCATACCTCTTCTTCCTGGGCTAGGGATTGCCCCTTCCCCATTCTGCATAGAAGGGGAGTGCTGCCAGCCACCATACCCCACACCAAGACCCCAACAGCTGACATCCGACCCAGGCTGGGCGAATCAGCGACCTTCCCAGACAGTCTTCCAACTGGTGCAGGGACAGAACATGCTCTGTCGGCCGAAACAGCTATTCACAGCTGCCCCAATTAGGATTAGGCTTAGCCTTCATCACAGACCTGAACACAGTAACTTAAACGAGGTGGCAGTTTATCTGGTGAGGCAGCTCAAGTATTGCTTTAGCGCCTGCCCATCGCCCAGCACCCTCACCTACCGGGTGCCTGCTGAAGGCATCCTACAGCAAGCACCCGCTGCTGTCCACCCAACGGGAAGCTGATGCCCTGAGAGCAGCCTTCAACTAGTGGGGGATGGACACTGGAGAATAGCCCAGCCTCACAGGAGGATGGGGGAGGGTAGGACCATCCTGAGGCAAATTCCACATTCCCCCTGAGGTTCCATTGGGATCCAGGCTGGTTTCCCACAGCAGTAACCTGCGTGTTCATTATCACACCCTGCATTTATTCTCGGCCCTTCCCTCTCTCATTTACCCGCTCCTCTATTGATGTTTCCTGGGATCTCCTCCCAAATAAACTGCTTGCCTTAGAATCCTTGATTCAGGGTCTGCTTCTAGGGGACTCCAGTTTGAGACCCCCTTGGAGTCCTCCTTTACCCAAAGAGGAGGAGTCCCCCACCTCAGTACTCCCTGGGCACTTTCTCTCTACCTCGAATACAATATATCATGGTCTATCTTGTTGTATTATTAAGTATGAGGAAAGGGTGAATATAGGAAATACATAAAATTGAGTCGCTTAGCCAGGCTGCTAAAATTGTTAACATTATGAAGGTTAGTGCATGAGGAAGCTATCCTATTCTTGTTCTAACTAGCTCGGGAACGTAAACTTTTTGGACTTTCCAATCCTGTGTTGATGCCTGGATACACATCTGGACATACACCAGACCTCCAGATGAACCTCTGGTTACTCCCCGAAGGACTCACATAGCCAGTCCACCTGACATCGATTATCCAGACCCCTGGCATCTGACTAATAACCATCATGGACCAATCTTAGGGCTAAAAATGCAGGACAGATAATTCTCAAGAATGTACTTTTTACTACAAGGACTCTTTTCTTTCTTCTTCAGAACACTTGTAGGTTTTTGCCTAGCTGTCTGCATAGTTTGCAAATTATAAGATCCTAGAATAAGTCTTTATCATTTATTTCTAATAAACCGTCTTTTTTAGTTCCTTTGACAAGTATAAAATAGAAAGGAATATGCATTTATTGAGTACAAGCTGTGCACCAGGCACTGTACCAGGTATCTTGTGCTCATTCATCCATTTAGTCACTGATTAACTTATTCAACAAATATCTATTTAGCATTTACAATGTGGCAGACAATGATCTAAGCCAGGGGTTGGCAAAGTGTGACCCACAGGCCAAATTCAGCCCGCCACCTGTTCTTGTAAATAAAGTTTTATTAGAACACAGTCATGCGCATTTGTTGACATACTTCTATGGCTGCTTTCAGGCTATAACAACAGAGTTGAGTAGTTGTGACAGTGACTGTATGTCCTGCAAAGCGTAAGATATTAACTATCTGGCCCTTGGTCTGGGCACTGGGCGTGCTGCAGTTAACAAAATAAACACAAATCCCACCCTCCTGGATGGAGCTTGCATTCTACTTGGGTTGCGGGAGAGGTAACACCAATAAATGCAAAACTAGGTAAGATATTTAGTATATAAAATGGTGATGAAGGCCATGAAGAAAAATAAAGCAGGTAGGGAGGATCAGGCAG
>NW_006294339.1:3232961-3237256 GCF_000327345.1 Myotis davidii | reverse complement strand
ATGCCAAGGGCAGAGGGCAGTTAGGAGTGGGGATTGATGTGAAAAATCTGGGGCCAGGAAGTCCTGGCTGTGAAGGTGACATTGGAGCAGAGACAGCAGGTAGAGGAATGGCAGATGTGCGAGCCATACTGGAGCATTAACAAGTTAATCTCATAATGAGCACTAAGTACCAGGCGCCCTTCGAGTGCTTTACATACATAATCTCACTTAATTACTTAAAAGTCTTCATCTCATTACACACTTCATCTTACAAAAGAATAATCTGAGTATATTTCTAATATTCATACAGAAATTTCCATTTATAAAGTCTTTTTCTAATGTCGTTTGCTTGCTCTTCACGGCGTTTCATTGGGGTTCCTGACCTCAGGGTAGTATAGCCAAAGACCAGAAAGGTCAAGTCCTTGCCCCAAGTCACTCAGCCAGTAAGTGCTGGAGCCAGAAAGCAAACCCAGGTCTGTCTGGACCCAAACGCTGTATTCCTCTCTCTGAACCAACAGCTCTGGACGGCAACGAATGCCACCTCGTTCCATCCAGATCTCACCCGAATCCTGCACCAAAGAGAAAAGGCAAAGTCGTGTTGAAAGGAACTCAATTTCCATCATCCTTCCAGACACAGTGCCTAGATAAGCTGCGGAAGTCACACCCAGAACTCACACTGGATCATTCCCTCTGCTGATCAGTGACGACTTCTGGCCATGCCCAGTGTTCCACAGAGCTAACCCAGAGCAGGTGCTCGAAAGGGAGCTGTCTCCAGATGAGGTTTTTGTTTTGTTTCTTTTTACTGAGGTTTTGTTTGGTTTCATTTTTAGCAGATCATTCTTAAGGTTTGAGGGAATTAAGTAGAGAACCATTAATTCGGCAAATAGGCCTTGAGATTTATTATATGCAAAATCTTTTTTACATCGGAAACAGATTTATTCTGGCAGGGCTAGCGAGGGCCCTCCCCTCTGAGAGCTTACAGCCTGCAGGGGTGTGTCCTACAGGACCGATTGTGTGCCAGGCACCGTGCTGAGCCCTTTACATGGGCCAACTCTTTGCATCTTCACCACAGCTCCCTGGGGGAGGTGTCACTACTGCTTTACAGATGTGGCATCTGAGCCTCAGGGGGCTGAGGATCTCGTCCATAGGCACCTGGTGAGTGGGTGGCAAAACAAGTGTTTTCACTCAGGTGTGTTTGTCCCACATAGTGTACACACTCCGCTGTCACACACCTCAGAGAGTGAATGGGCCAACTGAGATACTCAGACAACATTCTGAGGAGAGTGGAGTCCTTGCTTGTGAGGACTTCAAGAAAGGCTGACCCGAACGGGTGCCATTGCCCTGGCTGGTTTGGCTCAGTGGATAGAGCGTCGGCCTTAGGACTGAAGGGTCCCAGGTTCGATTCTGGTCAAGGGCACATGCCTGGGTTGCAGGCTTGATTCCCAGTGGGGGGCATGCAGAAGGCAGCCAGTTGGTGATTCTCTCTCATCATTGATGTTTCTGTCTCTCTCTCCCTCTCCCTTCCTCTCTGAAATCAGTAAGATATATTTTTTTAAAAAGGGGGTGCCAGTGAGCTGGGCTCTAAAGATCAGGCCTCTAGACAGAGGGGACCCAACAAGAAAGACTGTTTGCAGGATGGCTCCCACAGTTTTGGTTGTGGGTCAACACACGTTTGCTACAAATAAGTTACCATCAGAGGCTGTGAGTGCAGAGGTCAGGCTGTGCAGCCAACAGACTTGGAGACGAATCTTTTCTCCCCCCTTTACTAGTGGTATTGACCACAGACATGTCAGAGCCAACCCTTCCAAGCCTTGGTGGCCTCATCTGTAATATGGACATAAGAGAGATATTTATACATCATGGGGTTGTTGTAGGGATTTAATCAAACATGGATATAAAGTGTTTAATATTGTCCCTAGCTCATAGCAAGGGCTCTATAAATGTGAACAGTGATGATGACAATGACTGGTGGCCACACTTCAATTCTGAGGAATCTTGATTAAAAAAAAAAAAAGAGGCCTACCTCATCCTGGCCAGTGTGGCTCAGTTGGTTGGAGCATCGTCCTGTACACCTAAAGGTCTCAGTTGCAGGTTTGATCCCCAGTGGGAAGGCACCAATCTCTCTCTCTCTCTCTCTCTCTCTCTCTCTCTCTCGCTCCCTCTCTCTCTCCTTTCTCTCATTAAAATCAATAAGCATATCCTCAGGTAAGGATTTAAAAAAAATAAAAAGAGGCCTACCTTTCCAGTTGCCTTCTGGTCTCTAATCAACTTAATCTTAGGCATTGAACCAATGGACAAGTGGTGCTCTATGGGTCCAAGGAGAGGAGGTCCCTGAAGACAGAAGGGGGTTGGGGTCCCACATACAGGCAGAGTGGGGAGTCCTTTAGAACTAGAGGCGGCAGCAAAATGATAATTCTCTCCTTATGCGACAGGCTGAGCCTCTCTTAGATGGATGGGAATGTCCTTCAGTTACTTCTTGAGCTTCTTCTAGATAAGATTAAGTTTTTCCTTCAAGTACTCCCAAACCCATGCATCTGTGCCTGAGCCAGTCAATGCAAGCACCACCCAACCCCCACCCCCACCTCAGAAACCTGGAAACAGAGACCCACTCTGCACCTGCGCAAAGAAACCCAGCGCTTTATAAGCCAGACCCCAGCGCAGTGTGGGAGCCACACTCTCTGTCACTGTGCACTCCCTTGATGCATCAAGCGCCCTCTCTCTCCCTTTTTCCTCTCACCCAGTTTTTAGTAAACCTCTTCTCTTTTGAATCTGTTTCACCTACTCTCTTGATTTCTATCCCAAGGGGTAGGGCAAGAACCCCTCTGCTGGTGACACTTACGGTGGGCCTCAGAATTAGAACAGGTTGAGGGATGGACAAGTTGCTTTCAATTACATTTTTCATTGACTCCTCGGAACACCCTATATGCTGCTATTATGGTTTCTGTCTTACTTATGAAGAAACGATGAAGTCACTGGCCCAAGGTTACATAGCCAGGAAGTAGCTGGGCAGGATTCCAGTTCAAGCCACCCTCCCTCCTCCAGTCCAGTCTGTCTTGGCCTGGCTGGGCTAACTGGGTGCGGTTGGGCTCAGAAGTCCATCAGATGGACTGTCGCAGTGGCCCTCTGGAGTCTGTCCCCTTCTCTCGGGCACACTGCCCCAGTCGGGGCCACTGGAGGAGTCTCCCATCAGGACTCTCCCCCTCCCCTCCCTCCCAATTGAGTTCACACTCACGCCTCACTTAGACAAAGAAACACAGTTGGCCATGTCCTTCCCCCATGTAAAACCCTTCCACTGCCCACAGGCCTGCTTCTCACACTGCCCAGTGACCTCATCTTACTACTGTGTGTGTTGGTGGGGAGGGGAGTATCAGTCTTCACAGAAAAGGTTTCACTGGCCTCAGATGAAGAGAAACTTGCAGCCTCGTCCAGCAGGCCCTGCCACACTGAGGTGCTTTCTCAACACCCGAGCACTCTTGTGCGTCAGCCAGAACTACCTTTAAGCCTTCTTACTTACAGCCAGTTGTGACTTACTCCCCCTGATTAGAATGTCTTTTTTAAAAAATATATATTTTATTGATTTTTTACAGAGAGGAAGGGAGAGAGATAGAGAGTTAGAAACATCGATGAGAGAGAAACATCGATCAGCTGCCTCCTGCACACTCCCCACTGGGGATGTGCCCGCAACCCAGGTACATGCCCTTGACCGGAATTGAACCTGGGACCTTTCAGTCCGCAGGCCGACGCTCTATCCACTGAGCCAAACCGATTTCGGCTAGAATGTCTTTTTATCTGACCTTTTCAGCCTGGGAAGCTCCTAGTTAAGGTCCAATTCATGTCCCCTCCTCCAAGAAGCCCTCCTTGATCTCACCAATTGCATCCTTGCAATGCTGCTCCCTCAGCATCTTGCTTTCCCCTATTCACAGCTTCTGACCTCAGGCTGCTCGGACTACCGTTTTGAGGGGCAGCCTCTTCAGGAGGTTATGAGCAATCAGAGGTCAGGGAGTTCACCATTAACTCTGCCTTCCCTTGTTCATTCAGCACACACTCAGAGCCCCTCTGTGGCAGGCATGGGTTCTGGATGCTGGAATGACTCAGGGTGTCTTCACAGGAGCTCCAATCTGAGGGAGAGACAAACCATCCATTCATTTGTTGATTAAACAAAAAGCAAAACCCTTTGCTAATCCTCCATCTGGACCAGGCTCTGTATTCAAGGTACAGAAAAGAGCACAGATTTTGCTCTTTGTTCCAGGGACTCCCAGTCTGGCCAGGGGCCAAGGGAAACCATTAAGTGCCTGATGTGTCCCCAGGGCTGGGCT
>NW_006294339.1:3221899-3232458 GCF_000327345.1 Myotis davidii | reverse complement strand
CAAGGCAAGTGTAGGTTCCTTTTCTTTTATTTTCTTTTAAATGACAATGAATAATTTGTTCTATGGGATTTTATTTTATTTTTTGTTTTAGGGAACTTGTGGAGTTTTAACCATGAATGAACTCTGTAAATCAAGGCACACAATAAATGACGGATCAACTGATTGATTGACATGTCACACAGGAAGTTGCTAGCAGTGATAGGGCTACATTCTGGGTCTCCACCACCCTGGACTTCCTCAGTGGGGAATAAACTCACTCTGACCATGGCTGGATTGAGCAGGCTCTGCAGCTCCAGGCTGGAAAGCCTCCTGAAAACTTGAAGTAAAAGGCAGCAGTTCTCCCAAGGGGGTCGTGAGCATTAATTAGTTACCACTGGTAAAGTGCTCTGAAGATGTGGGGTGTATAAACACAGCGAGTCATTAGGCCTCTCCATACCACTAAGCTCTATAGCCTGGGAACTGCTAATTGAGACATAATTAACACCTCAGGGTGCAGAGGATGGATGCTGGCTTTTCCAGGATTGGAAGGGATGTAATAATGTGTGCGGGGAGCAGGGAGAACTATTAGGCTACTTTGGATCCCGAAATATACCAAAGATTATTCACCTCCTGCCTCCCAGGAGGAAGTGTGGGGAATATTGCCTCCGTGAAGCCTTTGGGACGGCACTCGTTGGGGAAATCCTCAACCACAGTGCAGGCTGCAGAGGCTGAGCCACACTCTTAAATTCAAAAGAGCTCAGGTCTAGCCCAACTCTGTCCAGCCTCCAACTGGTTGGACAGATAGCAGTTCCTCAGTTGTAAGACTGAGATGGCAACATGCTTCCACCATCTCTGCTATTCCTCAACCCGGTTGTCAGTGCCCTTTCTCGAGGCCAGCAAATCCAGACCTGGCTGCACGCTAGGATCCAGGGACTATAAAGTACTGATGCCCAGGCCCACCCAGCTCAACACCCAGCCTCGCAGGGTTGGGCCAGGGTGCATACGGTGATTCCAGGGCAGTCACGGCTGAGAACCACTGCTTTGGCCCATGTGTCAAGCACGGAATGAGGAGTGGTGGGAACGGAAGATGTAAATCCCACCTCACACCTGCTCACCGTTTCCTGATTCTGTGCCTGTGAGTGTTCTGGTCCCTCTGCCGGGACATTGTACTCCACTCCCACGGGCATTCTTGTCCTGGTAAACACCATCCATCCTTCAGGCTCAGCTCCAAGCTCACCTCCTCGGCAAAGCCCTCCTTCCTGGCATTCCCACAGGAGGTTTATCAGCTCCCATTACAGCACGGATGACATTGGGCTGTTCCTTGCAGATCCTGGGTAAGCTGAGAGGTTCTCAGAGTCACTATCAGAATCACCGGTGTATTGCATCGGGTCTGGTACATTTTTTTAAATTTTTTTTTTATTGCTTAAAGTATTACAAAGGGTATTACATATGTGTCCTTTTTTTCCCCCCGCCCTTGACAGTCCCCTAGCCTCTCCTATTCCCCCGTTATAATGGTCTCTATTATCCATGAATGAGTGAGATCATGTGGTATTTTTCCTTCGGGTCTGGTACATTTTAAGCACTCAATAAACTATTGCTGTTATTACTTCGATGATATGCAGGTCCCACCTCAGTACGTTTGCACTTGTTATGCACACTGTCTGGAATATTCTTCCCCCAGATTTCTGCAAAGCTTTCTCATCTCCGTCAGGTTTTTGCTAAAATGAGACCTTCTCAATGAGGCTTTCTTGATCATCCTATTTTAAATTGCAACCACTCGACCTCCAACCTGTGCCCTTCTGATTAATTTTTCTCCAGAGTATTTGACAGCATCTGACTGGTGGATCCTGTCTTCATATAAAATTTTGATAAGTTGTTCACCATAGACTTTTTGCATTCCTTTTTAAATTAATTGCATTAAAATACCACTGCTCTTGATGACTGTTCTTTGGCCTTCCCTTAAGTTTCACTGTATTTGTTTATTGACTAGAATGTGAGCTACATTGAATACATGTTTGAAAATTGTTCCAGTATGGTGTACTCTGAAGAGTTGTGTACAGTGGGAGTGCAGAAAAGGAAGCGACTATCTCTATTTGGAAGGGTTAGAGAAGAGAATTTTGTTTTTGTTCACTATTCCCAGTTTCTACAAAAGTGGCTGGTACATGGTAGCTGCTCAAAAAATATTTTGAGTGCCCTAGCTGGTTTGCTCAGTGGATAGAGCTTCCGCCTGCAGACTGAAGGCCCCCAGGTTTGATTCCAGTCAAGGGCACATGCCTGGGTTGCAGCTCGATCCCCAGTAGGGGGCGTGCAGGAGGCAGCTGATCAACGATTCTCATCGTTGATGTTTCTATCTCTCCCTCCCCCTTCTTCTCTGAAATCAATAAAAATATATTTTAAAAAATATTTTATGAGTGAAAGTTTGATGTAGTGTCTTAAAGACTGCCTTTTTCCAATTGTTAAAAAAATTAAATTTATTTAAATGGAAAGCGTGTAAAACAATAAGGTAGATTTGAAACAACCTGGTCCATTGTATATGGATTACCTGTACAATGTTACATTTTGCCCGCAGTTACACTTTTGCCCGTGGTTCTCCCAGTCCGAGAATGGGGCGAGCCTTGGCAAGGGAGGAAACACCAGATTCAAAACGTGGAAAAAACGCTTTGACCATAGAGTTACACCTCCTTACCTCCTAGAGAGCACTTCCGGAACGGTGATGTCTCCTTAGCTGAGCTTCCGGAAAACCATTCACTTGTCTACAAGTTGGGTGGGGCTAGTCCCCTGAACTCGACTTGTGATTGGCTAGAAAGGAGGGAGGCGGAACTTCCCCTCTCCCCCCGCCCCCGCTCTCCCCCCGGCAGCCTGCTCCAGGCTCCCGTGTGCTAGACAGGCGGACGGGGTTGGCTGGAACTGCAATTGGTGAGCGTGGGTGACCGCGAGGACTGAGGCGCCCGCGGGAGGCGGCGGCGTGAAGAGAGGGCTCTGGGCGCGGACACCTGGCATCCTGGGTTGGGGCGGAGTCACATCACATAAACTTTTGGATAATACTCGTTTCCTGGTCTCAGTTTCCTCCGTGGAAAATTGAGGTCAGGACTTACTCTCTTGTCTACCTCAGGCTTTGGTACCGTCCTGAGAAAATTATGGTGGGGGGATTAATGGATTATAAACAGGAGTGATTGAATCAGTACATCTGAAATATGGAGACTGGGCAGATAGGAATCAAGGATCGTTCAGTTCATTCATTGATAGAGGTTTATTGAATGTCCGCTGTATCCTGGCACCGTGCTGGATGTTGCAATATAGCTTGGGACAAAATGGACATGGATATTGCCCACATGGAGTTCACAGCCCAAATCAGAGTGGGTGCACAGTTAAGCTTCTGCAGTTCTCCCAGTGTGGTCCCTGAGCCAGCGGCATCAGCATCACCTAGAAACACAGGTTTTCTGCCTAAACCCCAGACCTACGAAATCAGAAGCTGTGTGTGGGAGGCCTCGCTGTCAGTGTTTTAACAAGCCCGCCAGGTGATTCTGATGCTCCCTAAAGTTTCAGAACCACTCGTCTATTGTAATGTAACAGGTGGTATTGAGGGGCTATCAGCGGTTCTCAACCTGTGGGTCGCAACCCCTTTGGCGGTCGAACGACCCTTTCACGGGGGTCGCCTAAGACCATCCTGCATTACGATTTAGAACAGTAGCAACATTCAGTTATGAAGTAGCAACGAGAATAATTTTATGGTTGGGTCACATGAGGAACTGTATTTAAAGGGCCAGAAGGTTGAGAACCACTAGGCTAACTCAAGGCTGAGGCAGTAAGGGTCAGAAAGGAGGGGGTGGACTCAAGAGAAATATTGCTTTGGGAGGAGCCAAGGGTGAAGGCTTTCTGGCTTGGGCCGCCGGCCTGAGGTGGAATCTCAAGTGATGGAGTCAGGTGTGAAGCACATGCTTTCTGCCTTCAGGACCCATACTTCTCCATGCAGTCACACTAGGCCTCTGTAGCAGTGCCTCCCAACCTTGTCAGGTCAGAGGCCACATAGAAAATGATGACATCTGCACAGTGTGCAGGGGAAGTGGATGAAGCTGCCTGAGGTTGGAGGGGCCAGCTGGAGGACTTGAGGCTGAGAGCTGGAGGCAACTCGTGAGATTCCAGCGTCCCAGTTCTAAGAGGGATCAGGAACCCATTCTGGGCATACTGCAGGGGAGCTTTGCTCCGTGGCATATGCTGAAATCAGTGGTGCTCACTAAGTTTGACAATAGAAATCAAGAACCTTGGAAGTTTATACCCTTTTATTCAGTAATTTCATTCCTGAAAGTTCTCTTCCAAATATATAACAAAAACCTTCTGTTCATTGTAGATTTTATATATATATATATATACACACACACATATACATATATATATATTTCTTTATTGATTTCAGAGAGGAAGGGAGAAGGAGAGATAGAAACATCAATGATGAGAGAAAATCATCGATCGGCTGCCTCCCGCACACCCCCCACCGGGGATGGAGCCCGCAACCCAGGCATGTGCTCCCGGCCGGAATCGAACCTGGGACCCATCGTTCCGCAGGCCGACGCGCTATCCACTGAGCCAAGCCAGCCAGGGCGGAGAATCATTCTTAATAGTCAATGAATGAAATGTTGTACTCTCATTAGAAGTATGTGAATATTTGGTAAAAATCATAGAGAAACCTATGTGCTCATTCATCAGACAATGTCTAGTAAGCCCCTGCTGTGTGCTTAATGAAGAGCAAGTTAGATGTGGTCCTTGCCTGCACAGAGCAGAGCAACTGTGGGAAGACAGGTAGCTCATTGAGCAGTAACTCCAAAGAGTGATTGGTGTTTGGTGGGGGTGAGGGGCTGGTCTTTGGGGTATAGGGAGAGGGACAAGGAAGGCACCCTAGAGGACTAGATGCTAATCCTGAGGCCTGGAGGATGGTAAGTATTGGTATGCAAGGGGGAAAGTGTATTTAAAAGTGAGCATGGTGCAGCTGGAATGTGAAGAGGGAGATGGTAAGATGAGGCCAGAGGAGCAGCAGCCGGCTCACATGGGGCCATGAGCACTGTGAAGGTCAGAAACTTAGACCCAATTCTAAGGGTAGCAGGAAGCCATTGGAGGACGTTAAGCAAGAGAAACTATTACGTGTTTTGGAAGTATTCTCTGGCTGCAGGGTGGAGAATGGATTGGAGAAGGAGGGGATGGAAGCTGGATGCCCAGTGAGGAGGCTGTTGCAATAACCAGGTGAGATGATGGTGGCCTAGACCTGGCTGGAGGCTGTGGAGGTGGAGAGAAGGAATAGATGGAATAGCACATGAAGAGGTAGGAATGACAATGACAGGGCCAAGGGAAGTGGTATATATGAGACATGGATGGAGGGGATGAACCCAGGTTTCTGGTTTGGGCAAAGGGTGGCTTCTGGTGCCATTCAGAGTGATAGGCAGCACTGGATGGGGACAGGTTTGGGGGGAAGGTGCTGAGTTCCTTCTGGGGTGCTGAGTGTGATGGCAGTGTGTTCTCCAGGAGGCAGTTGGATAGGTAGGTCTGAAATTCGAGAGACACTTATGGGGGTGTAGATGTTGACTTGGAGCCATTAGCATGTGGCCTAACCAGGGAGTGTGTGTGTGTGTGTGTGTGTGTGTGTGTGTGTGTGGAGGGTGGAAAACAAGACATTTAAGGAGGGTGGGCAAAGGACAGGACTGACAGAAAAGGGATCATCAGCTGCAGTTGTCTCAGCCGAGGGATTATAGTTGCTTCCTTTTTTGTTTCTTTTACCCCCAGTTTTCTATAATAACAATAGCAATGTGCTAGATAACTGTTCCAATAACGTTTTATAACTCTTCTAAATCCCCACAATGAACCTCTAAGGTAGGTCCTATTACCATTTTACAGATGAAGGAGCTGAGCACAGGGGGTTAAGTCAGCGGGAAGCCCTCTGGAATCCAGGCTGCCTGGTGTCAGAGCCTGTGCATTCGCCACCTGTGTATGTCTCTTCACAGTACGCTATTGTATTTTTGTAAGTGGGAAAATATATTTTTTACATGGCAGTAGAGGGAAGAGAAGTATACTTGGATCTGCTAGGATATTCAAAATGAAAGGATTTGCACCTGCAGAATCAGTGGCTGTCTTTGCGATTTGTTGGGGCCAAACTGAGCTGGCTACTTCATAGTCAGACAGGTAACACTTATTTCTGCACCACTCGTTTTTCTCCAGGCACAAGTGCTTCCCTGTGCCGGGGTGTCATGGAAGGGCTGCTGACAAGATGCAGAGCACTGCCCGCTCTGGCCACCTGCAACCACCAGCTCTCTGGGTACATTCCCCGCGGGTTTTCCCACTGTGCCCCAGGGAGAGGGAGGCGCTTGGCGCTGTCCTGCATGTTCCAGCCCCAGAACCTTCGGGAAGACCAGGTGCTCCCAGTGGAGGGCAGATCTGGCGACCTGACCTGTAAGAGCCAGCGGCTGATGCTGCAGGTGGGCCTGATCCACCCAGCAAGCTCCGGCTGTTACCACCTCCTGCCTTATACTGTTCGTGCCATGGAGAAGCTGGTGCGGGTGATAGACCAGGAGATGCAGGCCATTGGCGGGCAGAAGGTCAACATGCCCAGCCTCAGCCCAGCAGAGCTCTGGCGAGCCTCCAACCGGTGGGACTTAATGGGCAGGGAGCTGCTAAGACTTAGAGACAGACATGGCAAGGAATATTGCTTAGGACCAACTCATGAGGAAGCCATTACAGCTAAGGAAGTTTCGGGATGAGCCCAGGCCCCGCTTTGGTCTTCTCCGTGGCCGAGAGTTTTACATGAAGGACATGTACACCTTCGACTCCTCCCCAGAGGCCGCCTGGCAGACCTACAGCCTGGTATGTGATGCCTACGGCAGCCTGTTCGACAGGCTGGGGCTGCGGTGTGTCAAGGTCCAGGCAGACGTGGGCAGCATCGGGGGCACGATGTCTCACGAGTTCCAGCTCCCAGTGGAGATCGGAGAGGACCGGTTTGCTGTCTGCACCAGCTGCAGCTTCTCGGCCAACGTGGAGACGCTAGGCTCGTCTCAAATGAACTGCCCTGCTTGCCAGGGACCACTGACTGAAACCAAAGGCATTGAGGTGGGGCACACGTTTTACCTGGGCACCAAGTACTCCTCCATTTTCAATGCCCAGTTTATTAACATCCATGGCAAACCTTCCCTGGCTGAAATGGGGTGCTATGGCTTAGGTGTGACACGGATCTTGGCTGCTGCCATTGAGGTTCTCTCTACAGAAGATTGCATTCGCTGGCCTAGCCTCCTGGCCCCTTACCAAGTCTGCCTCATCCCCCCGAAGAAGGGCAGTAAGGAAGAGGTGGCTGCAGAGCTCACGGGGCAGCTGTATGACCACATCTCAGAGGCAGTGCCGCAGCTTCGTGGGGAGATCCTACTGGATGACAGGACCCATCTGACCATTGGAAACAGACTGAAGGATGCCAACAAATTTGGCTACCCCTTTGTGATCATCGCTGGCAAGAGGGCCTTGGAGGACCCTGCCCATTTTGAGGTTTGGTGCCAGAACACCAGCGAAGTGGTCTTTCTCACCAAAGAAGCAGTCATAGAATTACTGAGCCACGTGCAGGTAGTCTAAATGCCCCAGCCCACCCTCCTCATGTTGAGCCTTGGAGTTCATTCTAATGCTGCTCCCTTTCCTGCACTCCTTTCTGGGGCTGGTCTCAGAAACAGGGAAGCTCATGGACGATGAGCACATGTTAGGGAAACCAATTTTTATCCAGTCATTTGTTCAAACTATTTGTATTTAAAGTCATTAGCTTGGTCCCTTCTCTGGCCTGGCCATGCTGCCATATACCATTCCTTTGATATCTTGTTAGGAGGCAGGGAGGCAAGAAAGAGCAGACTTCTTGTCCTGGCCCTGAGGCGAGTCACTTCCCTTCTCTCAGCTGTTTCCCATGTGTAGGGTGGGAGTGGCTGATAGCCAAGGCCCTCCTGGCTCCATAGTCTGACCACAGGCCACTTGCTGCATATAGTCTGGAGAGCAGGCCATGAGAAAATGGAACTAGATCTGTAAAGTCTTTAACAGCTGTCTGTCACTGGCTGGTTCCACGAGAGGTTCATAACAGACAGATCTGGTTCCTCTAATCCCCTTTAGTCTAAGTTACACAGAAAGTTGATATAATCAGCTAATGGCCCCAGTAGATCTACTCTATTGAGGTGGCTCTGCACTGAGATCATGTTGAGACGATTGAATAAAGTCAAACTATTGGGATGAGCTGTGCATGTTCATTTGAAACAGAGGTGATATTTGCCAACTTAATAGTACGGGGTACCTTGTCTTGAGAGTCTTCTTTCCCTTCTTTTTCTACCATTTCTACTTCCATTCCAAAAGGGGGATGGGTGTCTGGGAAAGTGTGTTTTAAACTGTTTCTTCCACAAATAAAGGATAGCAGGCTTTGAGTGCCACTATGACCTTATCGTCAGTGCAGAGTTAGATCCTAGAGCCATGATGGGTGAATACTAAGGTCTCTGCGTGAATTATGTGGAAAATTAGGAGCAAACTTGAGCCGCTACTGCAGCGCCACCTGCTTTCATTGCTCCTGCTCACCAGATTAGGTTCCCGACAAGTCCAAATCAAACAAGACTCTGACAAGGAGGAGCTCAAAGCCACCACCTCCTGAAAGCATACCCGATGACATCTGGAAGTGGCTCCCCCAAACTGTCCTGTTCAGCCCTTCTTGTTTGGGGCCACAAAACTCCTTGTTTGGTGGGCCAGCCTCTTGTAGCTGATGGTCAGCTCCCTGAGCCCAAGGTCCTAGGCAGATTCCAAGTGCCCTGCAGTTCGTGTCTTGGCCAGCTGTTCCACCTGCCACACAACTTCCAAGCGATTTGTTACTGCAAGAGTAACCCACCCTAGGCACACACCATTAGGTTCCCTCAGTAAAGCCTTTGCCAAGCCCTAATGCAGTGGTTCTCAACCTGTGGGTCACAACCATCGGAAAACACATATAGCATATCAGATATTTACATTACAATTCATAACAGTAGCAAAATTACAGTTATGAAGTAGCAATGAAAATAATTTTATGGCTGGAGGTCACCACAACATGAGGAACTGTATTAAAGGGTCGCGGCATTAGGAAGGTTGAGAACCGCTGCATGGCTCCCAGGCCTACCACGGAGCTCAGGCCCAGCATGTAGGTCAGGAGATGCGGATTCTGACGGCAAACCTAAAAAGGCTGGACTGAGGTATAGGAGCGTGGTCCTACTCAGAGGTTCTGCTTATGGGGTAGGATGTGGCCAGTGTCAGGAATTTAAAAGCCCCTGGATGATTCTAATGTACAAAGTCCATTGAGAGCTCCTGATATGCGGGTAGCTGCCTTCTCTGAGCCCACTGTGTACTTGAGCGTTTCTTTGAATAATTTTGGTTGTACATTATCAGACTGATGTGAGCTCACTGCTTTTAACGGTCTGGTTTTTATTTATTGGGGGCTTTCCATGTGCCATTGTGCTGTGAGGCCCTTTATATACTGTTTTCAGTCTTTGAAACTGCAGGAGAGGTGCTGTTATTCCCATTTTACCAATGAGTGAACCTGAAATTTAAGCAACTTACTCAAGGATGCACAGCTCTTAAATATCAGAGCTAGAACCCAAATATTGACAAAACCTATGCCCCTCAACCGTACCACATGGCCTCTGCCTGTGCAAAAGTGATTTCAGTGAATAAAACTGAATTACTTATATCTAATCAAGTTAGCCTAAAATAAATGAGAAATTAGAATTCGTGCAAATAGATGCATCTATATTTAAATTTGTACTCTATAATGAAGGCTAGCCAAATGTAAGCACTTTTAAAAACCAATTAATTTTACACTCTCATAAGTGTATGAGTTAATAGAATGATATAGAATTCAGGAAGTCTAGAGTGGGAGGAGCACTTGGAGCCTGCCTGTCCAACCCTCACTTAACAGATGGTAACAGGCCCAAAGTGGGAATTCACCTGCCACATACCATCTGACTGGCAAAGGCCTGATTGCAGGCCAGGTGCTACATCCCCTAAATTAGGCTACGCCCCGTTGATCTTACTGTATTAAGAGAGGTCTGGTTGGATCAACCTTTGAACTACAGAAGCCTTGTAGCTCTGAAATAGGCATCTGTCCTTTGCTTTCCCATACTGGGAGTGCAGTGATTTGCCCAAGGTCAAGTTGGAAACCTAGGTGTCCTGATTCCTAAGCCAGTGTTTCTTTTTTTTTTTTTTTAATCTTTATTGTTCAGATTATTATAGTTGTTCCTCTTTTTTCACCCCATAGCTCCCCTCCACCCGGTTCCCACCCTACCCTCCGCCCTCACCCCCTTCCCACTGTCCTCATCCATAGGTGCACGATTATTGTCCAGTCTCTTCCCGCATCCCCCACACCCCTTTCCCCCCCAAGAATAGTCCACTTCCTTTCTATGCCCCTGATTCTATTATATTCACCAGTTTGTTCTGTTCATCAGATTTTTTATTCATTTGATTTTTAGATTCACTTGATAGATATGTATTTGTTGTCACTTTGTTGTTCATCATTTTTTCTCTTTTCCTATTTCTTCTTCCTCTCCTTAAAGAATACCCTTCAG
>NW_006294339.1:3201030-3221033 GCF_000327345.1 Myotis davidii | reverse complement strand
CTTCTGTGCTAGAGACACCCTTCTATGGCAAGACTTGCTTCAGTGGGGCTTTGGTGCTCACTGAGTCTGCCCCCTGAGTGCGTCCCTTATGGATCTGAGGAGTTGTAATCTGGATGGTCCCACTCTGACCACTGGGTACACTGGCTCTTGGATCTAAGGAGGTGCTAATTTAGCCTCTGCCTGAGGCTACCCAGCAGGAGCTACGAAGAGATCTGCAGTTCTGCTCTGAGTTCAGAGCAGTCGGGGGCTTGTGACTCCCTCCCGATTTAAAAAGATGGCCGTGTCCTCAGTCTCCAGCCCTTGCCACGTGCGCTCGAGCCTCCGTACCTCTGCACTCCACCTCTGCAGCTTCTCTGAGTCTCAGTGTGCTTTTCTCTTTCCTTCTAGTTGTAGAATTTCCACTTAGCCCGCCTTCCTGTAATTCTGGATGATGTCCGTTTTGTCTTTTAGTTGTATTTTGGAATTTGTTGTGGGAGGCAGCAATTTCTGGTGTTTACCTATGCTGCCATCTTGGTTTTCTCCTAAGCCAGTGTTTCTTGTAGTAGCCAGGAGCAGTATAATTTGGTTGAAAGTTCTAAAGAGATACAATCCTAGATCCACCTCTAGCACCTTATACAAATTACTTGCCCTTAGTGTATCTCAGATTCTTCATCTGTAAGATGCCCTCATAATGGTACCTACTGCCCAGTGTTGCCTGGAGGTTGGCTGAGCTTATCTATAATAATAAAAGGGTAATATGCTAATTAGACTGGACATCTGGATATCCTTCCTGACAAAGCCAGCACCGGAGGGAAGCCAGCCCAGGTCCTGGGTCCTGGGTGCCTGTGGGCAACCCGAGGGAAGCCAGGCCTGGTCCCGGGTGCCTGCAGGTGGCCAGAGGACAGAAGCCCAGGTCCCGGGTGCCGGCAGCCGGGGGAAGGAAGGCCTACTCTTGCATGAATTTTCATGCATCCGACCTCTAGTATGTATGTGTGTGTATGTGTATGTATATGTATATGTATATACACACACACACACATATATATATATAAAAGAGGAAATATGCAAATTAGGCCGGGATGCCCTAACGGGTCACAACCGGACAGGAGTAGGTTGCATGCTCAGGTGAGGCCCAGAGTGGAGACAGCCGGAGCTGGAGCAGACATGAACAGGGATGGGGGGCGGCCTGGGGCTGAGTGCAGGCCCAGAGAGGAGACGGTGGGCCTGGGCCCACCTCCCACGAGTGCAGCGTGGCTCCCTCCCACCTCCTGCGGAATCAGCACGGGTCCCTCCTGGCTCCCATGGGCACCAGTGGCTCGCTTCTGCCTCACACAGAAGCTGCATGGCTCCCATGGAAGCAGTGCAGCTCCCGCTGGCGCGCTGCGGTTCCCGCCAGTTCCCATGGCAGCGGGTGGCCTACTGCACGCGATACCTCGAAATGGGATACTAGTGTATATGAAATGCATAAACCTTACTGTGCTCTCAGGAAACACTTCCCTCACACCAGATGACTTAGGAAACACCCCCACTGGGAGCTCAGGTGCTGCTGTTAACTTTATGTTCAGACCTGGATCTTATTTTCTTGATGTGATGCTTTACAAGCTTCCTGGGGAATGCTACCAGCCAGAACTAAGCAGCGCCTGCAGAATTTTTCTCAGAGGAGAGACTGAAATATTCAAATTGTGTACCTTTCTCCTTCCTGAAGTTGCCAGTGTTACCTTTCCATAAATTGATGAAATGGAAAGGCTGGCAAAACAACAAGTATCTGCTGTATTATCATTGTTCATTCCTTGGGGAGATCTAGAAGCAACTGGCTGGGAAATATTTAGCAGAATTAATACTTGGGGACAAAGGTTGATGCATAACAAAACCATCATGTAAATCAAGCTTAGGATGTAAATCAAGGGCTCCATTAATATTCTGTGTTTTAATGGAAGAGACACCTGCTGGGCTCTCCATAAAGAACTTTGCAGAAATCCGTTGAAATTGTCATTTCCTTAACTACCTGAGTGCCAGGCCTACCATTTCTACACCCAGGCACCAGAATGCTTTTTCAAATGGGTTGTTATCATCCAAGGGTATGTACAGTTTTATTTTTTAATATATTTTTATTTATTTCAGAGAGGAAGGGAGAGATACAAACATCAATGGTGAGAATCAGAGATCGGCTACTCCTGCACACCCCCTACCAGGGATTGGCCAGCAACCCAGGCATGTGGCCTGACCAGGAACAAACTGATCTGGTTCGTAGGTTGGTGCTTAACCACTGAGCACATGGCTGGGCTTAAAGCTTTGTTTTAACCCCTTCCCCGGCAGAAACGTGTATACTCGTTTTCACAAAATGTTCTTTTTCAGTCGTCGACGAGTATACTAAGAAAATATGGTAAAAAAATATGGTTTATAGGAAGATGAGTTACAAACTGTTTTCATAACCAGCATCAAAAATACTATATAGAACCAAAATAAAAAAATTAGTCTGAAAAAGAAACGTTTTTAACAAAAAAATTGTTGGGGAAGGGGTTAAAGTTAGAAAATATTTTTATAATTATGGATAGTTTTCTATAATATGGAAAATGGGAAAATATTTTTATGATGTTATTGCAAATTTAGGGAACATTTGAAGAAAATCAAGGTTCTTTATTTGATTTAAAATAATGGCTTATATCATAGTGACCCATTGTAGAGACTCAGATCAGACTTCCTGGGCCACTTGATAGCCATGTGACCTTGTGCAAGTATGACCATCCTCATACTCCCAGCTCTTTCTGGTCAGTAAAATACAGACAACAGTGCCTGGCTAACAGCATGTGCTTGGTAAGTGGCAGCTGCCCTTGTTAGGCCAATTAGCCCTTTGCATATGGTAGGTGGGTGGGTAGCGCATGTGGGCCAGCAGAAGCGGGTGGCACCTTTAGGCTCCCCACATTCAGATACCACTTTGGTGTCCACTCCTGTTAGGCCAGCATCTCTCAAGGCTTCTATGAGCTTCCATGGGTTGTTGCTAACTAAATGTCAGGCCTCTTGCACAAAGTGTGGAGTTCTTACAAAGAGAACTAAGCAGGAGTCTCTAGCTGGGAAGCAAGGGAGAATGGCTCAATATGGCCTCAGCCGGGTTAGGATGGAAGCTGAACTTCAGTTCAGCCCCAAGCAGTGTGGTCTTTGTAAATAATCCACACCAAGTTGCCCTTCAAAGACAAGGAAGCACACGGCACAAAACCTCACATTAGTACATTTTAAGGACAGCAGCTAATTTCAGTTTAATGATGTATTAGTTAGCTTTGCCGCAGTAACAAACCCCCAAATCTCAGTGCCATTACCACAAGCATTTATTCCTCATTCATGTTACTATCGGTGGCTGTAGCGCAGCTGCTGCAGCTGTGCCCCACATGGTTTACCATTCTGGTACCCAAGCTGACGGAACAGCCCTAATCTGCGAAATATGTGTTCACGGTAAAGGGAAAAGAACATGAACCTTCCACACCATGGCTCTTCAGGGGGATGGGGTGGGCACTGCGAGAAGTCACAAGGCTACAGGTAAGGACATACAAAGCCCTCTAGGTACAACTATGACAGTGACTCAACATGCCAAAAAGTTTTCCAATTTAAAAGGCACAAAATCCTAAAATGTGAAAAACTGGGAACGTTTTTAGAGTCCACTGTCCAAGTGTATCACAGCCCTCCATATTGCAAAGATAGGAAAACTGTCAAACCTTTTAGGGGTTCTGGAGGATGCCAGAATGTAGGTGTTTACAGATGCAGAAACAGGACCCAACTTTCCTGGCCCCATCTTACCCCAAGGTATCTTCAGTATCCACACACAGCAACCCTCCATGCTCATGAAATAACTGCAGGTCAGGCTCAGCTTTAGTGCCTTAAAATTACCTGCATGGTTTGTATATATGCAGTTTGAGGGGTAGCTTCTCCAAAGCCTCTAACTCCACAAAGGTTCAGAACCAAGTCACTAGATCCTGACTCAGCCCAGTGAGTTCCTTGGGTCAGTTGTTGTGGTAACTGCAACAGATGGTCCCTTCAGAGAGGGAGGCTGGTAGTTAGCACAGCTCAGCGTCCTTAAGGATGTCATGACCAAAGCAGAGTTCTGTACCAACAGAGGAGAATGAAGACTAGCTGAGGCTCAGCACTTTGATCAGAGAGGCTGCAGCTCCGGGAAGTCAGCAGCTCTTCCCCACCCACAATGTGAGAAAGGACTGTCTCCAGGGTGACAGAAAGAAAGTGTTGGATTCTAGGAGTATGTCCAGCTGATTCAAGGATGCTGTAGTCCAGGCAGAGGCGGATCTGGGAGGAGATCCAGGTGGCCGGGCTCCGCAGCCTGGCTCAGTCACTTTACCTGGTGCACCTTTCTCCCCCGGAGATAATTTCTACAAAAAGGAGAGGATTCCACACAGACCAAAAATGCTGGTGTCAGGGTTTTTACAAGGTACCTGCAGTGAATACAACAAAAGAGAGGAGTGAATTGAATTGCAGTCCTAATCATCCATGTGCTTTCCCAACAATATTCAAAGTGAACCTCTGGATGTGAATCAACATTAAAATGTAAGTTAACATATTTATTTGTTGGGTTGTTTAAAAATCTGGCAAATTAGCATGACTCCACCCCCTTATAACCTAGCCAGAACCTCTGGGGCAGTCCTCTAGCATTTGCTCAAAGCTCAGGGAAAGTAGCCCAAAATTCAACTTACACATCTACCGAGGGCATTCTTAGTCTAGGAACACCCCAAAGCAAAAGAAAGTGACAACTGCCAAATCCAACTGGCTGCCACTGCTACTAAGGAAGGTGCTCTCTTAGAGCAAGACCGTCCTTTACAGTTTACAAAAGCACTTTGTCTCCTACTCTCTCATCAGCTCTCAAATACCTGGTACGTATGTAGGCAAGAGTTATTATTCCCCTTCTAGAGGGGAGGAACTAGCCCTAGAGAGGCAGTGTGTGCTTATGATCACACAGCCATGAAACAATAGTGTCTGGCTTCAAGAGCCAATGCTCTTTCCTTATAACAAAATCAGGGGACAAGGCACAATTGGGAGCAGCAGGGCCATCCCAGCTATATTCAGATACAAAAGACAGGCAGCTTTTTCCTCCTCAGACCAGTCCCACTCACATCTCCCAGTCTGAGGGCGCATGGCTGCAGTGCAATGAGCTCAGCCATCACACTGCCACCTGTTTGGCAAATGGCTGGGCCAGTCTCCATGGTTGCCATCTCACTGTTTTATGTCCAGGGCAGAAGGTAGGAAGTACGAGGCAATTAACAGTGGAATGAGAACCTGGTCGGATCCCTGGAATGGTGGGTGAGCATCTTCCCTGTTGTACTCGGGCTCATGAAGAGACTCACCTGGGGTGCTGTAGCACCTGCAGCAAGGTGCTCTTAGGAGGCACCCGGTACAGTTCTGCCCTGTCCTCATCTTCAAAGTAGACCTGCAAGATTAACAGAGGAGTGGGAGTGAGATACAAATGGCTGCAGCAGCACCAGGCATGTTCAGGCCCAGTCTAGGGAACAGTTCAAGAGATGATGATTGTTATTAGCTGAATGCCTCCTGCACAGAGCTGTGGAATATAAAGCACTCAGTCCTGCACAATGATACTAGGAACGGTATTATCGGCTCCATTTGCCAAAGATAGAACCAGGATCAGAGAAGGGAAATCACTCACCAGTAAAACCCAGATAATAAACCGAGCATCCAAGACTCAAGCCCAGGCCTATGAGCCCTTCCTTCCCTAACAATTCAATGTGTCAAAGTTAATTTCCTGATTTTCATGTTTGATTGGGATTATGAAGGAAAATGTCCTTGTTTGTGGCAAATAGACACTGAAGTATTCAGGAGTGATGGGGGATCAGCTGGAATCTTTCTGAAATGGTTAGAAGACAGACTCTTTTTTTTTTTCTTTTTTTTTTTAATATATTTTATTGATTTTTTACAGAGAGGAAGGGAGAGAGATAGAGAGTTAGAAACATCGATGAGAGAGAGACATCGACCAGCTGCCTCCTGCACATCTCCCACTGGGGATGTGCCCGCAACCCAGGTACATGCCCTTGACCGGAATCGAACCTGGGACCTTTCAGTCCGCAGGCCAACACTCTATCCACTGAGCCAAACCGGTTTCGGCAAAGACAGACTCTTTATACTGTAATTTGTGATTATTTTTTAATTCCAACAATGGAATATTATTCAGCCTTAAAAGGAAATTCTGACACATGCTACAACATGGATGAACCTTGAAAACATTATGCTAAGAAAAATAAGCCAGTCCCACAGTAAATATAGTAGGATTCCACTCATATGAGGTACCTAAAGTAGTCAAGTTTAATAGAGACAAAGTAAAATGGTGGTTTCTAGGGGAAGGGAAAATAGGCAGTTATTGTTTAACTAGAGGCCTGGTGCACGACATTCATGCACTGGGGGAGGGGGTTCCTCAGCCCGGCCTGCACCCTCCCTCAGTCCAGGACCCCTTGGGGGATGTCCACCTGCTGGGTTAGGCCTGCTCTCCGTGGCAGGCGGACATCCCAAGGGGTCCTTAGCGCTGCCGCCGAGGCAGGAGAGGCTCCCGCCACTGCTGCTGTGCTCCCCAGCCATGAGCCCAGCTTCTGGCTGAGCAGTGTTCCCCCTTTGGGATCTCACTGACCACCAGGGGGCAGCTCCTGCATTGAGCATCTGCCCCCTGGTGGTCAGTGCGCATCATAGCGACCAGTCGTTCCGCCATCCAGTCATTTGCATATTAGGGTTTTATTATATAGGATGGGTACAGTTTCAGTTTGGGATGATGAAAATAGAGATGGATAGTGGTGAAGGTTGCATAATAATGTGAATGTACTTAATGCTACTTAACTATAATGAATAATAGTTACATATATATAATTTAATAAGTATCTATACTAATAAAAGGGTAATATGCAAATTAGACTGGATAGACGGGACGTCTTTTGAATGTTCTTCCTGACAAAGCCACGGTGGCTGCGAGGGCCGAGGGCAGGTGGTCATCCCCGAGGGCTCCCAGACTGTGAAAGGGGGCAGGCCAAGCTGAGGGACCCCCCCCCACCCCATGTATGAATTTTCGTGCACCAGGCCTCTAGTATCCTATATGATAAAGATGTAATATGCAAATGGTCATTATGCCGTGAAGCTGACGATATAACGACTGGATCACAATCAGCAGGAGGGTGGAGCAGCAAGCTACAAGCGGACAGCAGAGAGCGACAGGAGGGGGCAGGGCAGCAAGCTATGGGGAGGGTAGCAGGGGAAGCTACAGGAGGGCAGGGCAGCAGGCAAAGAGCTACTAGAGGGTGGCAGCGAGCTATGGTGCACGGATTTGTGCGCAGGGCTACTAGTAGAATATAAAATGATAAAGTTGAGGTTTTGTATATTATTTTTTTAAAAGCAATGAATGTAAAAAGGGGACATATGTAATACTTTCAACAATATCTTTTTTTACAAAAAAGGGGGGGGCAATGAAACCCCTCCCCCCTCAAAACATCCCATAGAGCAGCAGTTGCCAAATGGTGGTCCGTGAGGTCCAAAAGGTTGGTGACCACTGCCATAAAGGAACAAAATAAAATTTCTCTTACCTCTAAATTATCAGGGCAGTATTTTTGCTCTAAGTCCCAAGAGGGTGTTTCACCAAACATCACCATTAGATGATCAATAAACCTAAGGATATAACGTGCACTTTCTGAGTATCAATAACTCATGATCTACTTTCCCACATCACAGTCCCCAGACACCAAATCAGAGATATCAAGAATGTATGAAACACGAAATGCAGATGTAAGCCATTTTGACAACAGTGCCCAAAACGTGTATGTGTATCGCTTATCCTATTATGACATAGTAATTTTCTT
The DNA here is from genome assembly GCF_000327345.1 of Myotis davidii. Taxonomy (NCBI): domain Eukaryota; kingdom Metazoa; phylum Chordata; class Mammalia; order Chiroptera; family Vespertilionidae; genus Myotis; species Myotis davidii. Next base: position 3,213,210 of record NW_006294339.1, on the reverse strand, counting down.
TAATTTAAAGTAATTTTCTTTACATTTAAGCCTGACTCAAGCTTAACAACATTCCTCACACTTAGCCACATTCTAAGCATTAATCTTAGGAAATCACATGTTAAAACTGCTAGTTATACTTTTTCTAATAAATACACATTTAAATTACTATGCATTTACTACCTACAATGATTTCATATCTCACCAGATATGTACAAACACTGTACTGAAGTGTTATATTTACTAGCCCCATCAGTACAGTGGTGAGACTGTGTGTATCATTGCAGAGCTAGTTAGCAAAGGGAGAAATCAGCTATAGGACTGAGATTACGCCAAACCAGACAGACCGAAACCCTCTACACTATTCTCTTCCTTCAACCAAAAATCCTTCTGTCCTTCCTGCAGAGACTACAGGAAAAGATCATGCAAGAAAGAGCTCAGGGTTCCTGGGCAAGTAAGTACCTGGAGTCCTCATGAAAAGCAGAGATGAAGTCCGACTGGGCATACTCTGGGTACAGAAAGAGCACAGGCCAGCTCAGTCTGCCTTGGTCATCTACACTCAGCCTGGCTCCATAAGGGTTCTCAAAGCTGAGCCCATCCAGGAGAGCACTTAGACCATCTGAGGCAGAATCTTCATCTTCACTGGTAGCTTCAGAGACTAGCCTGATGTTCCTAGCCTGGGGTAAAGACAGAAACCTTACTGTGTGGAAGGATGCAAACCCATTTCACAAAAACGGAAACCATAACACTGCAAGCTTCCTGATTCACTGTCATTATCCCTGAGGCCTAGCACATAGTTGGCATCACTTGTTTAACTGAACTTCCCTGGACATCTACCAAAAATAGAGATGAGCTAGAGATGGTTCCTGCCCTCAAGACCAGCTCATGGTCTAGTGGGGAGCTAGCTATGGAAATAAGTACAATATACAATGAGAAGTAAAGCTTTGGAACTGCCGACCATGAATAATTAATTCAGTCTGGGAGCTGGAAGTGACTGGGCGAAGCTAGGCCTTCAACAAAGACTCTGAAAGGCAGAGAAGTAGAAATGGGGGAAGGTGGAAGGGCATTCCACCCCAAGGAACATGTGCACAAAAAGATCAAGAGCGAAGAGTGTGGCATGTGCTTCAGTTTAGCCAGGACATGGAATACTAAAAATAATGCACATTGACTTAATCTTGACTGTCTTATGGAAATAAGGATAAATCTAAGGTCTGAATAATGGAGTCACCTCTTACGTGCGTGTAGAGATTCCTAAGGCTACAAACAAGAGGAAAGTTACATGCGATTCAAATTGCCTTTGATGTTATCTCCTAAATCAGAGGTTGGCAAACTTTTCCTTAAAGGGTCAGATAAGAAATACTTTGTGGGTCAAATGGTCTCTCTTGAAGTAAACTACTCAATTCTGGCATTGTAGTGTGAAAACAGCCATAGGTACCATAAACAAACAGGCAGGGCTGCATTTGCTGACCCCTACTCTAAGCTATTGTTAAAATATAGTATGTATTGCTTTGTGTATATACTGTCTTTTTACAGTGAAGTTTCTGAGATGCAGTGTTAGACTAAAGGACAGAACCAAAGTAAGGTCTGTGTGCAAATATCTGGGCATTCCAATATCCTACATTTTAAAAAATGATCAAATCCCTCATTGTGATCCTTGCTGGTTTGGCTCAGTGGATAAAGCTTCAGCCTGCGGACTGAAAGGTCCCAGGTTTGATTCCAGTCAAGGGCATATGCCTGGGTTGTGGGCTTGATCCCCAGGGGACGTGCAGGAGACAGCCAATCAATGATTCTCTCTCATCATTGACGTTTCTATCTCTCTCTCCCTCTCCGTTCCTCTCTAAAATCAATAAAAATATATTTTTTAAAAATCCCTCATCATGAATGAGAATCAGATGAAGAATCAGGAGAATTCCATTTTGTTTAGCCTATTAATACATGTTAGCAGATTGCTTGTTGTGTGGAGGGACTAGTGGAGTGCATCTTAGTAGTGTGAAGTTCTCAAAATCAAGAAGTCACTTAAATGGGTGCACAATTTAACTCACCAAAGAATGAAACTAAGAGCCTACCCCACACTTTCATAGCAGGTGTTTATGTCCCCTTGTGAAGACCAAGACCAAGCAAGCCAAGGCTCACCAGGTAAAAAGCAGGGTTTGGATCAGACTACATTCAATTAAAACACAGTGAAGAGAGGGCAAGGGAGGTAGAACTTATTGCTGTTGTTGCCATAGTTAGAGGAAAATCATCCTAAAATTCAGACTTCCAGGATGCAGTGGAACACAGGGCTAAGAGCAAGGACCGGCTCTGATACACTGGCCATGTGAGGTTTCTTCACCTCTCTGAGACTATGTCATCAGCTAGCAAAACAGGAGCAAGAAATCCTACCTCAGAAGGCTACTGTGAAGATTAAATGATGCTTAACCCATAGCAACTATTCAGTATAGGTTACCTGAGACCAACATATGCACTCAAGTGGGAGAGCTGACTGAACTCAGGGAGTCTGACTCCAGAGCCCCTTCATCACGAAACTTTATCAAAGCAGGAAGAAAATGAACAAATTCATTCGAGTAAAGCATCCCAAGAAAGGTTCCCAAGAGACCCTCAGGATTCTTGGGTTTAGCAAGACCATAAGGGCCTAAGGTTTGAGAGCTTACCTTGATGGCCTGGAGTAAAGCCTCATTTTGATTCTGCTCCTTCTTCTCTTTCAGCTTTGCTTTCCTTATATCCCTCTGTTCAGTCCGCTGAAAATAAATTCAGATGCATCAGCTCTAAGGAACTTGCTTCCTCATGTTATCCCAGTCTGCTCCTAAAAATCACTACCTCTGTTCTCTATCCAATACAGGCTCCTATGTCAAGGGATACCAGTGGTGCATATTAGAGAATGATTAAGATGGATGTTCAATAAACATTTAAAAATTTACAGTTCCTGTACCCAAAGATTCAGTGTACAGGGGAGTGTGGGGGGTGGACAGACAAGTAAAAGGTCTGTGATGTGTTACCCTGGTGGTGTGAACCAAGTGCTATGAACCACAGAAGAGGGAGTAACCGACTCTGCCCCTTTGAGGAGGTGGGTTTAGATATAAGAGGAACATTCCACCAGATGAAGGAGAAAGAGCATCCTCAGTAGAGAGACTGGCATCAAATGGATACCACTATGGGGCTTTTCAGCTTCACTGGTATGGCTGGGAAAACCCAGGGCAAAACTTACCAGAGGCTCTCTGCCTTTTGCACAATTATAATCCACTAGAGGCCCGGTGCACGAATTCGTGCACGAGTGGGGTCCCTTATCCTGGCCTGTGGGATCGAGCCGAAACCGGCTCTCCAACATCCCCTGAGGGGTCCTGGATTGAAAGGGCACAGGTCAGGCAGAGGGACCCCACTAGTGCATAATTGGGGCTGGGGAGAGACGCGGGAGGTTGGCCAGCCAAGGAGGGACCGTGGGAGGGCTCCAGGGCATGTCCAGCCCATCTCACCCAGTCCCAATCAGCTGGATCTCAGCAGCAAGCTAACTTAGCAGTCGGAGCATCTGCCCCCTGGTGGTCAGTGCACATCATAGTGACTGGTTGATGGGCTGACTGCCCCCTGGTCATCAGTGCACATCATAGCAAGCAGTTGAGCAGTCTTAGCATATAATTAGCATATTACACTTTGATTGGTTGAACAGCCGACCGGTTGACCAGACACTTAGCATATTAGGCTTTTATTATATAGGATGACAGAAAAGTGCCACCAGTCTACTTAATCTGGCAGAAATATAATTTAGATTTCCTTTTCTGGCTAATCTACCCCAAACCAGCTGACCCTGCTTTTACCCTCAAGATTATATATTAAGAAGGTTCAGCAAACTCCTTCTGTAAAGGACCAGAGAGTAAATATTTTAGGCTCTGCAGACCTTGTATGGTTTATGTCACATATTATCTGGTTTTGCTGTTATTTATAACACTTTTAACACTTTAAAAATGTGAAAAACATTCTTAGTTCATTGAATGTGCAAAAGAGGCCTGGATTTGACCAGTGGGTCAGTTTTCTGAGCCCCGTTCTAAAATATAGCACCATTCCTCATCCTCTCCACAAATGCCTCACAAAGACTAACAATTCTTTTTGTTTCTTGTGAACAAAGCCTACCCTTTCAGGGAGACAGTGGCTGATAATTCTTGGTCATTCCTTCTCCAATCGAGTCTGCCAAGAGAGCTGCAAAAATCCTTTCTGCTGTTAGCAAGTTTGATTATACTATCAAAAGTGCTCCACCCATGGACACCTCTAGAACTCTGTCTAATACTGTCTTCCTAGTTGAGTTACATTTGACCACAGTGTCTGGTCCACATTAGAAAATGATTAAGATGGATGATTAAGGATGACTTGGACTCTCTCATGTTTTGTTCTGATTTACAGGATGCAAGTGGGTGGATATGGCTGTCTCACCTGAAATTTGGGGTCTCAGCAGCCCACATAAAGTGGAAAAACCACCAGGTCAGAGCAGAGGAGCCCTGAACTATGGAGATTGCTGCTCCCTCTTTTTTAAATCAACTTCGTTGAGGTGTAATTTACAAATTTTATGTGTATAGTTTAATAAGTTTTGACAAATCTATACCGAGTACTCAATACTCCAATCCTTCAGTGATTCTCAACCTTCCTAATGCCCCTTTAATACAGTTCCTCATCTTGTGGTGACCCTCAATTTCATTGTTACAAATTGAACGTAATTAAAGCATAGTGATTAATCACAAAAACAATATGTAATTATATATGTGTTTTCTGATGGTCTTAGGCGACCCCTGTGAAAGGGTCATTCGACCCCCAAAGGGGTCGCGACCCACAGGTTGAGAACGGCTGCTCTAGAAAGTACCTTCATGCCCCTTTGCAGTCAATCTCCCTCCCATCCCACCAGTAGAATGCTTGTTCCTTTATATTGCCAAGTAATATTCTATGATATGAATATACCACTTTGCTTATCTAGTCTCTTATCCTTGTCATCTTCCTCCTCATCCTCTAGCATGTCCTCCACTACTATACCACATTGCCTGTTATCTTTCCCTGATATTATAAAGTAGTTCCATGTCAACAGTAACAACAAAACCAATGGTATACGTAGAGCTGAAAGTTCCAGACAACAAAGAGAAAGAGCATGTCTTTTTCTTCCTCCTCCAGCAATTTCTGATTTTTTTCTTTGGTCTTTTTTGAAACTCCCTTTCTTCTCTTGGTTTCGTTCTTCCTTTTACAAAGTATTCTTATTTTACTTATTTATGTATTTATTTAATTTATTGTTTCATAATAGTGGTACTGTACACAGCATATAGCGGTGATGTAATCTCATGGCAGGATACTGTCCAGTTGAAGTAAAGATATTATAGCATCTTATTAGGCATTTGTTGTTTGTTGAACAATTACCAATCATCCCATTTGTTAAGAGGCTTGCTTTGCGCATGTGAGGGAGGAGAAAAAGGAATGCTGACAGCAAGCAGAGGGTTGGTCACACCTGTAAGACTTGGATACCACCTCCCAGTTAGAGGAGTACCTTGCCTTGCTCTGGAATACATAAAAGACACATCAGTCTATAGCTTACCTACTTTTGTCTCTAGTGATTTAAACTTAGCCTCCTTTAACTTAGCCAACCTATCAATTGCACCTCGGACAGAATCACTTCTCTCCAGTAGCTGATCTCTAACTTCCTTTATATCAGTTAATATATCTCTGGTCTCACTTGACTCGCTTCCAAGAGGCTCTATTTCTTCCTTTTTACTCTTGTCATTTGTAGAGTCAGCACATGTTGACGTTCTTTCCATCCTTGTTTCTGTTTCTGTGGCAGCTAAAGAAAGACCTTGGGTCAACACTTCTTGTGGTTTGTCATCCAGGAAAGTTGTTGGGTCTCTGTATGCTGGTCCCAAAGGTGGACCTGCCTGATGAGGGTTTGTACGTCTTGGTCAGAACTTTTTGGTTCTTGATTTTTGTTTTTAAAGAAGAAAAAGTTTACAATGACCAAAAAGACACAATCTGGGGAATGCAAATTTAAGTTATTAATGTTAATTAAATGCCAAGTGGCTACTGATTTTGCCACTAACCTTTAGTTTGTCTGCTTTAATCCTCATTTCCAGAAGCTTCTTCTCTTTGGCATCTATCTGCAGCCCCTCATCACACCAGTTCATAGCCTCAGCAAAGTTTTTCAGTTCCAGATGGCATAAGGCACCTGCAGGAACCCAGAACTCTTAGGGCCCATGGACAACATGCATGGAAAGAGCCCCCTTGAGGAGGAATCCCCACTCTACCAGCCACCAGCCAGCACCCTGAAGAGAAAACAGATAAAGCCCCTAGTACTGTATTCCCATTTTTGTATCTTAGATCAAAAGGTCTCTAGGGCCCTCAACTCAAAACTCCTGTGAGACTCCCTAGTCTTAAGGACTCTTAATGTAGGGAAGGCTGCAGCTTAGTGGCGAAAAGCACAGCCCTCGGAATCAGACAGATCTGGCTGGAAGTCTGGCTCTGTCATTTACCAACTAGGCATTAGACCAGTGGTTCTCAACCTCCTGGCCCTTTAAATACAGTTCCACATGTTGTGACCCAACCATAAAATTATTTTCGTTGCTACTTCATAACTGTAATGTTGCTACTGTTATGAATCGTAATGTAAATATCTGATATGCAGGATGGTCTTAGGCGACCCCTGTGAAAGGGTCGTTCGACTGCCAAAGAGGTCGCAACCCACAGGTTGAGAAGCGCTGCATTAGACAAAGGACTGAGCACCTCTGAGCTTCTGGTTCCTCATCTTAGAAGGATGAAGAATGAAGTCCATCTCAGGTCATTTTTCTAAATGGCGTCACAAAGCAGAATCTGCCTCAGCCATTAAAGCAGTGGCAAGACCAAAGGCATTAGGTCTCTCCTAAAACTGTTCTTGATGGCTCCCAGTTTAATCTGCTTCTCCTTTAATCATGCTCAGTCTTCTCCTGTCAGCCATGTAGGCTTTCCACAGAACATCTAAATATGAGAACAGTAAGTGCTGAGATGTCATCAGAATCCAACTCCATCTTCCAAAGATAAACAAACTGACACTCAGAATGGGTGTCTTGCCAAGGCCACATGGTAAGGTAAAACTGACAATTCAAGGATTACAGACTTCCAACACGAGGACAATTCCACAGGACTCCCTTCAACTTACTTGCCAATCTTTGCTCAGTACCTTCTTTCCCTCAGAGAACCACCCCCAATCATCAAGATCTGAAGAAGCATAACTTTGATAAAGAATTTTAAGTTGGTCCATGAGGATACAGGGAAAATTAACATTTGAGGAATAAATTACTAGTAAAGTTTGCAAAGCACCTTTGAGCTTCTTTAAAAAAAAAAAAAGGTTAAGTATAAAAAGTAATAAAAGCACTATTATTACATAGAAAGGTTAGACTACAAGAAAAAGAATAATCAGGAACATCTCAGCCTCAGAGTTATCTTTTAATTAACATTGACATGACATTTGAAGATTTCACTGTTCAATCAACTAATTTGGAAAAAAATTAGAATGTGGCTTTTGGAATTGCTTTATTTTAATTAATTTTATTCTTTATTAATATGAAATGAGGAATGAGGAATTTCAATTTCTCTACAAATTCTTAAAACACAAAGGGCTGGATTATTTTCCGGAGAATTCTTTTTAAAATGGCATGTTGCTATTGATAAGGACTAGGAACTTAACATCAAGATTGCAAAAATAAGGTGATTTCATTAGTATCTTAGCACCTTATTATCAAACCTTAAGATGTCTCAACTTTTGTTCCATAGTGCTAACTTTTCCTTAATTACTATCATACTTAGTTCTATAAGACTTACCTCTTACTATTGCTTTGAGGTGGCAGGGTTTTAGTTTTCTGGCAGCCGTCACATCATTGAGAGCAGAACGAAAATTGCCTGATGAAACATCATTTAAAAGAAATAACATGGTTTAAAATCAGAATATTTTCAAAATTTCATGTGTAGAGACAAAGACACTCTTGTACAATCTTGGATAAATATAATCAAAGCAACTGTTTTTAAAAAATATACATATTTTTAAAATATATATAATTGTGCTCATCAAAAGCCTTAGAAATGCTTAAATCATCAGGCAACCAACCCACCAAACTACAGATGGCTAGCTAGTAAGCACGTGAAATGATGCTCAACATCAAGAATTAGAGAAATTAAAATAAACATGAAATTGGTAAAAATAAAGTTACATAATATCCAGATATGAAAAAAGGGCACTCTAATAGTAAATTAAAGAGCAAATTAGCATGCACTTTGTGGATACATTGTGACCTAACAATATTCTTCTAAGAATTTATCCTACCTTATATAGTTGTTATGAGGTCAAGAGGGGTAACAAATTTAGAGAAATAAAATGGGAAATGTGCTTTGTAAACCATACCAGTGACATATTTAAGGAATGGCTCTCATATTTACCTATTTGCTCCTCTGTGTCCTCACACACACACATATTTTTTTCTTGCAAGGTGCTTTTGTTCTTATTAGCCCTATAAATTATATCCTTTAAGCTCCCCAAAGAAAGGAACTATGTAGTTCTTCTTCACAGTGCAGTGCCTAACACACAGATAAAGTCAGGTCTTACTTATGTCTATGATGCCAGTGCCTGGCACAGAGTATTAAACGCTGAATGGAGAAAATGTATTCCTCCAGAAGTTAGAAGACTGGGTTTCTAGTCCAGGTCCTGGCATTAAAGAAAGGGTCCCTCTCTGGGCTTATCCAAATTGAGGGCACTGGCTAGCCCAAATAATCTTTAAAGTTCTACACCACTCTTTTTTTTTTTTTTTTAATTGATGTCAGAGAGGAAGGAAGAGGGAGAGAGAGAGAGAGACACACATCAATGATGAGAAAGAACCATTGATCTGCTGCCTCCTGCATGCCCCACACTGGGGATGGAGTCCGCAATCCAGGCATGTGCCCTGACCGGGAATTGAGCCATGACCTCCTGGTTCATGGACTGATGCTCTGAGCCATGCTGGCCAGCCCATTTTTATCATCCTTAAGTGCACAACTCAGTAGTATTAAGTTCATTCACATTGTTGTGCGACCATCACCACCATCCATCTCCAGAGCCTTTTTTTCTTTTTCAATCAATGAAAAAGAAAATTGTTTTTGTCAGTATTACAGATGTCTCCCATTTCCCCCTTTTAGACCCCTCCACCCAACCCCAGCCCCACCCCAGGCCTCCCAAACACTATTATCTGTGTCCATGTCTGGAAGAGACAGTGTGAGAAGTGTTTCAACAGTCATAAGTAGTCCTTTACATAAAGCAGAATTCTACACAAAATGCTTATCTTGTGAATATTTAAAATGAGAATTAGAAGATTATTTTTAGTTGCTTGTTTCCTGACTATAAAAGGAATATATAGCCATTGGGGAAAAATTAGAAAATAGAGTAAATTTTTTTTAATTGATGTCAGAGAGGAAGGAAGAGGGAGAGAGAGAGAGAGACACACATCAATGATGAGAAAGAACCATTGATCTGCTGCCTCCTGCATGCCCCACACTGGGGATGGAGTCCGCAATCCAGGCATGTGCTGACCGGAAATGGAACCATGACCTCCCGGTTCACAGGTCAATATTCAACCACTTAGCCATGCTGGCCAGGCACCACTCTTACTTTTTAGAATTTTATAATGAAACAGGCTAAATAAGAAAACAGGTTGAGTAGACGATGGCTGGGAGAAACTGTGCTCTAATGGTGATGAGTCCCAATATACTTATCCCAGCCAGATTACAGGGCTCATTCTTTCCCATACCCTCAGAAATGCCTGGGTTCATTCCTTGGTCCTCTCTTATTTACATGGGTTTAAAATGACCAAGACTAGCCACCAGCAAATAATCAGTATTTCCCAAAGTCACATCTGCAGCACACTACTGCATAATAATAAGTATTACTTGAAGAAGGGGCTTACAAAACTTTGAGAATCATCAGGTAAAGTTCTTTGCTGTAAGTTGCCTCAGAGTCCTTAACATACTCATGTACACTGCAAATCCTCCACAGAAAAGCAGCACTTTCCAAACTTACTTGTCCAAAGAATTTTTTTCCCCAGAGTCCCATAGAATGCTCTTTGAGAAATTCTCCTTTAGATAATATAGTTTCATACAAAGATCTCAATCCTTTTAGCATCCTTGGGAAGGCAGGGTGGGGGGAAGGAGGAAGAGGAGACATTTTTTGAGGGAATAGAAGCATGTGTGCTAAAAAAAATCCCAGATCATATCAACTCATATATTAAGGTATTTGATGCCATTCCTTTGGTTCAGATAGCAAAAAGTATGCATTCTATCTGGTTTCTCTTTTCACCAAGTCTACCTGGAAGATCAGAGTCCATTGCAGCTATCGCCAACCCGTGGTCCGCGGACCACTGGTGGCCCGTGAGGTCCAAAAGGCTGGTGACCGCTGCATTAGAGTAAACAACCCTAGGTGTCTGGGATAAATAGCTATTTTCCTGACACTCTCAAACTCCACGAGCCGTCATAATAGCTTTATCATAAGTTAACTCTTTTGAAAGCACGCAACAATGGAATGAATTACCCAGATAGTACTGTGCTGCTGCCCGGTTGGTATAAAGAACAGCATTCAAATCAGGGTCTGCACATTTTTTCTTTAAGCCTTCAGTATATGAAATCACAGCTTTTTCATAGTCTTTTTCTTTAAAGTATTCATTGCCCTCATCTTTATAGGTCTTGGCCTGTTCTGCAAAGAAAACAAGAAATAATCAATATATCTTATTTTTTTAAAGGCTCAAGATAAAAATATTCTACATCATGCAACAATGACATGTAATAAACCAAACAGAATAAACTAAAAGGGAAAGAAAACTCAAAAATTAATCCTATAAAACTGGGTATTAACATGGAAGAACAGTCATGTGTATGTACTGCTACAATCAATTCCAAATATTTTACAAGGGAGATTATTAAGTGCTTACCAACAAAGAAGCATACAAGAAAAAGGCGTGTTTACCCTAGCTCCTAAAGAACTTTCTCTTTAGTTACTGAAGAAATGGGGAGGGGGGGATTATACTTCCCCCCATTTTGCTTTCTGTTCTTTTACTCCCTAGAATACAAATTCCCTCCTCACCCTAGTAAGAGCCTACACAATTGTTAAGACTCAGTTCCAGTTTCTGGTCCGTTGTGAGCCCACTCCTACCTCTCTGCCCTCGTGTTTCAGCAGCACTTACACACAGGTTTTGTCCTGATTCTTTAGGAGAATCTGGCTACCCACTGGGTCACGGCCTTAGAGGGCAGTCTTCTTCATCCCTGTATCCCTAATGCCTAGCACGTAGTAGGTATCCAAAACACTGTGTGGAATAAACAGTGACAAGCTGTCTCCGACTAACTACTACTTGTTATAAATCAGAACGACTCACCCTTGACCTCAGTTCTATGGAGACACAAAACAAACGTGAGAGTCAGGGAAGATACCTTCTGGAGGTCGCTCGTCATCAAAGATAATTGACTGGAGGCAAGCCAGGTCCGGGTTATCCTTGGGATCAATTGCTGACGGCGCTTTCTTCATAAACAGGGGGATCTTCTCAAATTCCTGGAGATTGTTAAGAGAAGCATGAACTATACAGACGGGATTTGCCACGGAGCAGATCCAACCCCACGTCTCTACATCCAAGTTTCCTTTCTTATCATGCTTTGCAAAGCATCCCGACTGGCGGTATGGCTGCCCACCTGGCCTCGGCTTCCACCAGTAAAACGCGTGCAGAATCGTGATCTCTGAAGACTGCAGTCAGCACATCCTGACCAGAGCGGCTGTGACCGGCACGCCCTGGGCGCTCGGTGTCCGCACTGCCCCGCCGCTCACCCCATCTTCGCAGGAGCCCAGGAGACCGGCGCCTGGGTCCTGCCTTTTAAACTCGGAAGGCGGCTCCCAGAAGGTAAATAACTGGCCCGGGACCAGCGCCACAGGCTGTCCGACTCCGGGGCCTGGGCTCCTGGATGTCCTGGCAGGTTAAGGAGGCCCTCGAGCCCCCGAGGCCGACTTTCAACACAGAGTAGCAACCACCCGCCGCCGGCAGCTCCAGTACCCGGAAGCTGAGGAGGCGGGAGCCCGCACCACGGCCCACACGTGCGCGGAGCCCACGGCCACCTACCTACCTCTTCCCACCGGTCCTCGCGGAAGCGGCCGCGGTAAGGCTGGCTCTGGAACTTCTCCAGGAACGAGTCCATGGCATCCTCGGAGGCGGC
>NW_006294339.1:3189608-3200992 GCF_000327345.1 Myotis davidii | reverse complement strand
TCCCCTCCGCGGAGCCGGGGGCGTGGCCTTGGTGGATAAACCCAGCTCCCCAGCGCGCCCATTGCTTCAGTCGCTTGTTTGTTTAACCGGTTAGCACGTTTCCTGAGCTCCTCCTGTGCCGCAGGCCTGTTGCAGTGGCTGGGGAAACAAAGCAGATGAAATCCCGGCCCTCTAGGAGGCGATAAGGTGGTGGGGAGAGACCGACACTAAACAAATAAGATGGGAAAGTTATCAGGTGGTAGCAAGATCCATGGGCGAACAGTTTTAAACCTGTGGACAGGCATTCAAGCAAAGGAGAAGGCCTGGAGTGAAAGGGGGCAGGGGATGAGGGGCGGGGGGAGGAACATTCCGCACGGAGGCAGGGCAGGGAGCCCCAGGGAGGGGAGCTTTGGGGATGGGGTGCTGGAGCAGAATGAAAAAGAAGGTGAGGTGAGAGGATAATGGGCCGTGATTCCGAGGACCCGGTTTTCCTCAGTGCAACGGGGCCTTTTGGAGAGTTTGGGGGAAAAGAAGTGATGTGATCAGATGTGTCAGTTTCCAATATTAACCTCCCCCTACCCACTCCGCTGAGATGGAAACTAGGTCTCCAGGCCAGGTGAGCCTTCCTGCAGCCACCGGGTTACCAGCAAATGGCTTCCAGCCCTGCACTGGGTGCTACAGCCTTGGGGAGCCCACAGCCTGGTCCAGAAGGACAGGCAGCCCAGCTGTAGCCCAGGGGAGGGGGAGCTGCTTACAAGTCTGCACATGGAGGCACAGAAGAGTGGGTGTTACTGGGGGTGAGGCAGGGCAATAAGAAGCTAGGAAAATTCCTTGACAAGTGGAATGAGGAAACGGAGACAGATAGCTGAACCAACTGGCCGAGTAATTTACAGCTAGTTACAGAAGGTCATCTCGATAGAGGTAACATCTAGGCCGCAGCTGTATTTCAGCCAGGCCCAGAAAAGCAGCAAAACCAGGTGGATGACCCCAGACCAGCTGCTGTGACTAATGGCCAATCAGTAGAAACCATGATCCCGAAAAGGTTTGCCTAGAAAAGCTGATGAATATTCTATTGAAACCCTCCCCTAAGACCTCCCCCAAATTCCCAGTCTTTAAAAATCTCAAAACAGTGGACCCAGAACAGGCTCTTCCTCCCAGGAGCACACCTTCACCTTTCCCTTTTTCCTCTTCTTCCTTCAGGACATGCATCTCCTAAACGCTAAGGGACCCACGAGACTTGCAACCAGAGGAGCAATGGGCAGCAGCAGCTTGTCCCAGGCTAACTCCTAACCTGTCTCTAGGCCACCTTTCCTCTGAGTTGAGGCAAAGCAGCCCACCAGGTTCATTTCTTTCCTATAATGTTTCCAGGGAGTCTAGGCTCTCTCTCCTGTTGCTGCTTCTATCCTAGGCCCTCCCTTGTTTCACCACCCCCAGCTTTAATAAACATACTGTACTCTCAAAGTCACTTGGACTTGGACTGTGAAATCTTTCCTGCATGAAGTCAAGAACCCACAAACTACAGACCAGCCCGAGGCAGGGCCAGGTCTCCTTTCTGGTAACAGGGAGATTCGGGGAGGTTTCACAGAGGAGGTGATGCAGAGATGAAGAAGGTTTCTGCAGATGGGTGGAGGTTGGAGGGAAAGCTGGGCATTTCAGGCCGTGGGAGCCCACATGCAGAGAGGCACGGAGGTATACAGCAGCCAGCATATACTGGGAGTGTAAGGCCAGCAAGGTGGGAGAGGGCCAGAGGGCCGGGTTACATATGGCCTTCACTCTGCAGAGGATAGTGAGGCAAGGGCAAATTTGTCTCAGGAAGGCCTGGGTTGCCAGGTGAAAGATTGATAGGGGAGGCTGGGTGAAGAGATTGAGAAGGAGACTGTTAGAGACCAGGGGAGCGAAGAGATCTAAAAACAGCAGTGGAGGATGGGAGAAACAGTGGGGCTACGGATGACACATGGAGGGCCATGAGCCTTCCAAGGCCAGGACTGTGTCTTTCCCTTCTAATTTCCCCACATGCAGAACACCTGGTCCCTGTCCTCCAAACCCAGATCTTTTCCATACTTCCTCCTCCAGCCTGCTCCCTCACTACCGTTCCCATACTTGACCTTTTCATTATCTTTTCCCTTCTTGAGTACAGAGCCTACTAAGTCCTTTTGCTTCCACTTTTAAATTTGATTCCTATAAAACCAAGGTGATGATAGGGGAGACTCAGAGAAGGGAAGTGACTCTCACAGTGCTCTGTGACCCTTCCAACTCAAGACCACGTGGGGGCTTCGGCCAGTAACTGAGCCTGGTAGCTTCTGTTGAGCTCCGGGGCCACCTAGATCTGGAATATGGTCGCTGTCATTTGTCAAGGCCACACCCAAACCTGAGTTCTAGCCAATGAAAGCAGCAGGGTCTCTGGGAGGAAAGGGCTGAGGCATGGGTAGGAGACCTCTGGGACTCACACCTTGATTCCCTTTTGTGACCTTGGACAAGGCCCACCGTCTGAGCTCTGTCCTCATATGTTGACGATAGGCCATGAAGCCAGTCTACCCTCCCCATAACCCTGTATGGCTGCTATGAAAAGCCAAGGGGCCATGCTTGTGAACACTCTTGGCAATGGAAAAGACCATCCCACTTCCTGCTCTCCCTCTAGCCCAGTATCCTGATGGCCTTGGCCTTGGCCTACCATTTATTGGAGGATGATCGTGTGGTCAACTTCATGGGTTCCTTATCCGCAGCAGGAGCTTAAATGTAGGTGCTCCTCGGGCTTATGTCTCTTCTCACTCTACACTCACCCCGGGGATCTCACCTCACCCCTGTACGAAGATGAGTCTCAGGTCTGTTTCCATCTCATTCTCTGCTGAGCTCCACCCTGTGCAGCCAGCCACCTGGTGGATGTCTCCACGAGCCTGGCACACAAGACCCTCAAGCTCACCAGGTCCAGCCTGAACTCACCCCTCCCCAAACCTGCTCCTGCTATGAGGGGGCACTCAGTGCGGGGACACCGCTGACCCAGTCATCCACCCAGAAACCTTGCTCTTCCTCCCCTTCCTTCATCAACCACCAGCTTCTGAAAATTCTCTATCCTGAATCTCACACAGGTCTGCTCACCCTCCTCATCCCACACTGCAGCCCAGCACCCCTACCTTCTTCTCCGAAGCCTCCGGCCAGGTCTCCCTGCCTGTGCTCTTGTCCACACAACTCCCCCGACCCCCTGCCCGCCCTTTCGTTCCACTTAATGTGAGCTTTCTGCCACTCCTTTTTCCCATTATTCCCTTTTATGCCCCAGAGCCTGCCTCAGCCCCTCCCACCACTCTGAAGTGTTATAATGTGTATTTTCAGCTTGTATGTGTTCTTGCAAAATGCAACGCTTGTGCATGCATTTTTAATATGCTTTTTTCACTCAGCACTGGGTTTTAGGTCCTGCCCGTGGTACCCCCACCACCTCTGCTTTGTGGGACTCGACTCCATGGCGCCCATTCACTCCCTGAGGATGGAGAGCCAGGTCCTCCTCTCACAGGCACCACAGAGAGCACTGTGATCATCTCCCTTACCCATTGCTCCTTATGGACCTGTGGGAGGAGTTCCCTGAGAGGTGTGCCCACATAGAATTTCAGGTGTGGAGAGCAGCTACAGCGTTTGGACAGGTTCAAGCCTCGGACTAATGAGAGGGCACAGTGCTTTTGTAGCAAAGCCACGTGCAAGTCCCAGCTTGGAGGGCAAAGCCCTCCCAGCACAATTATAGCCAAAGGCTATAATTGTAAGCTTGACCTTATGGTCCGAACCTGTGGTCCCAGGTGGCTCAGTGATGTGGGCTGCGGGAGGTGCAGCAGGTGCTGCCAAAACAAAGCTTGATTGAGTTTAGGTGCATGTAATTAAGTAGACTTGAAACCCGCGAGAACATTGTAAACATGTTGACCACGCCCTTACTTTGCCTCCTGGAATCTGGCTATAAAATAAAGACTCGGCTTGCAGGCTGTGGCACTGTTTCTCCCTCCAAGACCAGTGTCCCACCCCGTACCAGCTTTATTGCCTTGTCTGTGTTCTTTAATCCTTCATCCCCCTCAGGTTCACCCCTGGCTGTGCTAAGTGTGGCACATTCAGGGTCGTGGGTATAAACAACATGACGGAAGACAGACAGATTCCTGTTCCGAGTGGCTGCACTCATCTCCCTCCCACCAGCAGTGCCTGGGGATGCCTGTATCCCCAGGAGGAGGGAGCTTTCCAAAGCAGAAATCTCCGTGTCTCCCCTGCTTGCCTCTCGCCTCCCCATCACACCTTCCCACTGCTCTCCTGGTGAGGTCTGCCTCCAAGGCCACAGTGACCAACCCTTGCCCTCCTCTTCCCGCCACTGGGTTTTGCTGCACCTATGTATCTGCCCTTGGGCCTTGGCCCTATGTGCCCTGCTCTCCATATGCATCTACCATACAGGCATCTTTCCAACCCCCCTGGAGGGGGCGTTGTCTCTGGGAAGCCTTCCCTGACACCCCAACCCCAAACTGGTCTATATATCTCCTCTGGACCTCACAGCTCCACGCTTCCCGTCACCACCTGCTGGGCTATGGGTGGCTGTATGTCTCTTATACTTCCGTTAGACCAAAGCTTCTCAACCCCAGCACTTTTGACAACTTGGGATGAATAATTCTTCCCCGTGGGGGCTTTCCTGTGCATTGGAGGATGTTTAGCAGCATCCCTGGCCTCCACCCACGATACCAATAGCATCTCCTTCCCCAACTGTAGAAACCAAAAATGTCTCAAGATACTACCAAATATTCCCTGGGGCTCAAAAATGGCCCTGCTGTGGGGAACCACCGCATCAGACCACAGACTGCCCCGGGGCTGGGCTGGGTCTGTATCCCTGATACCCAGAGCAGGCATGGCCTAGGTTAGCTGCTCAATTCTAGTAAATGCTGCCCTAATGAATGGTGACCAAGCTCTGGGTAAAGACCCAAGGGTGGGTCTCGGAGATTAGGGTTCTGGGTTGTGCATGATGTCACGAGGTGGGAGGAGGCTCTTCTTTTCCTCCCTCAAAAAATACCCATGTCCTCATCTCCTTTCGTACTTAAGCTCTCCCAGTGGGGGAAGGGAAACTGAAACACCCAGCACATTTACTGTGTGGCCTTGAGGAAGCCACTTCACCTCTCTGAGCTCAGCTTCCCCACTTATAACATGTGGACAAACAGCCTACGTGATCTGTAAATGTTGACCGAGTCAACGAGGAAGGCCAGGCTCCTCTCACAGATTCACTGTGCAGAGTAATGACTGCTCCAGACCCCGGGGCATCTCCCACAAGGAAACACTCGGGGGCGAGAGGTCAGCCACTTGGCATTTATAGTGAGCATGGCTGGGGCCGGGGCCAGGGCCAGCCCTGCGGAGGGCTGGGGCTCAGGGACATCACTGCCTCAAGGACGTCGTCCAGGAGCCGAGGGCCTGCATGATCCAGGAGCGAGGCTGGTGGAATGTGGGCAGGTTCTCGCAGCTGGCGCTCCAGCGGTGCGTGGCAGCCGGGTCGCACACCCACGGGTCCGCATGTGGCATTGGCCAGGAGGTCTGCCAGCAGCTGGCCAGGATGTTGTCCTGGGCTTGGGCCGCACAGATGCACACCGATGCTTCCGGGTCGTGTCTCAACTTTTCCAGAGCTGAGTCACGGGAAGGAAAGAGGCCACTTGTTAAGAGGTGCCCACACGGTTCTCACACCTCATCCTTCCTTCTCACTTCCACGCCTTGGCTTAGGTACTTTCGGCTCAGCCTCCCCTCATCTTACCTGTCTCCCAGCTCCTCAAATTGTTTACACTTCAAAGGCTGAAGTGCCTCCTCCAGGAAGCCTTCTTGGACTGCCCCAGCCTCCCTTCAGCTCTCCCATCTGCTTTCCCAGTTACAAAAGTAATCTTCCCCCCTTAAGAGTTGAACTGCTTGCCCTGAGCTAAGTGGGTTTTCGCCTGGCTTTCTGAGCCTGGGTTCCTAGACGATAAGCTCCCCTAGGATGGGGTGGTGTCTTGGTGACCTAACATGTACTCGCGTGCATGAAGACTAACACAGCTGAACTGAGCTGAGGACTCTTGCCTTGGGACCATCCCCTCCCTTTCCTCTGATGCATTGTGAGCCTCCTCATTCTCTCACTGGCCCCTGAAACCTCACCAACACTGGGCACAACTTACCGGCTTTAACTTCATTCAGATGCTCTTCCGTCATTATGCTATCCATGAAGGGGACCAGGGACCCTTGGGTATAATGCAAGCAAGAGGTGAGCAACCCACCTCCTAACTCGGACCTGCCCCCGTCCCTCCCTCGGACCAGACCTCCTCAGAGAAGCTCTTCCCACTCTTCTCCAGCCCCACAAACGAGGACACAAAGGCGAACTTCATTTTGAACCTGGACAGAGTCCCCAAGAGGGGCCCTGGGAGAGGCGGCAGGCTCGCAGGGCGGGGATGGCATCGGGACAGGGGCAGGATGTGGGCTGTAGCCAATGCTGAAGGGCAGCCCCAGGTGGCCCCTGAGTCAGACTGGCCCTCACTGTCCTCACCTGAGACTCGGGGAGGTGCTGCCTCAGCTGCCCCTTGTTTAGGGCGTAGGAGCCACAATAACATGAAAGACGCTGCGTGCCTGGCATCCCTTCCAGGCAGGCAGTTGGCAGGGCCCCTGGAGGGGCGGAGACCCAGCTCCTCAGCCATGGTGTTCCCTCTCCCCTGCCCCCAGCTGCATGCCTGGCTCCCCAAATGCCAACAGGTCCTTGCATGGCCTGTACCTCTCGGAAGGCCCTTCCTACACAACAAACTCCCCCAGAATGGGGTGCTGTCCTGCGTCTCGGTGACTCCATGGTCCTTCTGGCTAATTCCTGTTTGTCCTTGAATATTCAGCTCAACAGAGTTGCTCCCCTAGGAAGTCCTTCCTGCCCCTGCCCACAGGCAAAGGGAAGCCCCTCTCGGGGTTCCCACAGCCCCTGAGTGTCTCTCTCTGTAGACACCGTGTTGTACTTCACATGTGACTTACGGATGTCCCGCCAGACCAGGGGTCTCTTCACTCCCCGGGGGAGGGGAGGAGGGGGGCAGTTTCTGAGGATCCTAAAGCATGTGCACAACTGTGTGCGTGTGTGCCTCTTCCTAGAGAAAGTGCTCATGACTTCTTTCAGGGTCTCCCCAAAGATTGGTCACCCCGAGGCTGGGATCGCTGCCCCCGCTGGGGACTGTCTGCGGGCAGGGGCGGGCGCTGCTCACGGCCTCGTTCCCAGCACAGGCCCTGGCGCAGAGGAGACACCCAGGAGTTAGACACCAACATTTCCCCCGCTGGGGACTGTCTGCGGGCAGGGGCGGGTGCTGCTTGCGGCCTTGTTCCCAGCACAGGCCCTGGAGCAGAGGAGATGCCCAGGAGTTAGACACCAACATTCTAAAAAGTGATCAATTTGGCCCTGACTGGTTTGGTTTAGGAATTAATGTCACTCCATGTGAGAAACATCTGAGGGCTCCCCCAGTCCGGGGCATGGCTCCTCTATCTCATTGCTGATCACTTTACCAGCCCTCCTCCTGAGGCTTCTTTGTTTCGTTTAGGAATTAATGTCACTCCATGTGAGAAACATTTGAGGGCTCCCCCAGCCCCGGGCATAGCTCCTCTATCCCATCACCGATCACTTTACCAGCCCTCCGCCATCAGCATCACCTCCTGAGGCTTCTTTGTGTCTCTAAACCAGCGGTTCTCAACCTGTGGGTCGCGACCCCTTTGGCGGTCGAACAACCCTTTCACAGGGGTCGCCCAAGACCATCATGCATATCAGATATTTACATTACGATTCATAACAGTAGCAACATTACAGTTATGAAGTAGCAGCGAAAATAATTTTATGGTTGGGTCACAACATGAGGAAATGTATTTAAAGGGCCAGAAGGTTGAGAACCACTGCACCTAAGCCTCGTGACTGACACAGAGTAGAGGGTCAGCCACCATTTGCTAAACAAACTGCAGAAGGGATTCGTGGCTGAGTGGGTGGATGCAAAACTGCGAATGGAATGAGGGAACTCAGGGAAACATCGCTTTACAGGGTGTGGGGTGGGAGCATCGTCCTCTCCACACCTCTTGGCAGCAGGGCCTGGTCCTTGGCAAAGGGTGGGTGGTTATTGGGGGGCGGGCAGGGGACTAGCTGGGAGGAGACATGCCCAGCGTGTCAGCAGCAGGGTCCTGTGGGGTGAGGGGAACCTGCTATTTGTCTTCCCCACACAGGCAGAGGTGGGGAATGTGGGAAATAGGAGAATGATGGTGACTAACGTTGAGTGAGCACCTCGACGAGCCAGGCTTCACATTAAAGAAATTCTCCTCCATCTGAAACAGCAGGTTATCCCCAACTCACAGATGAGAACACCGAGCTCAGAAAGGGGATCAAGGAGCTGAGCTTTGACTTCCCCGTCCCACTGTGCCGCGTGGCCCTCCTGCTGGGCCTCGACCCAGGTGGGAAGCAGCAGCTCTGCCGGGCACAGGAGCCAAGACTGCGGCCTGCACGAGGACCCCAGGCTGCGTGCAGCCTATGGTCACGTCCCAGGCACTGATCTTAGAGGAGAGTAGACTTCTCTAATTTGCACCATGACTATCTCCTGGCCAACGCTCAAACCCAAGGGAGGCACCCACCCAGGCGCCAAAAGGGCTGGAGACTGTGCAGAGCCCCAGGAGCCAGGGCAGGTTACCTATGAACACGACCGAGGACTTGCGGAGGGAGGCCCGGGCATTCTTCGAGTACTCCAGGCTCTGGCTGAGAAATGTGAGGGCGCTGTCTCCGTGGGTGTTCACCTGGGCAAGAGAACCCCGAGAGCGCTGAACCCTCACCCGGACTCATCCGCTCCTCCCGGTGCCAGGAGTGGTGACTGTAGGACAGCCAAGCCCGGCCCTTTGCCTCCTGATATCCCTGCCTGCGCCCCCAGAGGCCAGCCTCACCATCTCTTAGCTGATCACACACTCACTTCAGTTCCTCCTCTCCCGCCCCACCCCACCCCCCTGCTGCAGCTGGGAGGGACGTTCTAAAATGCAAGTCCAGCTGGAGGTGAGAATGCACATGGCACGCGAGGGACATGATCGATAAGGAGACAGGTCTGACCAGGGTGAAGGGTTCAATTGCAGAGCAGTTGGGAGTATACTGGAGAGTGAGGAGGGTCTTAAAAACTCTTAAAAACTAGACAGGAACAGGGCTTACTCATGCATTAGAAAATAGGCAGCCAGCTTTCCTGCCTGATAGGGCAAAAGCAAATCAGTGTGGGGGGCAACATAGTCTGACAGTGGTGTTCAGGATGAGTCTGATCCAGTGGAAACTGGGGGCAGGCATCCTGCTAAGAGGCTGCTGCGGGAGATGAAGGAGAGGATTGTCACTCCTCGGTGGACAATCCGCACATCAGGGAATAAACTCCAGGGCCTGGCGTGCAAAGCCTTCATGATCAAGTTCCTCCTCGGCCTGAACTTCCACCACTGCCTCCACCCACCTGCACCTTGTGCTCCAGGCCCAGGACGTCGCCAGCTCTCCCCAGGTCTGTGCCTGGTACACGCAATGGCTCCTGATCTCAGTGCCTTCCCTCTCTTCCTCATCTGATGAATTCCCTCTTGTGCCTTGAGGCTCAGCCCAGAAGCCATCTCCTGCCTGAAGCTTCCTCAACCCTCAGGCAGAGCCAATCCCACCACCCTTGATGCTTCTGCAGCATCTTGCACACTTTGTCACTGCGCTTTGACCTTGTGCTGTAGTTATTTATACCTGTTGTTCCTCTGGGTTCTGAACTCCCCAAAGAGAAAGAGCCATCTCACTCAGCTCAGCACCCTGGGCAGGACTCGGCATGGTACAGGTACCATGAAAGTGTAGGGTGGATGGATGAATGAGTGCGTGAATGAATGAATGAATGAATGAATTTATGAATTAGTTACCACCCCTTCTAAAGCTAAGACTGGAACTTGACCTTCACATGAGCAAAGCTGTTGACTCTCAGAGCCCAAAGAAGAGACTGGGAATCCTGCGGGGTCTAACACAGAGGCCACAAGCTGGCAGCCCACAGGCCACAGTGGCCAGCCAAGCAGTGACCAGCACAGGGTTTTAAGCAAGCCAAATTGACTGCTAATTAATGTCTTATAAAAACTGGGCTTTCTGGCTTTTCTTGTGAAACCAGAGGCCTGGCAAGAGTGGCCGCACAGTGAGCTGGAGCCCCCTGCAGGCTTTCCGCAGGGCCAGGCCTCCAGGCTGCCGCAGGCCCTACCACGGCCCGTCACTCATGATCAGTATCTGCCTAGTCACTGGTCACGGCAGGGGTCTGGATTAGTGCCCTGGCCACACACTTCCTCCAGGCCTTTTTCTCTCTCTGTACAATGACGGTGATAACATTAGACACTGGATTGAGCGGATTCTGAGCATCATGGATAATGGTGGCGTTGAGCCCTTGTCTCGACTCCAGTAACAATCTGTATATAGTTGTTAGGTTGGTATGGGGGATGCTGGCATGTTCTGTCCAGCTCTCCCTTTGGTATGAAAAATGTATTCCCCCAGCTTTGGGCATTGCCTTGGCTGGAGAAAACTGCTGATCCGAGGTCACTTCCTATCCCAGGGTGGCTGGCATCCACAGACAGGTGCACACAGAGGGGCGAAGACTTTACCCGCAGCCCCAATGCCGTAGACCAATTCCAGCATGTCATAATTTTAAGTTTCATCAAAAGGTTGATGAGACTTGGGGACTCAACAGGGTTGAGTCACACATGTAGTCACCGGTTGGGAATGGCTAACGGCATTTCCCCAAACCTGAATAGGTAACTGATTGTGGCTGCCAGACAGTTAAAGGGCATCTTAATCTACATGTTATTGCCTCCTACTGGCTAAACACCTGAACAGCCATAGGCTAATTCTTCCCATGTGACAATGGATTGTGTATAGGAAACCTGACCCTTTGAAGTGTATATCTCCACTTCGCATCAGATGATTTGTGGTAAGAAAAAGCATGGGGTCCTGAGAGGAGATCTTAGTTTCTTTAGCTAGGCTCCTCTGACCTCCAAATGCCTTTCAAAATTATGCTTCGTCTCTGTATTAAGTTACACACAGCCCTTGATTAAGTTACACACTGTGCCGGGAGCCGGTCAATCCTTGCTGTTTCAAGGGACATGAAAAATGTATTCCCCCAGCTTTGGGCATTGACTTGGCTGGAGAAAACTGCTGATCCGAGGTCACGTCCTTTCCCAGGGTGGCTGGCATCCAGAAACAGGTGCACAGAGAGGGCGAAGACTTTACCCGCAGCCCCAATCGGAGAATCTCACATAGTGTTGGCTGAGGCCTCCCCTGAGCTACCCTGAGGCTTGACTTCTCTGTCACTCCTGCTCTTTGCCTTCCCTCCCACAGGCGTTGGCCCCAAGGGTCCTCCCTCATAACCCCCTGCATGCTCATCTCTTAGAGTCTGCATCGGGAAACCCTGCCCTGA
>NW_006294339.1:3156695-3188450 GCF_000327345.1 Myotis davidii | reverse complement strand
AGGTGTGTGTGTGGGACGCAACCCATCAATGTTTCTCTCTCACATCGATGATTCTCCCTCTCTCTTCCTCTCTCTCTAAAAATCAATAAAAAACATATTTTAAGAGATATTAGATGGTTGCACAACTCTGAATACACTAAAAACACTGATTTGTGCACTTAATGGTGAATTTATGATATATCTAAGAATAGTTAAAAGTCATTTTATTCAATGTATAAATATATTGTCATTGAATCTGTAAATTAAATATAAAAAATTTAAAAGTAAAACAGCCCTAGTCGAGTTGGCTCAGTGGATAGAGCATCAGCCTGCGAACTGAAAGGTCCCAGATTCGACTCCAGTCAAGGGCACATATCTGGGTTGTGGGCTCGATCCCCAGTGGGGGACTTGCAGGAGGCAGCCGATCCATGATTCTCTCTCATCGTGGATGTTTCTATCTCTCTCTCCCTCTTCCTTCCTCTCTGAGATCAATGAAAATATATATTTTTTTAAAAAATAAAATGATAACAAAGTATTTATTAAAAAAAAAAAACGCACCCCCTGTAGGTGCACAACAGCAATGAAGCAAGTCTCTGGGGAGAACGCTCTCTATGAGAGCCAATTAGAAAAGGACCTTCCTCCATGCACACCTATTGCAAAAAGACGTGTCGGAATGACTTGGCCCTGCCCAGGTCCTGCGGGCCATGGGGTATGGCAGCCCGCATGTTCCTTACGTCACTGAAGTGTGGCAGCAGGATCTGCAGCAACTCCACAGAGACCGAGCTGTCATTCAGCTTCCGGTCCTGCCCCTTGAAGATGGTCTTGAGGTTGTGGCCCGCCTCCATCACCAGCAGCCCGTCCACGCTCTTCAGGCCCTTCACCATGGAGGGCAGCAGGGCCTGCACCTTGGCGGTCTGTGGGGCAGGAGCTTTGGGATGGGGCTCCTACCTGGGCTAACGGGTAGGAGACCCAGCCCCGGATTCACGGAGAAGAACTTGGTGGAACAAGTCCTGCTTCCAGGCTCTGCTATGCCAGCCGCCCGCCTGGATGGCCTCACCCACGCTCTGCTCTCCCCAAAGCCCCCTTGGCCTTGCTGGCTCCTTCCTGGCCTGGACGCCCAGGGCCCTTTGCTGTCTGCCCGCTTCCCCGTGTTGTTAGTTTGCTTTGTGAATCTACGTTCTGTCACTTCCTCCCGCTACATCCATCCAGAGCTGCAACCGCGAGCGGTCGGAAAAAACAAAGCACTTTAAAAAACGCTAAGGATTCCCCGGCAATCCTGGCCTTGGTTTCCTAATCCGTAAAACCAGAGTAGTTCTTGCCGTGCCCGGGCCTTCTGACACACACTGCCTCAAAGATGGTTGTGAACAGTCTGGATTAGAAACTGCTTCAGAAGAATAAGGCATTCAGGGAATTATTAAGAGCTATCCGTTTCACTGATGGGCAGGACAGGAACAGGCTCTGATTCCAGCGCTGGCACCCAAGAGCGGACGGCAGCTCGCTCCACCCTCCCTCCCGCCCTGAGCCGGGCTGGGCCGGGCTCTCCGCTGCCCTCGGCTCACCTTCTCAGTCTTGCGGGCCAGGATGACCAGGCCTCGGATGGACAGCACCTTCATGATGGGGTTGTGGTGGTTCAGGCCTTCCGCCATCCGCCCCAAGGAGTACTCCTCGGGGATCCGCCGCACCTGCTCCATCTGGAAGAGCTGAGGGAGGGTGGCCATTGCTCCCCCGTGTACCCAGGCTCCCCGTGAGAGCAGGGCAGAGTCAAATGTGTATTTGCATCTCCAACCTGGTGCCTGGCGCACAGACATGCCCAGCAAAGGATGGTGGTTGCCTGGGGCACGAAGGGGGTCTGAGCAGAGTGGAATGGGTGAAGGAGTGGAGAGAGGAGGTGAGAAGGGAGGGAAGGGGGAGTTCATCATATTCAAGAGAAATCATGCTCACAAAATACTATCAATGGTTAAGCACAGTTTGCACAGGAGAAAAGACCAATAATGTGACCTGAGGTCTAGGCTCGGGGGAGGCCTGGGAGCAGCCCCTACCAGCACCCAGTGCCCAGTTGGTACCTCCACGAAGAAGGCGGTGGCCGTGATCTTGTGCTTCTCATCGCCACGCTCCAGGAGCGGGATGAGCAGGTAGAGGATGCGGCACCGCTCCTGGCAGGAGTACTGCACCATGGCCCTGGGGGTGGAGGGCAGAGGGGCAGGCCCTCAGGCTCTCCAGCCCCAGGGAGCTCGGCTGGTGGGGGTCTGGCCATGACCCTCGAAACTATGGACAAGACCAGGTCACCTGGGTTCTGTGCTCCCAAGATTCCCCACCTGGACAGCATCCCAGAGGCCATCGAGGTTAACTGCTTTGTTTTGCAGGTGAGGAAACTGAGACTTTGAGTGGGGAAGTGACTTGCCCAAGAGCACAGGGCAGATCAGTCAGACAGGCTCAGGACTCCCGACTGCACAGGACCGGTTCAGGAGGACACAGCAGGAGAGAGTGCGAGGGCCACCCACTGAGTGCCAGGCAGCAGCCCGATGCTTTCCCATGTGGCTGCATCGGATCCTCACCCTGAAGCTTCAGATTACCATTATATCCCCATTTTCACAGATAAGGAGACAGAGGCCGGGGGTCACAGCGCTGGGAACATGGCAGGGCTGGAGCCCCAACCCCGGGCTCTCCACTCTAGCTGTCTTGTTTATTGTACCAAGTCAGTGGTTCTCAAAGTGTGGCCCCTGGATCAGCAGTGTCAGCATCCCTGGAAATGCACATTCTCAGGCCCTGCCCCAAATGGGGTGAATCGGAAACTCTGGGGGTAGGGCCCAGCTTTCAGCGTGACAACAAACCCTGTGAATGACTGTGCTCGCTCAAGTCCAAGGACCCCTGCGCTACGCTCCATTCACCAGTGAGTCAGAGAGCGTGGCAGCTGCAGAGTCTGGAGTGAGGCAGCCTGGGTTCAAATCCTGGCCCCACCACTAGCTGTGTGGCTTTAGCAGGTCACTTACCTTCTCTGTGACTCGGTCTCCTCCTGGGTAGCACTGGGATAATAATAGTGCTATTTCATCAGCCATGGTGACAATTAAACGGAATAACCCACATACACACAACCCTTTGCATGCCGACTTGAGCATATTAGGTGCTCAGTAAATGTGTTGTGTCCTGAGACCCAGGGAGAGCACCATCTAGGGCACTTGGTGCAGGGTTGAGGGACAGGCTGTTCTCACAGGGGTCACATCATTGACATCAAGGGGCCCTCTCCTGGCCCCAAGGGCGGCTGTGTGTGGTGGCAGGGAAGAGCGCTGGGCTGGGTCAGCAGGTCGTTTCCCGGCTCTGCCACTTCCTGGCTGTGTGACTTTGGTACATAACTGTCCCTCTCTGGCATCCTCCTCTGCATTAGTCATTCCTGCCCCCACTCCCCCACCCCCAGTCAGCAGGAGGATAGTAAAAGCTAACCTGTGTTGAGCTCTTGCCACATGCCAGGTGCTCTTCTGAGCACTTTATTTAATCCTCCCCCCAAATCTTGCTGTGGGTCCTGTTATTATTTCCACACGAATGGAGGGAAAACTGAGACACAGACAGGGATGTGACTTGCCCGGGTCACAGCTGGGAAATGGCAAAGGGGGTTCAGACGCAGGCAAACCAACTCCCAGGCCACACTCCGAACTACCTGACGACCCCATCCTTCCTGCATTCGTGTGGGAGCTAATCATAGCACAGTGAGACGAGGGGCTTCATCAACCCTCAGTGCCCTGTGATGCCAGGCCCTGTGGCAGTCATGTTGCCTCCACAGAGCGTGTGCCGTCCCTCACCTCTGTGCCGTCTACCCGCCAGGCAGACGGTGCTCTCCTGGTTTAGAGAAGGGGTGGTGGACTGAGGGGCTGGTTTGCCGGAGAGACACAATCCCACACCTGTCTGTCTGTCTGTCTGTCTGTCTGTCTGTCTGTCTGTCTGAAGAAGCCGCGGTCTCTCCCCTCCCTCCGACCCCTGCCCGGGCCCCGGCCTCACCTGGCCAGCAGGGACACGCCTCGGTGGTGGTTCTCCTCCTGCCCCATGAGCTCCCAGCCGCCCTGGTCATCCAGAAAGGTGGCCTCGTATGAGCAGCCCATCTTCAGCAGCAGGGTTTTCACCACTTTGACCACCCAGCTGCCAAGACAAGGGGGCTGAGACCTCAAGGCGCCCCGCTCCTAGCAGGCTGGGCCTCCCTCCGCCCAGGCCCCTTCCACGGGCAGCTCCCATTTTAGCCAGAGGAGCTTCTCTCTGCCAGGCTACTTGTTGGCGAGTGTGCTCAGCGTATCCACAAAGAGTGGCTTTTGTACGAACCATCATTAGCTTTGAGAGCAAGAGAACACAGAAGCAAAACTTCCCTCCCTTTGAGCTGGTGCTTTGCCCTCCCATTTCCCCGGGGGCCTCCTCAGTGGGAGGAGAGGTCGGAGCTGGGGCTCCCTGCCTCCCGGCCCTGCCTCACGCTTGCCCTCCCCCACTATCACGCCCCTGGCTGGGTGGTGCTCTGCAGGACAGTCCTGTCTGCTCATTTGGACACAGTCTCCTGTCCAACCATGAGCCCTTCATCTCATTGGGACACTTAAGAAGTGAGTCCCAAACCTAGATGCACAACAGGACCTGGGGAGCTTGTACAACCTGCG
This sequence comes from Myotis davidii, assembly GCF_000327345.1. Lineage (NCBI taxonomy): Eukaryota > Metazoa > Chordata > Mammalia > Chiroptera > Vespertilionidae > Myotis > Myotis davidii. Next base: position 3,183,843 of record NW_006294339.1, on the reverse strand, counting down.
GCCTGACCAGGCTGGGCCCCGGCCTCTGTGCTTTTGAAGCCCCTGGGTGAGCTTGGAGGGCACTGCCAGGGAGTCGTCCTACTGTGCGCCCAGCACAGCACTGGGTGCTCACAGATATATAGTGTGTATGTGTGTATATGTATATGTACTAGGATGTGTATGTGCGCATATATATGTTTAGGTGTGTCTGTATGTGTATGGATATATATAGACATATATACATCTACATGTGTGTATAAACCTTTATTAAAATAAAAAAAATGACAACGTGTGGAATAAAGTTTACATTTAAACAGGTTTTCCAGAAACCCAAACCCTTGCTTTAAGAGTTTATAATGCTCCCTGGCTGTTTTGGTCAGTGGTTAGAGCAGTGGTTCTCAACCTTCTGGCCCTTTAAATACAGTTCCACATGTTGTGACCCAACCATAAAATTATTTTCGTTGCTACTTCATAACTGCAATGTTGCTACTGTTATGAATCATAATGTAAATATCTGATTTGCAGGATGGTCTTAAGCGACACCTGTGAAGGGTCGTTCAACTGCCAAAGGGGTCGCGACCCACAGGTTGAGAACCACTGGGTTAGAGTGTCAGCCCATGGAACGAAGGGTCATGGGTTGGATTGCTGGCAAAGGGCATGTACCTCGGTTGCAGTTCTCCAGCCGGGGTCAGGGCGTTTCAGGAGGCAACAAATCAATGTGTCTCTCTTGTATCATTGACGTTTCTCTCACTCTCTGCCCCTCCTCCCTCCCTTTCATTCTCTCTAAAAATCAATGGACAAAATAGCCTCTGGTGAGGATTATAAAAAAGAGAATTTATGATGCAGTTGTGTGGACAGACCTCAAATGATATTGGGAGCTGGAGGTTCCCATGATACGAAGCATCAAGTATTTTGGAACTCAGGTAATTGGCTCAATTTTCACATTTTTGGTTTTGTGGTGAATATTAGTGCAGTGTGAAAAGTCAAGCTTCTGAACCAGGGCATTCGGAATCATGCAACCTCTGTGCTAAAGCTTTGAAACTTGCGCTCAGTGACAGCCACACCAGCAATGCCCCCAGAGTGTAAAGTCTCTCTCTCTCTTTCACACACACACACTCTCTCTCTCTCTCTCTCTCTCTCTCTCTCTCTCTCTCTCTCACACACACACACACACACACACACACACACACACACACACACACACATATACTCACGAAGGGACAGAGGCAGGCAGGCCCCAGATGTTGTCCACCTTAAGAGCCTAGGGCTCACCCTCCCAACTCTCCCATCCACCCTCCTCCCTCACCCCCAAAACTCCCAGCACTGGCTGAATGGCTAAGCTGAGATTTATACATTTTTGTTGGAGAAGGAAGGTTATATCTTCCAGTTTAAGCATTAGCACCTTTAAAACAGAATGAGCCACCTGCAAACTGTAATTACAGCACAACGCCATTTTTTCCAGCTTTCAGATTGGCAAAGATGAAAATGTTTTCTACTGCACTGTGCTGGCAAAGTGGGAGGACATAGACACTCGCACACGCTGGAGGCAGTGCCCTCTGTGGGCAGCAGCTTGGCAAATCTGGTGTCTTAGGGTGCACTCCAATTCTGCTTTCATCACTGCACAGCCCAGAACTCTTTCTTTTTTTTTTTCCCCCACATATTCCTCCTCCACCTTAATATTTAGACGCAGGAACCCTCTGCTACAGCCATTCCCTGCCAGGAGTTCCCTCTGGTGCAGCCATTCCCTCCCTGCCAGGAGTTCCTCCTGCAGAGACAACTGCACGTGTGCACACAGACATGTGCACAAGCAAACAGCTGCAGCATTGTCTGCAGTTGCAATGGGCCTAAATCAAGAGGACCCTGCCCACGCAGTGTGGCTCAGTGGTGGAGCATCAACCTATGAACCAAGAGGTCACGGTTCAATCCCTAGTCAGGGCACATGCCCAGGTTACAGGCTCCGTCCCCAATATGGGTGGGGGATGCAGGAGGCAGCCAATCAATGATTCTCTCTCATCATTGATGTTTCCATCTCTCTCTACCTCTACCTTCCTCTCTGAAATCAATTTTAAAAATTAAACAAAAAAAAGAGGACCCTGGTGAAATAAATTGTGGTACATTGAAATTTCTTACACAGAAATATTATGTAGTTGTTAAAAATAACGAGCAGTCTCCTTGCCGGTTTGGCTCAGTGGCTAGAGGGTTGACCTGGGTTTGATTCTGGTCAAGGGCACATGCCTGGGTTGTAGCTCAATCCCCAGTAGGGGGCGTGCAGGATGCAGCTGATCAATGATGCTCTCTCATCATTGCTGTTTCTATCTCTCCCTCTCCCTTCCTCTCTGAAACCAATAAAATATATATATATATTTTAAAAATGAGCAGCTGTCCACGTAATGATCTCCAATATATAGCATATGCTAAAAGCAGAAAGGTACACCTGTGTGAGGGTCACAGCCCCATTGGTGTAAAAATAGAGAAATAAACCTGTGAGCTTATCTCTGCACACACACCTCCGGGAGGGCAAGGAAGAACTCTGTCCTCCTGGGGAGGGTAACCGGTAAGGGAGGAAAGGACGCTCCCTGTTAATGTCTTCGGAGGTTTTGCTATGTGCATATATTACCTATTCTGATTAATAATTTAAAATCCGATGGTTGGGTCTTGGATTCAAACCTAATACAGCTAATACCCCTGGGGAGAGAGGAGAACGGCACGGTGAGCCCGGATTCGGGGGGAGGGTAGGGCGGGGAGGGGGCAGGTTCTCCTGCGGCCCAGCTCGGAGCAGAGTCTGACGCACAGAAGGTGCCGGACACCTTGCTGGCGTTCACAGAAGTGTGCTTCTGTTTTCTCTTCTATCCCACAGCTAATTCCCATTGCTCGGCGCCCTCAAGGCCTTCAGAAGGGCCCTTGCTGCGTGGCCCTCCCCGAGCCGGACACAGCAGGGGCATACCACACGGGTTCGAAGACGGAGGGCTGTGTGTCCTTCTTGGCCTCCTTGCGCTCAGGCTGGGAAGGCAGGCGGCGAGGCAGGTTGAGGCCGATGTGGTAATGGACCTGAACGAGCAGCGCCAGGAGCAGCTGGGGGTAGATGCGCCTCACGCGGCCCAGGCAGCTGTTCACCGACAGGAGCTCACACAGGCCGCTGGCTGCCTGAGGGCAGAGGGGAGGCTGGTGGGACTTCCTGCCCATTGCCTCGCCTCTCTGGGTCACCCCTGGATCTTTGCTCTATGCTGGCCCAGCCTGGGAAAACCCAGATGCCCTCCACGCCCCACCCGGCTCCCGCTCTCTGGATGAGCCCTGCGCCAGAGCAACAACAAGAACCTGCCTCTTGCTGTTCACACCCCCTGGAGGATCCCGGTGGAGGGGTCCCACCCCATCTCTGGGAGGCGGAGTGACCATGGCACTGTGTCAGTGAGGAGACAAGCTAGATGGGGGACGGCATTTGTCCAAGGTCACCCCTTGCGGACAGAGCTGGGTCATGAGCCCAGGGTTTGAGATAAGGCTGTGGCTGCCCTGCCTCTTCCTCTTTGTAACAGGCACAAAGAGGGGCAGCAGCTGACTCTACTTTGGGCCCTTAACTGCCCGCTGCCTCCCCATATAGCCAGCAGCCAAACAAGCCCCAGCCTTGAGCAGAGCCAGGGCGGACCAGTCCTGGACTCTCTCACCCCAAACCCACCTGCCTCGCCCTCCTGCCCCCACACCAGTCCTCCCAAGTCCCGGGAACCCGGCTTTGTTGGCGTTTGGCCCACCAGGTTCCTAAGGACCCACCTTGCACTCACCTCCCACCTTCACCTACCAGTCCTCTCTGGTCCTGGCCTGGCTCCACCCCTCACACTCGGCCCCACCCCTCCCACTCAGCCCATCAAGTCCTCTCTAACTTGCAGGACCATGTGTGGTGGGAGGGGGCAGTGATGGGCTGGGGTCCTGAGACCTGATGGCTCATTCTGGTTCCACCACCCCCTGTCCCTCTTCAGGCCGCAGATTCATCCTCCATAAAGTGAGGCTACTGGTCCTCTTCCAGCCAGCTCACAGGTGTGGTGGGAATTGAGTGGAGGATAAGGGAGAATGCTTTCTAAAGAAATGGTTGAAATCTGTGCCACCAAACCCATGGCTTGTTCCCGTGGAAATAAGACATAATGTGGGCTGGATGAGAACAATAAGTGGCACTTATTTGTAATTCACGGCTTAAGAAACCCCTTCACATACACTACCTTGCTCTTAACAGGTAAGAGTCGGGCAGGAGTTATTACTACCCATTTTACAGATGCAAATATGGAGGATAAAGAGGGGGAAGTGACTGACCAAGGTTATATAGACAGGCAGTGGCAGAGCTAAGACAAGCCTCATGGACTCAAAGCCTTTACACTTTTCAGCAGCCCAAAACCCAATGACTGTATTTAGACAAAACAGTCTGTGGTGTAAGAAAAGTCGCTAGGGATGTGCCACAGGGCTCTGCTCTTGGCTTGATCTTGCTCAAATGGTTTATCAATACCACAATATAAAAATTAGTCCAGCCCGGCCGGTATGGCCCAGTGGTTGGATGTCGACCCATACACCAAGAGGTCATTGGTTTGATTTCTGGTCAGGGCACATGCAGGCTTGAGCCCCAGTAGGGGACTAGCAGGAGTCAGCCAGTCAATGTTTCTATCTTTCTCTCCTCTCCCCTCCTCTCTCTCTCTAAAAAAAAAAAAAAATCAATTAAAGTACATATATTTTAAATTAGTCCAGGCGATCTCTGCCATGCTGGTTGAACAAGCAGCATGCCTGACTGACTGAAGAAGAGGCTAGCACACACTGATGGAAGGAGGAGCGGATACATGCCCCGGGCAGGGGAGGTGTGGGTGCTGGTGCTTGTTCACAGAACTCCATGCTAGGGGGAGCGGCAGAGAGATGGGGGGGGGGGAAGCACAGGGTTGGAGGTAGGAGGTCTGGGTGTGAGTCCTGGCACCACTGCTCCCCGGCTGTGTGACCTTGGGCAAGACGTGGACTGTACGGCTGAGCAGGAGTATCTTGCTCTGCAAAGGATAATGCCACCCCTCCTCCATTCCCCATGCCTGTATTTGCTTTCCTCCATCAGAATGTCCTGCTCTCTGCTGTATCCCAGAGCTTATGAGTGTGCATGGCACATAGTAGGTGATCAATAAATATTTGTTGACTATATCAGTTCAAACATTTTTAATGTCTACTATGTGCCAGGCGTCTGTTAGACATTGGAGATATCATGGTGAGCAAAACAGGCTCAGTTATTCATCTTCATGCACCTCACAGGTTAATCGAATGACCCCCTCCAACTGCTGTCAAATCACAACTGGGGTAAATTCTCCCAAGATAAAGTATGTGATGCAAAGTATAATATGCACAGATTTCCTCATGTTAGGGAGATCGGGGAGGGCTGCCCTGAGGAGGTGATGCTTGAGCTGAGAGCTGGGGGAATGAATAGACGTTAACTTGGTGGAGAGTAGTCTAGGCAGAGAAAACATGTGCAAAGGCCCTGTGACAGAAGACAGCATAGCACGTATGACATTCTGGTCAAGACCAGGAGGCTGGAGCAAGCAAGAGGAGCATGGAGTGTGGTGAGGCCCATGAGGGGTGTGGGGCCTGCAGCACGGGTAGGAGCACTGTGTTACTCTCCAGGGCAATGGGAGGCCATTGAGGAGGTTCAGAAGAGCAGCTGCGCAATACAGATTACAGGGGCAGCAGTGGGAGCAGGGAGTGAGCAGGTGCCTTAGACCAGGGTAGCAGTGAGAGAGGCAGAGAGAAGTTGTCTCTCGAACCAGCGACCTTCCTGCAGTCAGAGCCCGTGCCCTCTGTGTCCTAGGGCTACACTCTGAGCCTGGCAGCAAGGAGAGCGTAAATGTTTTGTGTCACCAAATGAGGAATGAGTTAGTCTTCACAACCACCCCGCGAGACACATACTCTTGTTTCCACTTATAGGTGCAGAGACTGAGCCTCAGAGAGGTACGGTGCTCAGGCCACACAAAAGTAACATAGCAAAGCCGGTTCTCAGACGCAGGGCTCCCATCCCCGGTCATTTCGTGTTCACTACCCCGGGATGCTGATGGGCCTGTGGGGGCAGTGCCATTGTCATCAGTGGGCCCTACAAGAGCCCAGAGGCAGAGGCTTGCCCGAGGCCACACAACTAGCTGCTAGCAGAGCAGGGCACGGGAAGCCAGGTGTGTGAAGCCCAGCAGGGCGGGAGGGGCAGGGTCAGAGGGGACAGCAGGCAGGTCTCACCGCTAGGGGCACGATGGAGGCCCTGCCCTTCTTGGTGACAGGCTTCTCCTTCAGGCTGGTCAGGAGCAGGTCCAGGAGATCTCGGACTTCACAGCTGGGCTTGCCCAGTATCAGCTGCCTCCACATCTCTGCTCCATTGCTGGGAGGTCAGGGGTGGGATATTTAGTGAGGACCAGGGCAGGGCGCCCCCCTGGCCTTCCAGTGGTATCCATGAGCATGCCAGCAAATTTCTGGAATGGCCCAGAAAACACTCCCTGGGAAGCAGGGGCCAATAGTGATAGAAAACCCGATTTCCTAGCTGTTATGCCAGGTACTTTACATACAAGTTATTACTCCAGCAAATACTGAGCGTCTGCTCTCTGCCAGGCACTAAGAAAATTTCTGGGGCTACAGGTGTGAACAAGATATTGAGCCATTCAAAGTCACTGAATTCTCACAATGACCTCAGGGTGGGTTGTTATTCCCATTTCACAGATGCAGAGCTGAGGCTCAGGGAGGTGAAATCGCCAGTCCAAGACTCCACAGCTAATGGGCTGTATTGTCAAGAAGTGACCAGGTCTGATGTCTCCAAAGCCTGTGCCCTTTGGGGCCTGGAGCCTGCATTTGCCACATAACATCAAGGAGCCCCCACCCCTGTCCCTTAGAAGGCCGTCCACCAGGCAGGGGGAGGGCATCTGTGCAGGCAGCACAGCCTGCGGACACACCTATCCTAGGGACTTGAAAGCATTGAGAGGCCAGTGCTTCTGCGTGAGGTTTGAACCTTTCATTAACTTTCCAGCTCTATTCCCCTGGAAACCAGATAAGCACAGCATGCCAACCATGTTGCTAGGCACCAGTTGGTAAAAATGGTAAAAATGCTTATGGTAAAAATGACCCAGTTGGTAAATTGCATCTGGGCTGGGAGGAACTGTAAATTCACTGTAAGAACCGACGGGGACGCCGTAGCATTGAGCTTCCTGGGGCACAGGGACTCTTGCGACTGGATTTGTCCCTGTGGGGACCCTGGAAGCAAAGTCTATGAGTTATTTGTTGTAAGAAATACTAGTTCCTGTGAGGCCAGACACATTTAAGCCAGGGCGGCTCCTGCACCTTTCACCTGAGAGGCCAAGAGTGAAGTGAGGAAAGTGAAGCGTCTGGGGCACAAAATTTAAGGAGTCCCTCGCTCTCGGGCTCATACAAGTGCAAGCTGGCACCTGAGAGCCAGGGCCTCCTTAAATGTTGTTCCAGCTCTGTCTGGTGGCTTCTGGGCTGCTGCATGGTTTCCTGCAAAGAGGAGCCCCTGACACTGCCCCGCCTACATCCTGAGCGACTCTATGTCAAGTGCGGCCCCAGCGGCCTCCTGGTGAGTCCGAACATTTAGTGGCTCTGGGAAGAAACGCCCTGGCGGGCAGTGCCGTCAGAAGGGTACGCTTCTTGCAGGCGGGAGAACAGACCCGTGTTGCGCAGCCCGCACCACCCATGTCTTCGGTTTCTATGAATGACACCAACTCTTACTTAGAATCACGCCCCGTTTGCATAGCTCCACACAGTTCTTTCACGGTCATTCTCAGCCAAACATCTTAAGAGATGGACCACACACTCTCCGCCTTGTTGTAGCCACTCCAAGTGTGGGAGCATTTTCTGGGCTGAGCGGCTGGAGCAGTCAGACTGGTGTCTCCTGCCTACAAGCTCACATCTGGCCCCATCGGGCCACCTCAGTCCTCTCTGCCCATCAGGCCACCTGCTCCCTGGAGGCTGAGAGCCCAGTGTGTCCTCCTGCACAGGCCGGGACCCGGCAGGAACTCAGCACAGCTGGCTGCATTGCTTGTCACGACCACTGGTCCGGAGTGGGAATTCAGGGATTACTTCCTGCTTTTGCGGGGAAACTAAGCCCAGAGAGGACAAGCAGGGTACCAAGCCCACACAGCAGCTGACGGCTGAGTCAGGACTGTGTCCCAGGCTTCCTTCCCATGGCGCCACTCCTTCCAGCTCTGGGCCTGGCGTTGGTCAGATCTGAGTTTAGGTCCTCATGCTGTTGCTGGCTCACAAACTTCCTGCCTGGCTGGCATGTCTCAGTGGTTGAGCATCGACTTCTGAACCAGGAGGTCATGGTTCAATTCCCAGTCAGGGCATATGGCTGGTTTATGGGCTCAATCCCCAGTAGGCGGTATGCAGGAGGCAGCTGATCAATGATTCTCTTTCTCTCTCTCTCGCTCTTTCTCTCTCTCTCTCTCTTCTTTTCTGAAATCAATAAAAATATATTTTTTAAAAAACAGCTTCCCCTGAGCCTTAGTTTCCTGATCTGTAGAATGGGGTTATTGCACTATTAATGCTGAGCACAGACAGCCAGCAGTGCTTGGGAGTGCTTACTGGTTGTCATAGCACCGCAGAGCACAGAAGAGGGCCATCTGGAAGGGCAAGGGGCTCCTCGGGGTAGAAGGAGAGTCCCAGGCCGCGGGGGTGCGGAGGGGGGAGAGCTGCTTTGACCCTCTGAGATGTAGTGGCCCACAAACCCCCCTGACGTGGTACCTGTCCAGTGGGAGGGGGCACATGAGCAGGGCCACGACGACCTCGGTCATAAACGAGCTGGCCAGGAGGGAGATGGGCAGCAGGGCCACCTCGCGGGCCCGAGGCTCCTGGATGCGGCTCAGCTGCATGTAGACGGCCTGCATGATTTCCGGGATCTGGAGCACAGTGGCGGGCGGCGCCGTGAGCAGGTGAGGCCCAGGGGAAGCAAGGGGAGGCGTGGGGGCAGGGAGATGGAGGAGGAGAGGAGTGACAGGATAGAGTGACCGGAAAGAGGGGGCACACAGGAGAGAAATGGGGAGGGCAGATGCCTGCGCCTTCCCTGAACGTGAGCCCCTTTGTCTTCACTGCCCACCTCCACCCAACACCGCATGGGTGAGTTTTTTCTCGCTCCAAGTTGGCAGCACCTAGAACTCAGCCACCACCACCCCACTCTGCCTGAGGGATGAACGGGCCCTATAGGGGTCTCCCCGCCCAGCCCCTGCTCCCAGGGCCTTACCACCTCCAGCGCCCTGTGCCGGTACCACTCCAGCACTGAGCTGAGCGTCACCTCCGAGGCCAGCTGCCTCATCTCCCCCGAGTCTCTCCCCCGAGCCTCGGCCTCTGAGCCGCCTGTCAGCCCTTCCAGGGCGGCTAGCATCAGGTCCTTCACCTGCTGGGGCCCCAGGAACTCTCCGAACTCCTGAAACAGAGGCGCAGAGATGCAGGCGCACACGGACAGACCCCGAATGAGCTGTACACAGATGCACAAATGCGCCAGACGGGCAGAGGTCAGCAGGGAGGAGCTGCAAAACAGGGCGACGTGGCCCATATCCTGTGGCACAGGCCAGAGGGGTGGGGGCACTCAGCGCGGCCCGCGGGGCCGGGCTAGGTTTCCTGTAAAGGGGACTTGAACCTGGGAAGATGGGAGGGGTGGGGAAGGCATTGGGCATGGGCGCTGCCCTTCTCCCGCATCCCCGGGAAGGCCCAGGGCAGGGGGCAGCCAGCAGTACCGCGACGACACGCAGAATGTTCTGGCATGGGCTGGCAGGGTTGTAGGGCCCCAAGAACCGCTTGTTGCTCTCATACAGTTCCCTCTTGTTGGTCTCCCTCTTATCTCTGGCTCCTGCAAGAAGAGGGCCTTTTCAGTGGGGCCCAACCACCTCGCCTTATAGCATTTTGTTAAACATAGACGGAGGAAGTGCATACATCATAGCACCAGCTTAATACACTTTCAAATGCGCAGCCTAGCCATCAACTGGGCCCAGACCAAGAAACAGAACGTGACCAGCACCCAGGAGCCCCTCTTGTGCCCTTCCCGGTCCGCTCTCCCCTCGGCACCCGGTAACCAGGGTTCTGCCTTCCCCCACAGATGGGACAGCCTTGCTGTTGGACTTCTATGAATGGACTCATATGTTAGCCTGGTGTCTGCCTTTCACGCAACATCATGTGCGCGAGATTTGTTGGTACCATTGCAAGCAGTGTTGCTTCATTCATCTCAGTGCTGCATGGTTTCCCATGGTGTGAATATACTACAATTTCTGTATCTGTTCCGCTTCTGAGGGACATTGGAGTTGTTTCCAGCCATCATGCATCGTGCTGCTATGAACAGTCCAGTATGTCTAGTCCATGCCTTTTGGTGAATAAATGTGCACATTGGTTAGTTGGGTGGCTGGAGAGAAACTGCTATGTGTTGGGGCAAGCGCAGGTTCAGCTGCAGGGGATGCTGACAGTTCTCCACAGCGGAGACCGTGTGCTCCCACCCACAGTGCAGGGAGTTCCCGTGGCTTCGCGTCTCACCAGCATGTGTATTGTCTGTATGTTTCATTTTTGTCATTCTGGTGGGGGAGTGGCAATACCTCTTTTAATTGACAATCGTCCTACCCCTGGCATTCCCAACTCCCCTTTTCTGCCTTTTTTTTTTCTTTAGGTTTTATCATTATCTAACTTACTATATGCTTTTATTTTATTGTCTCCTGACAACAAGGAGGCAAGCTCAATAGGGGGGATTCTTTAATTCATTGATTTTATATTTGTCTTCACTGCGGTGTCCCAGGGCCTAGAATAGTCTCTGGCACATGATGGCTTTGTTTTTTCTATTGAAGGAAACACATTTTAGGTGCATTTTCTGAGCCCTTACTATGGCTTGGCCTGGGTCCTACCTGGATCCCCCAGCATAGGCAAGACATGGGCATAGGAAAGGTCTGTCAGGGCGGAGGGACCACATGGACCGCATGTGTGGGTTGTATGTAAGGGAAGGAGCTTGAGACCTGGAATCAGGCACACGCAGGTTCCTATCCCAGCTTGGCTGCTTCCTACAGGGGGCGGAGCGTGGACAAACACTTTGCTCCTAGAGAATCGAACAGAGTGGGTTTGGCCTCGGGTTGCCAGATAAAATACAGGCTCCCCAGTTAAATGTGAATTTCAGGTAAACAAATAATTTTTAGTGAAAGTATATCTCAAATATATATTTAATCAAAGTATTCATTGTTTATCTGAAACTCACAGCTAAGTGGGTGTCCTATCCTTTCGTTTGCTAACTCTAGCAATGCTGTACTAACTTGGTCTGCACTACTCCTGCCCCTAAGGCTAATGATGAATGTGACTTATACCACTTCCACCCACCACTCAGGAGGTCTGAGTGGTTCCTGGGCAGCAGGGGACATCGCCTAGGGGCCAAATATTTGTCCCAAAGGCTAGAGGTCAGGAAAAGCAGACACCAGACAGATCCCAAAAGGCTGAAACTGATCATCCGTGTAGGCATGGGGAAAACAAAACTATTTGACAAATGTCTAGTTGTGGTACTGAGCTGGTCTCTTTACATATATGATCTCGTTTAAGCTTTCAAAAATCTTGCGAGTTATATCCCATTGCACCCTTTTTTACGGGTGAGGAAATCTAGGCCGGAGGTCGCACAGCTAGGAAGGGCTAGGGCTGATCTTGTACCGAGGTCACTCTGCCTCCAGAGCCAGGGAAGTTTAAACTGTAAGCCCGGGTCCCTTGGCTTGGGGCGATGTTGGGCCTATGGCAAAAAGAAGGATGCGAGGAACAGGTGATACTGTGCACCTCTAGGTGCAGTGCCATCTGGGCACCTGTGCCAGCCCACACCGCGTCACCAGCTCCCTGAAGCTGAATCCAGGGATGTTCTCCACCAACAGGCTTTAACCACTCCTGATCCTAAGATGAAATCTGTATTCCGTTCATTCAATAAATAGTCACTAAGCACCCACCAGGTGCCAGCCCATGGCCAGCCCTTGGGGATTCAGTGGTGAACCAGACACAGCCTTTGCCCTGCCCTCCTGTGGGGTTATAGTCTAGTCCAGTGGGAAAGACAGACCAGGAGACAAGATATTAGGGCTACCATGCCTGAGTATATACGGTTCCATGGGAACGTGAAAACGAGTCGCCATTTAAACTCAGGAGGATGAGGAAAAGCTTAGATAGAAGGAATGCTTAAATCAAAACAGGTTTGTGTGTGCCTTTGTCCCCTGGTCCCGTGGGGACTGTGCTTGTGTGTGTGCCTTTGTCCCCTGGTCCCGTGGGGACTGTGCTTGTGCCTCTGCAGACCCCGTCAGACCCTTTGCTGGTCTCCACAATCTCCCACCAGCGCCTCGTAGCTAAGGCTCCAGGCAAGTCCCTGGCCAAGTGCCTAAGCAGAAGCCTTGCTTCGGAGGTGCTCCAGGCTTACGTTTCTGGAGCTCCAGGATGGTGTAGAGGACGGCGATGCCATCCAAAGCCTCCCGGCCTATGTCCTCCTCAGGGTCCCCGATGCGAAGGATGAGTCTCCCCAGCAGAAGCCCCAGCGCAGGGAATCCCGAAGACATCTGTTTGCGTTGTAATCTTAGGGACTGAGTCCAATAGGTTCAACAGTGCTATACAGCACATGGTGAACGGGGCTGGGACACCTGCCCTGATAGCACAGCCCTCTGAGGCTGGTAAGGGTCGCCTGGGAATCTCTGGACAGATCACAGGCACCCTCAGAGCTGGGAACACTCTCCCCAGAAGTGGCCCCCCCCGCCTCCCAGGGGACACTCACAAAGAAAGGCAAGGTGAGAAGCGTATGGTTCAACAAAGAGACATTGCTGTTCACAGCGCGTGCTCGCTCATGGGCCTTTCCAGAGTTCATCCAGGGCCCCAGGGGCTGTGAGGACGAGGGCCAGACTCAGCGCTACAGGCCGGCTGCCAGCCTCCACTGACCAGCTTCCGGGAAGGGCAGAAAGACCACTCCCGCCCTAGCCTCAGTGGATAGAGCGTTGGCCTGAGGACCGAAGGGTCCCAGGTTTGATTCCGGTTGAGGGCTCGTACCTCGGTTGAAGACTCCTCCCCGGCCCAGGCCCTGGTTGGGGCACATGCAGGAGGCAACCAATTGATGTGTTTCTCTCACACTGATATTTCTCTCTATCTTTCCCTCTCCTTCCACTCTCTCTAAAAATCAATGGGAAAATAGTCTCAAGTGAGGATTAAAAAGAAAGAAAGATCACTCCCCACAGTTCTCCTCTTCTTAAAGCTTAGGGACTCTTGGGGTTCAGAAGCTGAGAATGAAGCTGGAAGACCAATGAGGAGAGAGATGGAAGATGGAGAGTCATGAGGATAAAAGAGAAAGACAGGGGCAGTAATAGAGACAGCAGGAGTATGAGAGACAGGGAGAGGGTGGAGGGGCAAGAGTCTGGGACAGGGCTGTAAAAGACAGGGAGGCAGAACATTGGCACAAGATGATATCCGGAAGTCAAATCACTCCTTCTGGATCTAGCCCCCCGCCCCCCATACTCCCCCTCCTGAGCCAATCCTGCTTCCTCCTCCACCCTTCCTCTCCCTCCTCCCCACACCTCCAAAATGCTCTTCAGCCCAGCAGGAGTGGGGTCCTCAACAAAAAGAGCGTTCAGCAGTGTCTGCAGGGCATCCAGGGTCTGGCGGTAGAGGATCTGTGGACAGGGGGAGGACCAAGCCACTCAGAGCCCCTGCAGCAGACCCTAGCCCCGGGCAACCCCTGTGTGTGGGCCCTGGAAGGCTGCTTTCTGGTCCCTCCTCTGAGACTAACTTGATGTATGATATTGGACACATTCCTTCCCCTCCATGGGTACAGTTTCCTTATCAACAAATTGATAATTATTATCCATTCACTTCTTACCTTAGAGGGGGAGAAAGCAGAGACCCCACATTTACTGAGAATCTACTATAGGTCAGGTAAGCAACAAAGGAGGGGTGGGTGGGAAAATGCTCTAGAGCTTAGGAGCTAGATAAACTTTATTATTGTCTCTGATTCTTCTTTTAATTGCTATTCCTAGACCTAAATCGATTTTCCAGGTCGCCCCTTCAGGGGCCATCTCTACCCTGCCCAGGCTCCTCCTCTGTCAGCCACACCACAGCCCTGGAATTGTTTTAGTAAGTGCATGCATTATACATGCACAGGGCTGAGCAGTGGATTCCAGCCACGCTGGGAAGGCCCTCTCTCCCCTGTCTTCCCTGGTCCTGCCAAGTCACCATGTCTGTCTCTCATGTTGTCACTGTTCAGGGTTACAAGGCAACCACCAAGCAAACCTCACTCGCCAACTTCCTCCTCCTTCCCTCTCATCTGCAACCTATCACTGTGCAGTGCTGACCTCTGCTGGCTAGGGCTGGTACTACAAGGGGACTGCTCTCTTCCCCCTCCTCACCCATCCCCCCAACCCCCCAATGAGCCACCCTTCCTTTGGGTCTCCTCTGGAACCCAGAGCCCTCTGACTGCCACCTGGTCTGGCGCCCACAGCTCTCTTGCCTTGCTTCCCAGCACTCTAGCCTGGCCCTCTGGGCTCCAGCCACACTGCCTCAGTGTCACCCTTGCAGACACCATGTTCTCTCTGTCCTCAGGCCTCTGCACAGGCTGTTCCCTCTGCCTGGTGTGCCTTTCTTTCTGCCAGCCCCACCCTCTTCTGCTAATTAGCTCTTCTTTAACCTCAGCTCCAGCACCATGACCCCTGACCCCATCCTGGGCTCTTATAGCACCAAGTACTTCTTGCTTGCAACATTTGCCCGTGTTGTAATTTTGCATTAATTGTAAGATTCCCTGATCATGTCTATCTCCCCCTGTCCTTGCCCCTACTGAATCTCACCCCTGCACTTCAGGAGTAGGCCCTCGGTTAATATTTGATGAATGAAAGGATGAATGAATGTGCTTTACCCTGAGCTGAAATGCCTCTTCCTTAACTTCCCCCACTTACCCTACATCCTACACTGAGGGTCACCTCTGCCCACTCCTCCTAGGACAGGCCTGCAGAGGCTTAGAGACGCTCGTGTTAATGAGCTCCTGGTGGTTCTACTTCTCCAGGCCTCAGCCCAGTCTTTCTTCACCGTGGCCCAGTCCTCAGCCCTCCTCCTCTCAATCCTGGCCACCAACTCTGGCCAGGCCAACATCTGCCCACATCCCTCTTACAGGGCAGGGCCGGGCCCAGAAGCGGACAGAACACTCCAGAGGAGGGGCTGATCCCCATTCCAAAGATTCATTCATTCACCAAACATCCCTCTCAGGCCAAGAGAGAGTCAGCAGACTGCCCGAGGCCCCGAGGCCTGAGCAGGAGGGTGGACATCCCCATCCCCTGGAATGTGCCTCACTCTGAGGGCCCTGGGCAGCCGCGGGGCCTGCTGGGGAAGGCCCCGCTCACCTGTATGCTCTCAGCCTTGGCCTCATCTTTCTCCTGCATGGCCTGCACAGAGGGCAGGGAGAACACACTCCTCACGCACGTGTTCACCAGCTCGGACCGCTCCCGGACACCCAGGGCCGGCTGGGTGTGGCTGGTGCAGAGACAGAAAGCAAAGGCGTGGATGAGGGGGGCCCTGTGGCCGGAGGCTGGGCTGTGCATGCAGAGCTGGGATGATGGAGGTTTAGGGGTGGGCCTGAGAGTCAGACCCACAAAGGGGGAGAGGAGGTGGGGGAGGAGGGACTGGGCAAGAGGAGAGGAGAAGGCATGGGGGTGGGGGTGGGGGTGTGGCACAGCAGAGAAGCCCCCAAGGAGAGAGGCAGAGCCCATGGGAAGAAGGACATGGGGTTGGGGAGGGGGTGTGGGCACCTCAGCTGCGTCAGGGCCTCCATGGCCTCCTGACGAACGGAGCTAGAGAGGGAATCCAGCGGCTCCTCCTGGATCTGCCTCTGGACAGGGGACCACAGTTGGGCCGATGAGGGGGGCAGGCCGCTGCAGACCACAGGGCCACAGCCACCCTCCTTACAAGGAGCGGGCGGCAGAACCCCTCGCCTGGGCAGAACTCCCCACCTCCGCTCCCATAGGCCTCCAGTGAGGGGAGCCTGCTCGCTGCCCAAACCTGCCCTGAGCTCTCAGTTCAACGCCACCAAGAACACCCCCGCTCTAACCAGCTGCACCCAGAAATCTGCTTAGCCACAGCATGGGGCTCAGCAAGAACCGTTTCTGAAGCCTCATTGTGGGGAGGAATATTTAAATCATGGACTGGCCCACAGCAAAAACACAGCGAAGGGCTCCTGAAAGAAATCCAGTTGGATTCCTTTAAAGATGGTCTAATGACATCTCACTTTTGATCTGGTACCTGCACACAATACGTGCGCAATTCATGCTAGTTAAATGGAGGTATCAAGGGCAAGGATGCTTTCTCCCTTTAAGGGACCCAAAGCTAAACACAATTTTGGAAACCCAGCCCATTGTGTGGATAACTGAGAAGTGATTATATTTTGCAAAATGACAAGGAAATTCCCTCCCCATCAGGAGGAATTGCTGGTATTAAATAACTGCTCCCGGGTGTATAATGCTTTCCAGGGAGCTAACCATTGGCTTCTGTCCTCCCAACAAGCAGTGACTCGGGTATTATCAGGATGAGAAGAGTGCGGCTCAGAGAAGGGGATTGACTTGCCTGAGCTCCCCGATAGCCAGAGGACAGCTAGAGGTGGAGCTGGGACCCAAGTCCAAGTTCCTGCCTCCTCATCTGTCCTCTCACCACCTCAGCCCCCATCTCATCAGCGGGTGGACTCAGGACTTCCACTCCCTCCCCACCCCAAAGCCACAGATCGGATGCGGCTCCCACACCATCATCTTCTTCATCATGGTCGTCTTCTCTCCGTCACCTTCCGGCTCATCCTGGCTCTTCTGGAGGGTGATGACATTCTCGACCTCGGGGGCACAGAGGGCAAAGCCGCAGGGTGAGCGCCACACTGAGCCGGCTTGCAGGGGCTGTCCCTACCCCTGCGTCAGCCGCCCGCCACCTGCAGGCATGCCAGCTGCTCCTCCCCAGCTGTCAGCCCCCAGCATCACCCGAGAGAAATGAGAAACCACAAGGGGAACTCCTGGGGGACAGGGTGAGACTTGAGAAGGTGACAACAGGAGGGTGTGGATAGTCCTTGAAGAACAGCATTTGGGGGAGGACAGATATGAGCAACTGCTAAACTCTCCCCCTGACCAGTCAACTAAGGGAGAAGAGGTCCCAATATCTCAAGCTGAAATCTCACCATGAGCAATACCTCTTTTTATAAAATGTGCTTCCATTTATTTCAAAGAAAGAGTGAGAGAGTGAGAGAAACATCTGTGAGAGAAAAACATTCACCAACTGCCTCCTGCATGTCCCCTACTGGAGCCTGCAACCCAGGCATGTGCCCTGACCAGGAACTCGTTGCATCCAATGCAACCTCCTGATGCATTAATTAGCAGTTCTCAACCTGTGGGTCGCGACCCCTTTGGCAGTCGAAAGACTCTTTCACAGGGGTCGCCTAAGACCATCCTGCATATCAGATATTTACATTACGATTCATAACAGTAGCAACATTACAGTTATGAAGTAGCAACAAAAATAATTTTATGGTTGGGTCACAACATGAGGAACTGTATTTAAAGGGCCAGAAGGTTGAGAACCACTGCTAGATGATGCTCAACCATCTGAGCCACACAGTGGCAGTAATACCTCTTAAGGGCCTCTGCTATCTACCTTCTTAAGGGCACATCCTAGTCAAATTAAGGTATTCTGCTACCTGAGAGAGGGAATACATTAACCAATGTCCAATTAATCTATTCATTCTCCTTGTCTTAAAGCAGAAGAAGAAAGAAAACACGAAATAAAGTAACTTCATATAATAAAGAAAGCAAAACAAAGTACTCAGATGGGCAGTGTGGTGGGTTAAAGATCCCACAAGTTCTTTCCCACTCCTACCAACAGGACAGATGGCCCTTGAATCTGGGTTCATCTCACCACTTGTTTGGACCATAGAATGCTGTGCAGTTCCTGGCCTAACCCTTAAAGGAACTGGCAGCTCTTCCCCTCTGGAACCCAGCTGCCATGGAATGATGACACCATGTGGAGAGAGACGCTGGAATATGGGGTCATTTGGATGCTCCAACCCCCCTCCCCGGGTGATCTCAGTCTACACCACGCATGGCGGAAGAACCACCTGCTGTACCCAGTCAAATTTTAGAATCATGAGACATTGGGCCCTTTCCATCCTTCCCCAGCTGCCAGAGTGAACTTTTAAACCACTAAGATTTGGGGTGGTTGTTATACAGAGTTTGATAACTTCAGGTGCAAAAGTGATAGGAGAGAGATGGCTTGTTCAGACTGAACAGTCAAGGAAGGCCTCTCAGAGGAGATAATATTTGAGCCGAGTCCTGAATGACAAGAAAGAGATAGCCATGTGAAGAACTAGAAGGAGGGTCTACCTGTCTCCCCAAACTAGAATGTCACTTCACTATTGGATCTCTGGTGCCTGAAACAGTGCCTAGCACATAGTAGGAACTCGATTAAATGTGTTGAGTGATTGCAGTAATAAACCCTTTCTGTGCAGGGACTGTGCTCAGGGCTGTGCATACATTATGTAACACTAGAGGCCCGGTGCACAGATTCGTGCACTGGTGGGGTCCTTGGCCTGGCCTGTGGGGATCAGGCCAAAAGTGGCTCTCTGACATCCCCTGATGGGTCCCAGATTGCAAGAGGGTAGTTCTCAGGTGACACACCCCAGAATTGGGCTCCCTCCTCTCTGTGGCATCACCCGAGAACCACAGCTGCCAAGTCACTGCAGCTTGGCAGCTCCTGCGTTGAGCGCTGCCCCCTGGTGGCAGCTACCAGTTGGACGGTCAGATGGTCGCTTAGGCTTTTAGATAGATAGATGAAGAGATAGACCTCACTTCGGCTTTATTACGCCTCTCTTGTAGGTAGAAGGACCTTCCTGGCAGAAGTAACAAATGCAAAGGCCCTGAGGTAAGAATGGGTTTGGCATGTGTGAGAAACAGAAAAAGGTAGTGTGGCCAGAGCAAGGTGGACAACTAGAAGGGTATCGTGGGATAAGGACGGTTGCTCCCCAAATGCAAGACCTCTTCTTAGTCCTGCCACCACCTCCCCACTCCCACCCTCACCCTGCATTGCCTCAGAGACGGGAGCTGGCCTCAAAGCTGCCAGGGGGCAGGCCTCCCTCCTAGGAGTCCTGGCCTGGATGGATCCCCAACTTCCAGACTGTCTATCAACCTGTCTTGCCCACACTCTGTGTGTCATACACATGTCCACCAGCCTGTCCAGTCTTTCCCCGCTGGCCCTCACCAAGTGCTGCAGACACTGGCTTTCTCTGGCCACCTGAGGCCTGCTTCAAGGCCAAGACCTGTGTCCGGCCTGTGTGCAGCTTTTCTGTCTCCTTTAGAGACCCTCTCACAATTCATTCAGTTGCTTAGATATCTTACTGAGCACCTATGGTGCGCCAGGCAGTGCCCTGGGTGCTGGGAAAACAGATGTGAATAAGACGGACAGAAATCGCCGATTCACAGGGGAAACGTTATAGTGGGAGAGACGAACAAGAAAGGAGATGAAGAAGTAAAGCACACAGTGCATCAGGTGGTGATGAGCACCATGGAGAAAAGAGGAGCCGGGGGAGAAACAGGGAGTGTCAAGGCTGGGGCTGGGGAGGGGGGGTGAGGAGGGAGGGGGCATCCCAGGAAGTCCACTGCTGGCTGGGCAGGAAGCATACCAGAGTCATTTTGTTGTCATCCTCTCTCTTCCCTGGTGCGTTCACCAGGCATGAGGTCTCTTCACTGAAGGTTCCTGCATGTCATCGTTTCAATAGAAGAGAAGAGGGGAGAAAGATACAGTCTACCTGGGGTGCCATAGTCCCATCTCTCCTCCCCACTGGGCTTCTCCAATCCTGACTCCCCGAGCAGCCAGACTGGCTCCCTTCCCTAAAACCGTCGGTGGCACCTCATTTCACTGAGCATCCTTGTCAGGGCCCTGCAGGGCAGCCTCCCTCCCTGTCCAGGCCCTGCCCCAACACTCACCCCTCACTCACCATGCTCTGGCCACACTGGCCACAGGCTTTCAGACCCAGACACACTTCCTCCCAAGGGCCTTTGCACAGGCATCTTCCTCTGCCTGGGCCAACCCATTGCCATGCCCCCTCGTCCAGGTCTCGTGCTGCCCTTCGGGTCTAAGCTTGCTTGTCACTTCTCCAAGAGGCTTCCCTTAACCTTCAGGCGAACAGGGGCCCCACTGTGACCCTCTTGTGCATCAGCGTACTCTCTTTTCAACCGTCATCACATTTCGTAATTAAACTCTTATCTGTTGTAGTAGAGACCTGCTGTTTTGTCAGCCCCAGACTTCTTCCTCCTCCTTTTGGTGACAGAGTTCCTGCCTTCCCTGTGGGTTACCCATTCCATGAGGCTAGGTGAAGCGGAATTCTTCAAGCCCCGCCCATCACCCCTCTTCACATAGGGGTGGGTCTGCAATCCAAGCGTGGCGAATAGAGTCCTGTGCCCTCAGCCACAGGGGTTTGTCCAAGGATGGGCTCCTGGGTTAGCAGGGCAATAGAGCGCTTTATTTAAGAAAGTGTATCTCCTTCTGATGAGCCTGGAACTTCAGGGCCACCTTGGCTACCAGAGGCTGCTGGAAGATGGAGCCAATAGGGAAACACAGAGGTATCCCAATAGCAGTGAAAACAGCTAACACCAAGGATACCATTCTCCACTAAAAGGGACAAGTCTCCTTGGAGAAATGGCTGACTCTAGGCGTTGGGCATAGAAAGTATAAGACCAGCCAGAAACCAAGAAAGAGACATCTTGTACTGGAAATAAGAAAGGGCGCTCACAGAACAATGGGGATCTGTCACTGGGACACAAAAGCTTGCTGGAAGGGAGTCTTCTGGTCAAATTGGGGGAAGTTAGAGTATCACAATAAGTCATGGCAGCAACAGATGACGTAGTCCATTGAATAAACTAGGAATCCACGACTCTACATTGATGTAAATAACTAAATGAGTAAATTGAAAGTCTGATGGGGATATTTACATGGTTTCAGAGTAGCTCCCCACATGATATTTATGACAAAGGGGTAAACAGTGACTTTATAGAGGAGAACCTGGGCAGCCACTGTCTCACTCAAGTGATTGACATGACCATCATCAGTAATGGAGCAAGTCAAAAGCATGTGCCACCATTGCATAGCAGGCAATGCGAGAAAGCCAGCACCACTCCTGTGCTTTTCCTGCCAGACGTGCATGGCGGGGGCGTGATCATGAGGAAACAGACAAACCCAAACTAAGGCACAACTTACAAAACAGCTGGCCCATAATCTGCAAATGCAGCAAGAACATGCAGGTCAGGAGATCACCATTGCCCGGCTCCCCTTGACAACCTCGCAGGCCCTGCAGCCGTGGCCAGCAAGGGCTTGCCCGGCCTGAAGCAGCGAGTGGAAGGGGTTGCCCAGGATGTGACCACGGACCTGTGACCGAATCTAGCAAGGAACCCATCGACAAGACTGCTAACCAAGTCCTAACCAGTTTGGCTCAGTGGATAGAGCGTCGGCCTGCAGACTAAAGGGTCCCAGGTTTGATTCCGGTCAAGGGCATGTACCTTGGTTGTGGGCACATCCCCAGTGCTAACCAAGCCTCTGAGACTTTCTCAGGTTTTGGTGTGTGGGGGGGGCGGGGGGGGAGGTAGATGAGGCCTCCTGAAGTGACAAAAGGGAGCAATAGGTGACTCCCCTCCAAGCCCTGAGCTCGGGTCAGCTGCTGCCCCCTTGGCCAGATGTCTCATGTTCAAAAATAACAAGAAAGTCAAGGAGAGGCTAAGGACTGAGGTAACAAAACAGATGAGACAAAAAGGTGCAATGAGTGATTTGGAACTGATCTCCTTTTCCAGAAAAACATTCCTGAGACAGTCAGTGACATCAGAGTGGGGTCCAGGAATGAAATGGGAGCCGTTTATGAATACTGATTTCATGATTTTGATGGTTACCTTTTGTCCTCTTTTGTAAGAAATAAAAACTAAAATTCAGGGGTTATGGGGCATCATTTGGCAACTTATCCAATCATTCATAACAAGTTTTATATGGTGCTTTCAACTTTTCTGCAAGTTTTTATTGTTTTAGATTTTTTTAAAAAGAATGAAAGGAACTAGAGGCATTTTTCAGAGACAAATGACCAAATTCATCACCAGCAGAATCACTAAAGGAAAGTCTAAAGGACATACTTCAGGCTAAAGGAAATCAATGGCAGAGGGAAGGTCTGAGATGCAATAAGCAATGAAGGCAAATAAAGAGGCTCATATTGGGGTTAATATAAGAACATTAACTACATAAAATAATATTTATAGGGTTAAGAAAGAATGAATATGCATCACCAGGATGGCATATAAATTGGAAGGAGGGATGAAACAGGGTTAAAGTGTTCCAATCACAGAGGACCACATCCTATATAATAAAAGGGTAATATGCAAATTGACCCTAACAGCAGAATGACTGGGAATGTCTGGTCACTATGACACACACTGACCACCAGGGGCCAGACGCTCAATGCAGGAACTGCCCTCTGGTGGTCAGTGCACTCTCACAGGGGGGATCTCTGCTCAGCCACAAGCCGAGTGCACAAATTTTTGTGCACCGGGCCTCTAGTATTTATATAAAATGCCAAGCAGGCAAATCTCTACAGACAGAGAGTAGAATAGTAGGTTCCCAGAGCTGGAGGGCATGGGTTGGTGGTGATACCTAAATTAGGTTTGGGGTTTCTTTGGGGGGTGATGAAAATGTTCTAAAATTGATTATGGTGATGATTGCACAATTCTGTGTATATTTCAATAACATTAAATTGTACACTTAAAGTGAGTAAATTTTAAGGTATGTAAATTATATCTCAAGCTGGGGTTTTTTTAAGTTCAACATGCAAAAACAAAATTTCTCTACATCATTAGCATCATCAGTACAAAATAAGAATTGTATTAGAAAATAAAATATGATTCATAATAGCAATAAAAACAATAAAATACCTAGGAATTAGCCTATTAAAAAGTGCAATAGGCCTTGGCCAGTGTGGTTCAGAGGTTAGAGTGTCGGCCCATGCACTGAAGGGTCTCAGGTTTGATTTCTGGTCAAGGGCACATACCTGGGTTGCAGGCTCCATCCCCACACTGGTAGGAGCGCATATGAGAGATAACCAATTGATGTGTCTCACAACGATGTTTCTCTCTCTCTCTCTCCCTCTCTCTCTCTCTCTGTTTCCTTTGTCTCTCTCCCTCTCCCTCCTTTCCACTCTCTCTAAAAAAGCAATGGGAAAAATATCCTCAAGTGAGGTTTAACAACACAAAACAAAACAGCAATAGATTTTGATAGAGAGTTTTTGTTAATTCTAGTAAAAGGTATCCTATATAATAAAAGGCTAATATGCAAAATGACTGAACTGTGGAATTACCGGTTGCTATGATGTGCACTGACCACCAGGGGGAAGACACTCAATGCAGGAGCTGCCCCCTGGTGGTCAGTGCACTCCCACATCGGGAGCACCACTCAGCCAGAACTGAGCTCATAGCTGGCAAGCATAGCAACAGTGGCGGAGCCTCTCCCGCCTCCGCAGCAGCACTAAAGATGTCTGACTGCCAGCTTAGGCCCGCTCCCCTAAGCCATCAGTCAGACATCCCCCAAGGGCTCCTAGACTGCGAGAGGGCACAGGCCAGGCTGAGGGACACACACACACACACACACACACACACACACACCCAGTGCACAAATTTTGTGCACTGGGCCTCTAGTATCCTATATAAAGGAAAACTTTGATAGATAAATTAATCGCATTCCCAAAAAAATGATAGAAAAATTTTTTGAGGACCTAGGCCTAGACAAAAATATTCTAAAATGTGTATGGAAGAGTGAGGGCTTCCTAACAGACTCCAGGGCACGGTTTGGATGCTGTTGTCCTCAGAATAGTTTTAAGAACTTTTAAGAGGGATTCTTATCCTAACAGATATGACTACATATTTACAAAACCATGGTAAATTTTTTTCATTGCAATATGGTATTGGTCCATGAACAAACAAAACTATTTGGGGATATAAATAAATGAAAGGAAATCTTTACAACATCAAAAACTGCTAGGAGATTAATTTACAGAACACTGGCATGTCAGAGTGAGCGCTGGTTCCAGGTAGAACCCCAAGGCTTTGCTCAGGGAGGAACCTCAAAACTCAATAGAGATGAGCTAAGCCTGCCTACTCCACGGGTCAAATGTTGACCTGAACAAAGAAAAGGAAAAAAAAAATGTTGACCCGAACAGCCAGGTCTGAAATTTATCAAGAAAGAAAGACGCATACATGTGGAAAGGAAGATAAAATTAGTCGACTTGTAATTTGGACATAATAAAAGTATTATCCTATGGAGATTATTGAAGTTAAGGGAACTGAAGTTCAGAGAGATTGAGTAGCTTGTCCCAAGTCGCCCAACAAGCCGAGGCTGAGCACTGGGTCTCTTGGGCATAATGAATATGTTGCATGTTATCCACTGAATGCCGTTCCCTTCCTCTCCCTCTCCCCGCTCCCGCCCCACAAGTCTGACTACAAGGTTCTCCCAGGACAGTGCCCTCTCTCGGGCTGTCGCCCTGGCCATACTCACGCTCAGGGACGCTGCGGAAGGCTGCGGTGCCCTTGTCTGCAGTGTTGCAGGTGGGGAACACCAGCGGGAACCGGCTCATCTCGGCGTTGGCCATCTCGCCCCAGCTCTGACTTTCCTCCAGGGGCACGGTGTGGATGGCGTTGTCGTCAGAATCATCCTGCTGGCTGCTCAGGGTCAGGGTGGACGTGTCGCTAAAGATGAGGCTAGAGCTCAGGCTCAGGGTCTCCTTGGAGCCCATTATCAAGGTCATGCACGAGGTCGGAGAAAGGACCGAGTTGGGTCTATGGGTGCTGGAACGCAGGCTGATATCATCATGGCTGCCAGGAATCAGGGCCAAGCAGGAGGCCTGAGTGACGGTCATGTTCAAATCAGACCTGGAATTGCTATTTAAAGCCACATTGATGTTTCCCTTGGAACTTGTGTTCCAGGCTGCACCAAAGGATCCTTTTGAAACAGACCCAGAAATGTCCTGGGAAACCAACTTGATGGTCTCGTTGGTGTTTGGGCTTAGGGTCCCACAGGAACCTGGAGCCCCTTTCAGGTCCAGCTTGGAGACGGTTCTTGAGCCCACACTGAACAGGTGATTGGAAGGGGAATCCATTGAGCCTGAGGCCGGGATAAGGAGTGCTTTGGAGCATGGCCTGGAGAGGCAGTGGCCCAGAACGAGGGCTTCTCTTGAAAAGGTCCTTAAAAATGGGTTGGATTCAGACCTGGAAGGATTGGAGTTATTCTGACCCAACTCAAAAACCTTGCTTGAGTGGGGATTGAAGGCCTCCTCAGACTTCAGCCCAGAGTGGTTGTCCGAGCTCGGACCCTGGGCCTCAGCAGAGTCAGGGCTCGGAACGAGCGGTGAGGCTGGATGTAGGGCCCCCTGTGAGTTAGGCCTCGAGATGTGATTCAGCTCCAGGCCCAGTGCCTCGCCAGAGGGGGAAGAGGTGGTCTGGAGGGCGGCTGAAGCCACGGCCCCGCTCTCTTCAGGACTGGGGGTGCTATCAGACACGAGGCCAGGGGCCTCCTCAGAGACAGGACTCAGAATTGGATGAAGGTCTGGGACAAGAGCCAAGCCAGGATTCGGGGAGACATTCAGGGCAGGAACAAGGTCTGTGTCTGGGTTTGGCCCAGAGATGGTGTCAGAGCCTAAACCTGGGGCCCCAGTGGAGTTGAAACTGCGTGTCTTCTTTGGGTCTTCACAGAGGACCAGACTAGCCCTCTGACTCAGAGCCATGCCGTCTAGAGGTCTGTCAATGCCACTGCCCGCTTCTCTCTGACAGCTGACTGTTGAGCTCCCCGCAGTGTTCCTGAGAGAGAGAAGGCAAATTCAGCCAAGCCTCACCTGTTAGAATCTTTCCAAGGACCCCTGCTCTCTTTAAAATGAGGCCCCTGTGTCACTTACAAGGTTCTCCATGACCACGCCCAGCCCACCTTTCCAGCCCCAGCCTCCACGACAAAATATTCAGTGCACTTTATTCCAATGACTCAATTAGTGGTCCCGCCCCTGCCAGACCTGAACTCCACTCGGGCAAGAACCATGCAGATCTTAGTCCCTGGGGCACCCCCAGCACCTAGCACTGTGCCACGTGCACGGTAGGAAGCCCACAAATACAGACATGAGGAACCTCTCCCGCCTGAGGGAGAAAAAGGGGAGGAGGAGCACCTTATTGGTCACACTGCTCCCAGCCAACCCCCAACTTGCTGAAACTACTCTGCAAATGGCTATGGCCCAAGGTTCCCACAGCAGCCTTGGCAGAGCTGCCTGCTCCCCCTAAAAGTTTGCCTGTTCCGAGTGGGGCAGGCTACATAGACGAGACCCTGAGATCATCGTCAAAAGCACAGCCTTGCCTCACCCAGCAGTCCGACTGCGGGGCCAACTCCCTAATTCCACCCCACCCCACTCCACCCCTTCCCCTAGGCACAGCTCACCTGCATGCATGGTGTTCCTAGGCAGGAGTGGGGCCCTGGGAGGAGACACAGAAGGAGATCAAGTCAGGTGAAGAGTGGTAAGCACAGCCTTGCCTCACCCAGCAGTCCGACTGCGGGGCCAACTCCCTAATTCCACCCCACCCCACTCCACCCCTTCCCCTAGGCACAGCTCACCTGCATGCATGGTGTTCCTAGGCAGGAGTGGGGCCCTGGGAGGAGACACAGGAGATCAAGTCAGGTGAAGAGTGGCTTTTTCAATACTTACTGAGCAAAGCCCACAAGGCAGGCACACACACAGAGTCCCAGAAGCTAGACATTGTTGCTGCACTATACACTTGAAGTGGCGGCCACGGGGAGGAAGGTCACCCACCCCATGACCCTCAGGGCAGCCAAGACCATCTGTTTATGCTGCCCGTCTGCCTACCCCCATCGCTTCCCGTTGTCTTCAGGACAGCACCCTCAGTCCTTAGCAAAAGGCCGTTCTGTGTCTGCCCCAACTCCCTGTTCACCCTTCTTGCCCATTCACACTCCCTTCCCCATTCCTCTCCACCCCCTCAGCTCCTTTAGTTTTTCCAAGGCGTCAGGCTCCTGGGTTAAGTCTGGGCCTTCTGGCATTGGGCACCCCTTTCTCCAGCCTCCTTCCCTGGCTAGCACCCACAGCTTCACCACCTCAGGTTTCAGCTCAAATGTTAAAAGCCTC
>NW_006294339.1:3155493-3156041 GCF_000327345.1 Myotis davidii | reverse complement strand
ACACACACACACACACACACACACACCGTGGTTATCAAGGAGAGGATTTTCAACCTAGAAATAATAGGAGCCAGGTCCAGCCCAGAGAGTGAATAAGGTGCTGGAAAGCCTGGCTGGTGTGGGCTGTGGGAGAGTGTGACCTGTACCCTCTGATTAAATGTCAATGACCTCCCCGCAGAATATCAATAACATTAGAAAGCTTTTACTTCCCTCATTTGTTCTTCATTTTTTCAGTCAATTATTGAGGAGAATAAATAATAAGTTTGTATTCTTTTGTTGTTCACTATTGATTCTCACATGCCATTACTTCTCCTGAAGACTTTCAGCTTCTGGAATGCATTTTCTAGCCTTTTAATAGTTACCACTTATTTTATGCCAAAAATATGCCAATTTTATTTCTCAAAAATTTAAGTGCACTGTAGAACCTAATAATACCTTGCATGTAGAAGATGCTTGTTATATATTTGTCAAATGTGAGAATGAACAAGTAAGCGAATACCAACCTTGGCCCTAGGCATGTTATATATATCTACATGTCTTACTTTTAC
>NW_006294339.1:3147579-3151700 GCF_000327345.1 Myotis davidii | reverse complement strand
AGCCAAGACCATCTGTTTATGCTGCCCGTCTGCCTACCCCCATCGCTTCCCGTTGTCTTCAGGACAGCACCCTCAGTCCTTAGCAAAAGGCCGTTCTGTGTCTGCCCCAACTCCCTGTTCACCCTTCTTGCCCATCCATACTTCCTTCCCCATTCCTCTCCACCCCCTCAGCTCCTTTAGTTTTTCCAAGGCGTCAGGCTCCTGGGTTAAGTCTGGGCCTTCTGGCATTGGGCACCCCTTTCTCCAGCCTCCTTCCCTGGCTAGCACCCACAGCTTCACCACCTCAGGTTTCAGCTCAAATGTTAAAAGCCTTCCAGGTCCCCCAGACAAGTGAGGTCCACTTGTGAGTCCACAAGACCTCTGGTCCACTTCCCCCTTCTTGGCACACAGCCTCTGGTTCCCCCTCTGGACAATACGATCCCTAAGAGGCTGGCACCAGTAAATGCTCAACAAATAAGCTTGTTGTTCCATCCTCTTATCTCTTCTTCATTCGCCCAGCCATTCTCCCACTAGCTGATTTGATCGCTTACTCATTCATTACTAATTCATGCACTCACTCACTGAATCATTTGTTCCACAAACTTTGCTGTGCATCTCTATAACTTGGCTTTGGAAAGACCATAGATTTGGAGTCATGCTGTCCCGGGTTCAAATCCCACCTCATCCTCTTACTAATATTAGTGAACTTGGGTAATAAGAGACTTTCCCCCTCTGACCCCCTCTTCCCTGTCTCTAAGATGGGAGCATAAAGCCTGCCGCCTGGGGTGGTTCACACAGCCACCGAAGGCCTTCTATAATGGTTGCTATGTGTTCTGTGCCTCCCGCCAGGCACTGGGCAGAGAGGAGGAAGGCCGGTTGTGCGGTGGGGAGAGTGAGGCGGAGCACAGGGGGAGCTGCCTTCATTCCCAGCAAGCAGTTCGTGCACAGCCTTGCGTCCTGCCTCAGGAGCAGGAAAGGCTCACTCACCATCGGCACCAGAAGCCCTTTTACCCTGAAGCTAATTCAGTTTAAAATGCCAGGGCTTCTTGCTTGCAGCCCCTTTCCTTTACAAAAGGACTGCGCTTAATTTTGCATTCGCAATGTTGTGTTCTTTAACTTAAAGGGGAGCCTCATAATTATTAAAAAAAAAAACAAAACAAAAAAAAACCTTTAGGCTCCACAAAGCCCTGGATCTTCCCTTGATCTCCCCTTCCACCTGTACACACACACACACACACACACAGAGACACACACACACACCCTGTGGTTATCAAGGAAAGGATTTTCAACCTAGAAAAAATAGGAGCCAGGTCCAGCCCGGAGAGTGAATAAGGTGCTGGAAAGCCTGGCTGGTGTGGGCTGTGGGAGAGTGTGACCTGTACCCTCTGACACAGCAGATGCACAAGATCAGGTCACCGGGCGGAAACCACAGGTCTCAGCCCCGGCTGCCTCTCGCCCTTCCATGAGAAAAGAGCAGATCTCTCCCCACACGCACACACTTTCTCCTATTCCGTCAACCCCCTCCATCCTGCAGGGACCTCAGAGCAGCCTGACCATTACTGAGGCAGCCCACATTTGCCCTCCATTAAAGGGCCATGTGTGCCCGGTCAGGTGTGGCTCAGTTGGTTGGAATGTCGTCCTGTGTACCAGAAGGTGGCAGGTTCAGGGAGGCAACCATAATATCGCTCTCTCTCTGTCAGTCAACTAAATCTAAATCAATTAAATCAATCTAAATCAATTAAAAAGGCCCAACCAGTGTGGTTCAGTTGGTTGAGCAGGGTCCCCTGCACCAAAAGGTTACTAATTCGATTCCTGGTCAGTGCACATGCCAGGGTTTCCAGTTCAATCCCCAGTAGGGGGCATGTGGGAGGAAGCCGATTGATGATGTTTCTCTCTCATCAATGTTTTGATCTCTCTCACCCTCTCCCTTTCTCTCTCTAAAAATAAAATAAAATAAAAACATTTTAAAAGATTTTTTAAGGCCATTGTGCATTGAAAAGAGTGATGGTTCTTGAGGGACTTGGGTGAGTCCCACGGGAGCAAAAGGAACTCACTACTGTCTTGACAGCCACATGCTACCTTTTGGCCTTTGCTCCAAAGCCAGGGCCGCAAACGGGGAGGGTAGAGGACGGCCATAAAACAGCCAGTCCTGCCCATGATTGGAGAATCATTGGCTGATTCCCATCCTGTCTTCCCCACCTCAGGGAGCCCTCCAGCCCTTGCTGGTTCCTCAGGAGGAGGCGCTCTCAGTGGGTCTTCCAGTTCCTCGCTGAGAACACGATTATGAGGTGGATGGGCCCAGAATGTTAGGCACTCGTGTGAGTATGTGTACACACACGCATGCCAGTGCACACATACATCTAGCATGAGGACATCTCAGATCTAGACAATCCAAACCAGAACGTGCCATCTTTTCCCCAAATTGGATCCTTCTATTCTCTTCCACTGAAAGAAACTGGCACCACTATCCAAGCCAGAAACAGTATCATCCTTGACAGCTCTCTCCCTCACTTGCTGCATTTGATTTAGCCGAGTTCTGCTCATTCTGGCTCCAGAAAAGTTCCTAAATATCTTCCCATGTAAAAAAACAGATGGATAGATAGGTGATAGAACCGAGCTGATAATAGATAGATAGATAGATAGATAGATAGATAGATAGATAGATGATAGACAGATGATAGATGATAGATAGATAAATAGATAGATAGACAGATGATAGATGATAGATAGATCTAACCTTCCCATGTCTCTCTCACTACTGCCAGACCCCAGTGAAGCCCCCATTGCCTCGGAGCTGGTTTTGGAATTGCCCCCTCCCCTCTCAACAATGGTCCCAAACTGAGCCACAAAGATCTTCCTTTAAAATTTCTCTCAACACAAATCAGTAGTTACAAAATAGTCACGGGATGTAAAGTTAAGCATAAGGAATACGGTTAATAATATTGCGATAACTCTGTATGGTGCTTCCAGGTCATCTGCCTTCTCTTTTCCCCAGTTGATGATGCTCCCTTCCTGGTCTTCTCACTCTCTTCTCCTTCCCCTGCCCCCGATTCCCACCCACCACTCTCTGAGAACTTGAAAGTCTAAACTTTCTGCATGAGCCTTGAGCTGCTGATGGGAAGTTGAATGTGTTACCTCCACCGGGGGCATCCACATGGTAACAGAAAATTTATCTGTAAGCCAAAGGTATGAAGTTCTAACTGTAGAATTACAGCCAGAGGGGAGAGAGGTCTACCCAGGGGGTGGGGTCTAGGTGGTAACCTGTGGACTGTGAAGGCCCCCACCCCGGGGACTCTCCCAGAGCCACCTCTCAGCTTACCTAGGCTCCCCGAGCCCAGGCCGGTGTCACCGTCTTTGTGAGGTCACCAGGACTCAGGAGTTCCCAGCCAATGGGGCCCTGGCACTGAAGGGAGAAGCAGCTAGGTGTTCTGAGACAGGCTGGTGAGCCAGGCGAGTGGAATAGGGAAACACATAGTTAAAGGGCCAAGCGGTTTACAGCCATCTAGTAAATCACAAAGCCTATCTTTCCTAACCAAGGACACTTAAGAGTAAATGGTTTACACATCTCCTCCCAATCAGAGGATAAATAGCTTAAATTACTCAGGGAGATAGATAGCAGATATCCAATTAGTGCCATTTGTGCCAGCCACACCCAAGGACAATGAAGTTAAGGAAATAAATCTCATTTTGCCCCATCAGCATAAAGCTGATGAATATTCTATTGAGGTCAGCCCCTAAGATCTCCTCTAATATATATGTACTAGTGGCCTGGTGCACAGATTCGTGCACATTGAAAGACAATTAATTAGAAGGTGGCCTGTCTGTCTTGCCCAGACCCGCCCCACAGCCAACCTCTGGCCACACCTAGGGTGGTACCATCGCTCGAAGGGCTTCTGCAGAGTAAGCAGGGCCCCTCTGGCAGGTGGGGTGCCTCGGCCTAGCCTGTGGGGATAGGGCCGAAACGGGCTGTCCGACATCCCCCGAGGGGTCCCGGAGTATGAGAGGGCACTCTGCAAAGTTGCTGTCATACAGGGTGGAATGCAAATGCAAGTGTGCAGTAAACCAGATTCAGGGCTGACAGTGCCCCAGCAACAACATAACCCATGGCCAAAGATGGAATTGTGCATCCCTTCCAGGAATCT
>NW_006294339.1:3141542-3147482 GCF_000327345.1 Myotis davidii | reverse complement strand
CCTGGCCTGTGCCCTCACACAATCCAGGACCCCCCAGGGATTCGGACTGATAGTTTCAGCCCTATCCCCACAGGCCAGGCCAAGGAACCCTAGTATGCATATAAAATCTTTGGTTAATCTCTTCCCACCCTCTCCCCTCCTCCCTTCCCTCTGAGATTCATCAGTCTGTTCCATGTTTCCATGACTGTGATATGTGCTCCTGCATTGAGCATCTGCCACCTAGTAGTCAGTGCGCATCAGAGCTTCCAGATGGTCAGCCAGTCGGTCGGTCTCTAAGGCTTTTATATATATCCTCTAGGGGCCCAGTGCACAAATTCATGCACCTTGAAAGGAACTGTGGGCCACGAGGACACAGTAGGCACAGAGGCAGGTCTCAGCCCATCCTCCACGCCCCCCCCCGGTCCCTCCTGCCGCGGCCCCGGTCCTATCTGCTGGCAGCCCTGCTCCCGCCACCACCACCACCGCTCCCGCGCACTGGCAGCGCCAGCCCCACTCACACCCACCAGAGCAATTGAGGCCAGCGCCAGCAGCGGGTGCAAGTGCGGCTGGCACCATCAGTGGGTGTGAGCGGCGGCTGCTGCCTCAATCGCCCCTCAAGAGCAGGGGAGGTGGAGAAGCCCTCAGGGGCAATCAGGGTCAGCAGCCGCCGCTCACACCTGCTGATGGTGCCAAGTGATTGGGACCAGTGCTGGGCACCGGCAGCAGGTGTGGGAAGGGCCGGCACTGGCAGTGGGTGTGAGTGGCAGCTCCAGCGCTGGCAGTGGGTGTGAGCAGGGCCAGCGCTGCAGCAGGTGCGAGCATCAGGTGGAACTGTAGAGCACAGGAGCAAAGAATTTTCAGTAACCACCAGAGGCTCGCCCCAATGACAGCGACCAGTGCTGTGCCTTGGTCTGGTGCCCCCGCTCACTTGCTCCACCATCCCACCGCAGCCAATGCCCACCATGTTCCGCACACACCCCCTGGTGGTCGGCGCACATCATAGCAACCAGCTGTTTGGTTTTTCCGGTTGTTCTGCCGTTTGGTCTATTTGCATATTAGCCTTTTATTATATAGGATATAATAGATTTCAGAGAGGAAAGGAGAGGACGAGAGAGATAGAAACATCAATGATGAGAATCATTGATTGGCTGCCTCCTGCACACCCGCTACTGGGGATCAAGCCCACAACCCGGGCGTGCCCTTTTGACCAGAATCAAACCTGGGACCCTTCAGCCGTAGGCCTTCTCTCTATCCACTGAGCCAAACCAGCTAGAGCAACTCCCAGCTTTAAAACCCTCAAGAAGCTCTCACTTCAGCAGCACATATACTAAAACTGGAACAATAGGAGATTAGCATGGCCCCTGCACAAGGATGACACACAAATTCGTAAAGTTTTCCATACTTAAAAAAAAAAAATTCAAGCGGCAGGACCCAGCACGCTCTCCCCTCAGGACACACCTGCACCCTTCTGGTCCCCCTCTCCTTACCCTCAGGCACGTTGCTGTTTTCTTTCCCTCTCCTAAGCTTCAAGGGTCCTTCTTTTGCTTCTGTAACTGGTTTCCTGAGTCCATTTCTTCTGTGGCTCCCTTCTACCTCTGTATTTGAGTTCTTGGCTCTGAATCTTTCTTTGCTGAACTCAAGAACCAAGGTTCATCGGTTGCAGGCTCAAACCCCAGGCCCCAGTCAGGGTGCCTGCAGGAGGCAACCAATTGATGTGTCTCTCTCATCATTGATGTTTCTATCTCTCTCTCCCTCTCCCTCTCCCTTCCTCTCTGAAGTCAATACAAATATATATATTTTAAAAGAACTGAGACCCTAGCCGGTTTGGCTCAGTGGCTGAGCGTCAACCTGCAGACTGAAGGGTTCTGGGTTCAATTCCAGTCAAGGGCATATCCCTGGGGTGTGGGCTCGATCCCCAGGAGGGGGAATTCAGGAGGCAGCTGATCAATGATTCTCTGACTGATAGGGCCCAGGTTCGATTCTGGTCAAGGGCACATGCCCAGGTTGCAGGGCTCCATGCAGCTGATTAATGATTCTCTCTCATCATTGATGTTTCTCTCTCTCCCCCTTCCTCTCTGAAATCAATAAATATATATATATTTTATATATATATATATTTTAAAAAATTATATATATATATAATTTTTTTTTAAAAGAACCAAGGTACAGTTTCACCACCAACATCACTGGTTACACTTCCAAAGAAGGATCTATCTTCAGACCCTCCACCACTGCCTGGAAATGACCTCACTCAAGTGAAGACAGAATTCCTTGACCTGTGCCCAAGCCTCTCCATAAAAGCCCCGCTGACTTTATGCCTCTGTTTGCCTGGGTCTCAGGAGCATGAAGGCTTGGGGTGCAGCAGACCTGAGGTGGAGTCCCATGCATAGGGTGGTGAGGGCAAAGAGCATCCCAACCAGGGAGTCTTTGAGAAGGTAAAGGACTGGCCCAAAGTCAGAAGCTAGGACGCTGCCTGGGGTGTCTCACCTTCTTCCTCCTCCACCCTGCCTCCCACACCCGGCACAGGTAAAGGTGGAGCAGGAAAGGAATGTGGGCGGGCTGGGAGACTCCGAAGTGAAACCTAGATTCCATGATAAGGACGAGCAATAACTAAGCTAATTAAGATTACCTATGACTAGATAGAAAAATGTCACTGGGCCCTGGATAGTGTGGCTCAGTGATTGGAGCATCAACCAGAGCAATGAAGTCACATGTTTGAGTCCCTATCAAGGTCACAAACCTGGGTTGCAGGTTCAATCCCAGGCCCTGGTTGGGAGTCAAGGTAAGTGCAGGAGACAACCAATTGATGTGTTTCTTTCACATTGATGTTTCTCTCTCTCTCCCCCATCCCTTCTTTCCATTCTCTCTAAAAATCAATGGAAAAATATCCTCTGGTGAGGATTGACAGCAAAAATGTCACTGGGTCCCACCCAAAACAATAATGTAATTGTCCACTAAGTTTTATTCCCAGTTATCCCATCGTGAAATCTCCGAGTAGTCTGCGTACGTCATGTAATATCCTGAGCTCTTCGGCCACACGAAGTCCCCACCACTGGGCACCTCAGCTTTTGACAGTGTAGATGTGAGAAATGTCCGAACCTGTAGAAAATTTTTATGAGTTTATCTGAGCCCAAAGTGGTGACATATGTGGGGAAGCAAGATCTCAAATGCTCCAGAGAAAAAGTTTGGAGTTTCTTTTATGAATTTGAAATTCAGGAGAGGATGTAAGGAAGAATGGGGAAGGCAAGGTAGGAACAGGATTACAGGATAGTTAAGTTTATTTGGTCTCTCTCTCTCTCTTTTTTTTAAAGAAAGTAGGAAGGAATTTTATTGTCGAAACAAGTAAGAGATGTGAGCATAACAGAAGACACAAATAAATTGTTGACACGTGAAAGAGAAGCCCTGCCCAGCAGAACTGCCCTGGGCACCACCTCTTGCCCAGCCAGCGTGGCGCAGTGGTTGAGCGTCAAGGTTCGATTCCCAGGCAGGGCACATGCCCGGGTTGTGGGCTAAATCCCTGGTGTGAGACATGCAGGAGGCAACCGATCAATGATTCTCTCTCATCATTGATGTTTCTATTCTCTCTCTCCCTCACCCTTCCTCGCTGAAATCAATAAAAAAAAATTTTTTTTTTAAATAGGAACGGGCTCTGCCCAACAGCCACAGCCAGGGCCCCAGTCTCCACGTAGAAGGGTCCCTGCCAAGCCCGGCTTTTCTTCACGCCCAGACCCCAAGCAGATTTTAGGTCCCCGAACCAACAAGGCTGGAGCACACAGCACCAGCCGCCGAGAGGGCCAGAAACTAGTCAGTGAGCACCTCTGCTCCCCGACTGCTCCATGCCCTCGCTGACCCTGGTGAAGGAATCAAGAAGCAATCAATAAAATATATATTTTTTAAAAAAGAAGCCTTGGTTTGGGCGGGGGAGCGGGGGGGAGCCTTGGTTTGGGGGGCGGGGAGGGAGCCTTGGTTTGGGAGGAACACAAACATTTTCTACCTCGTAAGCAATGACCGAGTTCTTGTCTAGGCTAAAAATGCAAAAATTGTTGATGAGGCCCCCCATACATCACTGCTGAGAGTATTTAGTCTAACTTTAAATTAAAGCAATGCACAATGGCTTCTTCCACACAAGGACAAGCTTTGCACTAATGTTTCTCAAAAACCAACTATGCCTCCAGTTCTAGCCCCAGGTTAAGAGGTTTAAAAACAGCAAACCCAAACCATCCCTATTCAGAGCCAGGGTAATAAAGGAAGTGGGTGCCAGACACCCTGTCTTCAGAGTCATTGGAAGAGAAAGCTCTAGAAGCCTGTGGGTGTGAGCACATTCAAGTCATGGGGTTTGAGATTGTGGGTCCGAGGTGGTTGCTTCTTCCCTCCCATCGCTGGGAGGTCTGTCTTGGGCGGCGTGAAGGTTGCTGGCTCTGCCGCCATCGGGTGGCCTGCATGTGCTTCAGTTCCACTGGAGAAGGCTTCTGGGCTCCTCTGTAGGGCTGGTGGCAATGCCTCCAGAGCAGACTTCTGATCTTGGTCCAAAGAGGCTGCATTTATCTGCCGAGTTTCTGTCTCTATGTCCGCTTCCAGAATCCATGGTGCTGAGATTTGGGCCCTGGAGGCTGTGGAAGAGCCAGAAGAGACCAGCCTCCTACTAGGGTTGGAGCCCGAAACCCAGGCATGTGCCCTTGTCCGAAATCGAACCTGGGACCCTCCAGTCCGCAGGCTGGTGCTCTGTCCACTGAGCCAAACCGGCCAGGGCACACAGTATCTAGTTTCCCCACTAGACAAAAAGGTCCCTTCCTCTCTGAAATCAATAAAAATATATTTCAATAAATAAGTAGATTTAAAACCATGATACTTTCTTTTTTCCATTTTTCTGAATTCTCCCATATCTTCTTGTACCACTTTTACAAGGGGAAAAGATGAGCTTTTATTTTTTCCCTAAGGGATCCTACCCGTCCTTCAAGGTCCAATTCACATGTGTACCTCCAGCTGCCTTGGCCAGGGCCCAACTCTGGGGAGCAGACCCCAGCTAGTGGGTGCCGAATGTTCATAAGCTGGAATAAGGAACAACCACCTTTCCTGAGATCATTCATGGCTGCTTTCCCCCAGACTCACGGGCTTCCCTATGGAGGGGGAGAGAAGGGGATGCTGCCTCACAGAAGCTGGGGGCCTCTCAGGGCCCAGTGGGCAGAACCTACTGCAGCCCCAGCCCCAGGGGCTGCTCCACATCTGAGATATTGGTGCTTCCTGACATCCTCCTTATCTGTCAGGGGATGGGCGAGCAGTAACCCAGGTAACAGATCCTGGGGCTCAAACCTCAGGCAGCTGATCAATTCTTTCATCATTCAGCATTTGGTTGTTCTGAGCAGAATGGTGTGGGATGTCACGTGGCTCTGTGGGGCCTGGGGTTGGGCAGTGCTAAAACAGGATGGCCAGGGTGCTAGAAAAAGTTGGGCCTTCTCAAGCCATTTTTCAATACCAGCTTCCAGAGTCACCCTCCAAAATGCAAAGCTGAGTGCATCTCGTGTCAAAAGACGAATTCCATCTGCATGCGTAAACTTGAGATCTAATTAGCTTGATTAAGCAATTCGTGAATCAGCTGCAGCCCATCAAGCAATTAGAGAAGGGAGCTCCTAGGGCAGTGATGGCGAACCTTTTGAGCTCCGTGTGTCAGCATTTTGAAAAACCCTAACTTAACTCTGGTGCCGTGTCACATATAGAAATTTTTTTATATTTGCAACCACAGTAAAACAAAGATTTATATTTTTGACATTTATTTTATATATTTAAATGTCATTTCACAAAGAAAAATCAGCCAAAAAAAATGAGTTCACGTGTCACCTCTGACATTAGTGTCATAGGTTCGCCATCGCTGTCCTAGGGGGTTGTACAAAATGGAAGGTTTTTTTGGGCAAAAAAACGGGTGGGACTCAGACTTTAAAAGAGTGGATTATTTCAGGCAAAGTG
>NW_006294339.1:3139978-3141472 GCF_000327345.1 Myotis davidii | reverse complement strand
AAGAAAAGGAAGGATTACTTCGGGGCCATGATCCTTGTCTTTGAGGAAAAGAAGGGAGGAGGTTTCATCAAGCAGGCTGCCTCTAGGGCAGTGAAGCACTGCACGATCTTGTATTTCAGTCTAGGGCAGTGATGGCGAACCTGTGAAACCTATGACACGCAAACTCATTTTTTTGATTGATTTTTCTTTGTTAAATGGCATTTAAATAGATAAAATAAATATCAAAAATATAAGCTTTGTTTTTCCTATGGTTGCAAATATCAAAAAATTTCTATATGTGACACGGCACCAGAGTTAAGTTAGGGTTTTTCAAAATGCCGACACGCCGAGCTCAAGAGGTTCGCCATCACTGTCTTAGGCGATCCCTGTGAAAGGGTCGTTCGACCGCCGAAGGGGTCGCGACCCACAGGTTGAGAACCGCTGCTCTAGGGGAATGGAGAGGGCCCGGGTGACAGATGACCTTACTTACAGGTGCTTGACCAGAAAATTCCTTACTGGTTGATTAAGATTTAATGTTTCTGGGAAAGGCTGACATTACAGTTACATTGGGCATTACATCTAGGTTTGGTATCGAGGACTTCCAGTATGAGTGACGTTATTTGGGGCCGTGGTTTTCTGCTTAACACCTGCTTATCTCATAGGTGAAGGCTTCCCGTCACCTCCCGGTGTGTGGCAGGCTGTTAGGCAGACATGATCACAGCAAGGACAGTGGGCCAGGTACACACAGAAGGTCACCAGGTTGGAAAGCCCTGAGTGCCTAGCAATGGGCAAATTGGGAAAACCAAGACCTTGCCCCAAGGTAACCTTTCCTCCCCAGGCGTATTGCTCGTCATGTGGGTTAGACCCCCTGACCTTTCATATCGCTGGTCATGTGGTTTGGACCACATGTCACTAGTCACGTGGTAGATCCCCTTAGAGGAGGAACAAGGGGGCCTGGAAATAGCCTCGTGGGACTCCCCCTCCACACACACACAGAAGCCCTTGCACAACCACACCCTTAAGCATTACGCCCTAGAGATGACATCTAGGCCTCAGCTGTGTTTCAGCTCCAGGCCCAGAAAAGCAGCAAAACCAGAGGGAGCTACGCCACAGCTGACCAGCTGCACTGATTAATGACTCCCTCCCCTAGCACGGACCAATCAGTGGAAGCCAGGAGCCTGAGGGGACATTCCTGGAAAGCTAATGAATATTCCACTGAGACCCTCCCTGGGACCTCCTAAACTCTCCACCTCTGGGGAGCAGATAAAAGCCTTCAAGATAAAGAACCCAATCTGAGTTCTCTCTAGAGAGCAGGGGCCACCTTTCCCGTCCCCTCCCCCCAGGCACGTTTCCTTGCCTTTCTCCTAAACTCCAAGAGCCCTTCCTTTGCCTCTGTAGCTTGTTTCCTGACCATATTTCTTCTACAGCTCACTTCTACCTCTGTGACCTTCTAAATGACCTCTCTCTATAGTTTGGGTCTCGGCTCAGAATTCTTAGCCAGAACTCAAGTCCGAT
>NW_006294339.1:3133344-3139950 GCF_000327345.1 Myotis davidii | reverse complement strand
GAGGTCCGTCTGACTCCACCAGTCTAACACCTGGTGCTGTTTCACCACCAACAGTTGGCGCCAAGTTCGCTATTGGGGCAACCCAGGCCGGCTCACCTCCCAGAGCACCCCTGTTGGTGTGAGTAGCTAGACATGGTTGAGTTGGATGGCCTGGGGAGCTGAACCCAATGGGGCTTGCTTTACGAGGCAGTTGCAGCATTGCCCCACCAAAGGGCTTCACACCCTCCCTCCCCTGGCTTTTCAATCTCCCAGGTCGTCGGTCCACTCACCCAGACTTTGGGAGGAGGGCGGAGGAGTGAATAGTAAAGGGGAAATTCCTCTGCTGGGTGCATGTGCAGTAGAAGCCACGCTGGCACAGGGGAGGCGCTCCCACTAGGAGGCGCGGGCGGCAGGAACTAAGGGGCAGAGCTTAACCTGGAGAAAGGATCAGATTGGATGAGGGAGACAGACCCCAGGAGATCTAGGAAATGGGTTGTGAGGGGAAGGACCCCACCCAAGCACAGGAGGGATTGGGAAATGGATGGGTTATTTTGAAAGGGGGCCTGGTCCTTCCCAAGCTTCAGATAATATAATCCCAGCTTAACAAAGAGCATGTGCGCTCTCTGCCTTTACATGCGCTTGGCCGTGCACTCACGTGCTCTCTCTACATAACGGGCACCTGGGCCCAGCCGCTGCCTGGGGTCTGGCAGCCACGCGGACTCCAACTGCGGGCCTGGGTGCAGCGAGCAGACTGAGCCGGCCCAATGGGGACAGCACGGCCTGGCCCGGAAATTCTGGACGTTGGCCCTATTTCTGGCCCGGTGCAGACCACCCTGGACTTGGCCACAGGGGGCATGGACCTGAGGCCGGGACAGGCCTTTGTGTTTGCTCCAACTTCAGTAAACCTGTGGACGAAAGGGGCCACATGCTGATCTGACAAGCTCAGGGGAGGCCTGCGTGGCCATCTTGCAAACTCAGAGACCTAAAGAAACCACAAAGGATGGTCTGAAATTAAACTTTAACTAAAAGCAGTTATGGTGGGTAGTCACCTCCTAGGCCGGTATCTTCACTGACAAGGTCAACCTTTACCTTAACTGAGCCTATCTGTCTTTTTGCATCTATGATAACACACCCTTGAAATGTCTGGGTAACTTGTAACTTCCATTTTCTGCCATTCGCCGGAGCATTATCTCAATTCGTTGAGGTTCTGCTTCCCGGCATATGTCGACAGTTTGGCTCAAATAAACTCACAAAAATTCTTTACAGGTTTTAATGTTTTTTTTTTTTTCCGTGAACAAACCTTACCACTCACCACATCCTCCCATGCATGGTCCCCAAAATGCTTTTCTTACACCACAGCCAGGACCCTATTTCCAACGACAACCCCAGTCACACTGCACTGCTCACGTCCCCCAGCAAGCCCCGGTCTTCCTTCCCTGGCCTCTGACCCTCATGATTCCCCAAGTTCTCCATGACTCCCCTGAAAGTCACCCCACCCAGCCAGGTGGCCGGGGCTCCTCCTCTGAGCTCCTAACTCCCTGTGTCTCTTTAACCCATCATGCCCCCCACACTGGGCCCAGACATTGGTACACCCTTACAGGCTGAGCCCCTCCAGCAGCACCACCTCCATACACCCCCCATTTCTTCTCTCCCACCATAGGTCATGGGCAGCAGGAGGGTCCCCAGAGCCTAGCACAGTGCTAGGCACAGAGTAGGGCTCAGAACCTTAATTGGTTGTCTCTCTCTGGAGGAGATGTGTCACTGGCAGCCTGGAGTCTGCCTCAGAGCTGTTCCTCCTGCCAAAAGCCAGAGCCGGATCAAGTCCCTCTTCCCTAAGACACAGCCGGCAGAGCCCTCAGAACCCAGACAGGAGCTTGCTGCATCCTTGGGGATGGGGGGTTGGTGCGGGGGAAGGGAAACACACACCCTACTGGGAGGAAAGACCAGGCCCCTATCCCCACTCTGCTGCTGACCCACTCCTCTTCCCTTAGCTGAAAAGGGGGGTGATGCTGCCTCCCCTTGAAGAGTGTCTCCATCTAAATAAACAAGCAACTCTAATACAAAGGCTGTTTGCCCAGCCAGGGTGGTTCAGTGATTGAGCCTCGACCCATGAACCAGGAGGTCATGGTTCAATTCCCTGGTCAGGGCACAGGCTGGGGTTGTGGGCCTGAACTCCAGTAAGGGGCAGCCAATCAATGCTTCTCTCTCCTCAATGTTTCTATCTCTCTCTCCCTCTCCCTTCCTCTTTTTGAAATCAATAAAAACATACTTTATAAAATAAAAGGCTGTTTGTACATGGAGAAACATTCTCAACTGTGAGAGCTAAGTTCTGGATTTTTCTTTCAAAAAGAGGTTCGTCCAGCATTGGTGTTAAATGCTATAACCCCTCAAAAGTCACCATCCCATTGGAAGCCGTCCAGGTACACTGTCCTCACCTATGTCGCCATCCATCTTTTTTTTTTTAATATATTTTATTGATTTTTTACAGAGAGGAAGGGAGAGAGATAGAGAGTTAGAAACATCGATGAGAGAGAAACATCGATCAGCTGCCTCCTGCACATCCCCCACTGGGAAAGTGCACACAACCCAGGTACATGCCCTTGACCAGAATCGAACCTGGGACCTTTCAGTTCGCAGGCCAACGCTCTATTCACTGAGCCAAACCGGTTTTGGCACCATCCATCTTTTAATTGTCAAACCTGGCGGCACAATGGAGGGGGAAAAAAAAGAAAAGAAAATCTGGTGGCACTGCCCTGACCGGTTTGGCTCAGCGAATAGAGCGTCGGCCTGCGGACTGAAGGGTCCCAGGTTCGATTCCGGTCAAGGGCATGTACCTTGGTTGCGGGCACATCCCCAGTGGGAGGTGTGCAAGAGGCAGCTGATGGATGTTTCTCTCTCATCGATGTTTCTAACTCTCTA
This sequence comes from Myotis davidii, assembly GCF_000327345.1. Lineage (NCBI taxonomy): Eukaryota > Metazoa > Chordata > Mammalia > Chiroptera > Vespertilionidae > Myotis > Myotis davidii. The sequence goes on along the minus strand of NW_006294339.1, from coordinate 3,137,052 downwards.
TCCCTCTCCCTTCCTCTCTGTAAAAACTCAATAAAATATATTAAAAAAAAAAATCTGGCGGCACTTTGCTGACCTTATGGGACTCTGCTCCTAGCATAACTGACCACCCTTTCTTCTTGAAGTGATCCTTGCATTCGCTCCTGGGACCCTTTCCACCCTCTTCATTCTGTCCCACTCTTCTTGACCGCTTCCCTGGTTCCCCGGGGTCTGCGTCCACTCCTCTCTGTGCCTTAGACAGGAAATGATGCTCACTCACATCCTTGTCTTTGGTCCTGAGCCCCAGACCCCTATATTTAGTGTCCTCCTGGGCAGCTCCTGGAGGATGACCCACAGCTCAGGACTCCACCGGACCTGAACCAAACTCCCAACTTGCTCCCCACTCCCAGGCTCCCTCCATTTGCCCGTCATTCATTCTTCTATCTAGACCAGGGGTGGGCAAACTTTTTGACTCGAGGGCCACAATGGGTTCTTAAACTGGACCGGAGGGCCGGGACAAAAGCATGGATGGAGTGTTTGTGTGAACTAATATAAATTCAAAGTAAACATCATTACATAAAAGGGTCTGGTCTTTTTTTTTTTTTTTTTTTTTAGTTTTATTCATTTCAAACAGGCTGGATCCAGCCCGTGGGCCATAGTTTGCCCACGGCTGAGACACTCTTACCCGTATGCATACACCTGAATCAGTCCCCAGGGGCCCTGCTGATTTCTCTGTGAACCTCTGCAAGCTGAAGTCCTTGTGCCCATTACAGGTGATTTTTGGACTCATTTACACTCCAGGGAGCTAAAGTCGGGACAGTCTCTAACTTCCTTCCCCTGCCAGGGGCCCCAGGACACCCTCTGCTGGAGATGGTAACTCAATCTCTCCCCATGGACTTGTTGCCCCAGGCGTGACCTGCATGACCCAGGCCAGCAGCACACCAGGCCTATCGGTTTATCTCAGGTAGATAGACTATCAGCCACAATCTGGGTGGAAGAAAAAGTCAGCTCCTTAGGCAGACCTAATCTGTCCTTGTCACCAGCCCTGCCAGATCTTCTTGACGCCCTAGGGCAGGGCAGAAAGAGGAAAGCACCATCCACCTGCCTCCTTTTACAAATGGGGAACCAGGGCCAGAGCAGGGAAGGCGCTGGTTGGAGGTCTGCAGATCCCTGGTTTCCCAGCTCCCAGGCAGGGCAGATCGGCCGGGGTGGGGGCTTAGGCCAATATCCTCGGCTGCCTCTTCATGTGCTCAAAGTTCATATTCAGGGTGACAGGATTTTCTGCTTGACCCGTTAAGATCCTGGGAGGGAGAGGGAAGCAGAGGAGGGTGGGGAGGGAGGAGGAGCTCCACCCTCCACAACTGCCAGAAGGAGCTGCCCTGCCCTGGATAGAAAAAGGTGCTCCCGGGAGCTCCTGCCTCCCACCCAATCCCAGCTGCAGAGCCCTCGGGACTCTGGGCCGTGAGGAGTTGGGAGACACTCTCCGGAGAGGCTGCCATGGCCTGCAACAAGTGCTCAAACAAGTGGTGCTTTGCCGGCGTTGCCAGTGTGATCCTCGTGTGTGCCATCGGATTGGTCCTGGGCTACATGATGCTGGGGGTCAGCCAGCCAGGTAGGTCCCTCCCCACCATGCCATTAGCTTAGCTCCCCTCATCGCTCACTCCTTGTCCCCACCAAGGCAGATCTAATCTGTCCTCGTCACCCACCCTCTGGTCCTCAGCCACAGCCGTGATGGCCTCCTCTCCCATCCCACATCCCCACCAAGATTCAGCTCCATTTGCCTCTCCCATTCCCAACCACCCCAAGACGTCTCCCGTGAAGAAGGTTCCTTTGGTCTTCTTTCCCTCCCTCCTACACCAGGCTTCCGTTGCCTGAAAATCACACTAAATCTTGGTCTTCAGCCCAGACCACCCCCCCCACCCCCCACCTCCTATGCCCCCCGATAGGCATTCCTTCCTGGCAATGATGTGGGCTTCTCAAACGGTGCATTGAGCCAAATTCCCCCTTTCCCCCTGGGAGCAGCCTCCCTCATCCTTCTGCCTCAGGCCTTTCTTCTCAGGCGCTTCACCTTGAGGCAGCTGCCTTCTCCCTCCATGGGGTGCCTACCACCTTACCTTCCCAGGCTCCTCCCGGGCCCCTGAAGTGGCCTGCTCCGTCCCACACCAAGACGGCCACCAGTGAGACCTTTCTAACCACAGAACTCACTCGCTGCCCTCAGCGCACGCCCAACTCCTTTGCTGTCAGTCAAGGCCATTTACAACCTGATCACAAAGCTTTTTATCACTCTTGCTGCTTCCTTTTCTCTACATTCCACCTGCACCAAGCCAAAGTTCAGTCCTTCAGGCGGCCCTATTCCTATAGTCAAGCCTTTGCTTCTAATGTCCTGTGCCCCATACATGTTCCCTTCTCTGTAAATTTCTTCACTGCCCCAGGCTGGTTCGGAGCTTCCTTGCACCCAGGAGCCCACGTACTGCCCTCTCCCGCGGCACTGGTGACTGGGGTCCCACTGTCTCTCTGCTAGCTGGCATGCTGGACACACCCTGGAGCCCAGAGAGGGAGGGTGGGTGAGTGGACAGGGCTCCTGTGGCTAACATCACCTGGGCCTTCCTTCTAGGCTGTAAGGAGGATGCAGTTTGTCGCCCAGATGCAGACATGCTGGACTACTTGCTGAGCCTGGGCCAGATCAGCCAGCGGGATGGCCTGTTGGTCACCTGGCACCATGCTGCCAACAGCCAGAAGGACATGAGGGCTGCCCTGGAAAGTAAGTCCAGCTGTGAGGTCGGAGACAGGCCAGGGCAGGAGTGGGAGAGATGGTGGTGTTCCCCAAAAGGGGACCTGGCCCTTGGCGTGTCTGCCTAGGATGCCAGGTAGTGTGTGGGTTCTTTGTGTGTGTGTTAATCCTCACCCGAGAATATTTTCCAATTGATTGTTAGAGAGAGTGGAAGGGAGGGGGAGAAACAGAGAAACATCGATGTGAGAGAGACACATCGATTGGTTGCCTCCTGCAACCGAGGTACATGCCCTTGACCAGAATTGAACCCAGAACCATTACTCCACTGAGCCAAACCAGCTAGGGCAGTATGTGGATTCTTGCCATAGTGCAGGAAACGTTTCACAACACGAGTCCAGGTGAATTTTAATTTTTTTTTTGTAATTGTACTTCTGGGATGTACATGCCCTTGACCAGAATTGAACCCAGAACCATTACTCCACTGAGCCAAACCAGCTAGGGCAGTATGTGGATTCTTGCCATAGTGCAGGAAACGTTTCACAACACGAGTCCAGGTGAATTTTAATTTTTTTTTTGTAATTGTACTTCTGGGAAAATCTCTTTTTTTTAATATATTTTTTATTGATTAAGATATTACATATGTGTCCTTATCCCCATGACCCCCGCCCTTCAGAGTAAGAACAAACACGTTTTCCTAGCTTCCCAGGCATACCCCAATATGGCCTCGTCATCACTTTCTACTTATTCCCCAGACAAAATGGGGAACATGTAATTCCTAAACAAATCTTAAGTTATCTTGCCTCAAGGATTTTATGGCCCCTCCATAATCTCTGAATAATTTCTTTCAATTCCCATAGCAGTATTCTTGTATCTCATATAAATCATAATTACGTTCGAGCTTAAAGTGTTTGCAAACGTGGTCTGCTCTTATACTAGATTGTACACTCCTTAAAAACAGCCTGTGGCTCCTTTTCCTCTCTCTCTGTCTTCAGTGGGGGTTT
>NW_006294339.1:3127677-3132416 GCF_000327345.1 Myotis davidii | reverse complement strand
CTCTGCCCCAGCCTGGGTGGGGCAGGGTCTCAGGGAATCAAAGGGCGGAGCAAGGAACTATGGCGGATTCTCAGCCCTGTCCTAAGGGGCCGTGCGCGCCTCAGTGTCCTGATAATTTAATTGCTGCAAGCACCTCTGAGGGAAAGCTGCCCTCGAGTTCCGAGTTCTGCCCGCTGCCCGACAGTCCAGTTTCTCCCCGTATGAGTCCTGGGTCCCCAGAGACTTCCCGGAACTGGAGTTCAGAGCAGTCGGGAGCTTGTGACTCCCTCCCCAGCCACGTCCTCAGGTACCAGCCCCTTTCTGCGCACGCGCGAGCCTCCGTACCTCTGCACTTTACTTCCGCAGCTCCTGACCCTCAATGTGCTTTTCTCTTTCCTTCTAGCTGTAGAATTTCCACTCCGCCAGTCCTCCTGTAAGTTCTGGATGATGTCCGTTCTGTCCTTTTATTGTGTTTTGAAGTTGTTGTAGTCGGCAGCAATTTCAGTGTTTCCCTATGCCGCCATTTTAGTTTTCTCCGAGTCCAGGTGAATTTTAGAGGATGTCTATTAAAGCTGGGGGCAGCGAAACAGGAACGGGCTGAGGACATGAGTCTAGGCTGGTCTGCTTTGGCTCCCCAAGAAGTCAGAGGAAAGGGGCTTTGGGGACACTGCTCCCCTGGTGGCAAGCCTTGTGGGGTCCCTTAGAGTTTAGGAGATGCATGCCGGTGGGGGAGGAAGTGTCCCCGGTTTAGGGAAGGTGGGATTCACTCCGTGGCTGCAAACTGCTTGTTTAACTATCATCTGTTTCCCTACTTCTGGTCCTGGCTGACTGGCCTGTCTCAGGGAGAGCAGAGGTGGGGGTTGGACAGCACTGCCTATCCCGTGGCACGATGGTGGCTACTCACCTGGCTTGTCAGACTAGGGAGTGGGGGCTCAGAGGTGAAGGGACTGGCTCAGGCTGTGCAGCTGATAAGCTCTGAGCCTCGGGCTTGAACCTGAAGTCTGATTCCAAAGTCATCATGTCCTGCCCTCCCTCCCTCCTACCCCTCCCATGACCCATCAGTGACAACTGTCCCTGCTGAGGAGGCCTTTGCCCTCAATGCCTAAGGAAACCAGAAAACGTGTGCTTGAGGCCCAGCGCTACCAAGCTGTAAAAACCCGAGCAAATAGTGCAGCTCCTCTGAGTCTCCAATTGAGAGTGATTATGGCAGCCCGTCAGCGACGGCTCACTGTAGGGACGGGCACACAGGTTCCATGTGGGTTCTCCTGGATCTGCAAGCAGTTTCATGGGTACCATGTGGCAAAAGTAAAAAGGAGGCTCGGAAAAGTTGGGTGACTCACCCAGGGTGACACCAACATAGGAACCCAGAGTGGTTAGCCCCACACTCTTGGCCACTGCACTACGCCCGACCCGGTTCAATAAGGAAGAAATAAAACTAAAACAGTAACCATCCAAAATGAAAGGCATGGCCCTCAGATTGGAGCATGCTTCAGATTGCTGACCCCACCCCAAGCTTCTAACTCAGTGAGTCTGGGGTGGGGTCTGAAGATTTGCATTTCTGATAAGTTCCAGGCAGTGCTGATGCTGCCGGCCCCAGAACCACCACTCAACCAAAATCCCTCCATTTCAGAAGAGGAAACTGGGGTCCAGAGTGGGAGGCCGTCTTGTCCAAGGTCACACAGAACAAGGTGTAGGCACCAGGCCTCTAGCTCTTAATCCTATAGGGTCACCACACCAGAGGGCCTGGGTGTGAGGGCCTGGGGAAAGCTTGCTGAGTGAATGAATGGTTAGGGAGCACTTCTTGGAGGAGGCAGGCATGGTGGAAAGGAAAGGCCACCACAGGCTGGGAAGAGCCAGTTTGCTGTGCTTCAGGAATCTCTGATTAAAAGGCAGATTGCCAGACCTTGGTGATAAGAAAAACATCCCTCCCACTGATGAGAGCCAGGCCAGAGAGGGAGGACTCCTATCTGGGAGATAAGGCCTGGGGTGAACAGGACTCACCACCCCTGGGCTCATCCCATGTCAGCCCAAGGACAGCTGACAGATCCAGCCCTACCAAGCTGTGACATTGACCAAGAAGAAAGCCAAGGGCCCCACCCAGGCAGTGCCAACAGCTCAGAAGCGTGGAGAGGCACCTTAGCATAGCTTCAGGGGTCCAGCGAGGACCCCAGGCCTGGCTTCTTCCTGAGAGCCCTGTGGTGGGCCCCTGGGAGGAGGGCGGTGCCACCATGGGGCTGGGCATCCTGATGGAGAGCCAGTGGTAGGGTTAAACTGGTGAAGTCATCTTAGACATGATCAACATCCATGCGGAGAGGAGGGGCCAGAGTGAAGGCCTGGGAGGCAAGACAACTAAATTCAAATTTTTACCTTGGCTCTTTACCAGCAAAGTGATTTGGAATAAGTGACTTCACCTGCCTGCAGCTCAGTTTTTCCCTCTACAAAAGGTGTCTTGGTAGGAAGACTGCCTCATTTATCATTCCAACCAGGGCACTTTGGATAGTGGAAGAGATTATTATTAATAATTATGCAGTCCTAGCCGGTTTGGCCAGTGGATAGAGTGTCAGCCTGCGGACCAAAGGGTCCCACGTTTGACTCCTGTCAAGGGCACGCACCTCAGTTGCAAGACCCTCCTCGGCCCGGGCCCTAGTCAGGGCGTGTGCAGGAGGCAACCAATCTGTGTGTTTCTCTCACATTGATACTTCTCTGTCTTTCCCTCTCCCTTCCACACTCTCTACGGATTCCGTGGAAAAATATCCTCAGGTGAGGATCAAAAAAAAAGAAAAAGGATTATGCAGAGGTAACAGAAATATACTAGACTATCCCAGGCAAACAGGGACATAGTGTCACCTAGTTAAGTGAGTGAGCCATGTAAATAATAATTAACACTCAGTGAATGCCTAACCAGGGATATTTTATTGTCTAATTCTAGTAAATGAGAAGGAGATCCAGAGAGGTCAAGTAATCTGAGAGGTCAGGCTCACACAGTTCTGCAAGTAACAGCTTTTAATGATAAGGGAGGTTTTTCCAGGAGGAAGCTGGACCCAGGTGGCAATACCCAGGAGACGGGTTAGGACCACAACGCACTCTCCATCATTCTTAGTCCACTTTGCTGAGCATTTGCTGGGCCCCTGCTCTGGGCCAGTCTCAGGAGGAAGACTTAGAAGTAAGAGGTGGCCCTGTCTGTAAGGGGCTCAAAGTGTCACAGGGGAAGCAGCTAGTGCAAATCAGGGAGGCAGCAGCGGTCCAGACTCCAGTCCCGGCTCCCTCCCGATGCACCCCACCGCCCCCAGATGGGAACTGGCAGCTGGTTGGGGTAGGAGACCCCTCAGATCCATTGGCTTGTGTAGCCTTGTATCGCCTTGTATCTGCCCAGCTGTCCCGGTGGACCTGGCTTCTCTGGGCCTCACGGGAGGCCAACCCTTTGGACCTCTCTGTATTCCCAGGTAACCAAAGTTATTTGTGTTCAAGCCATACAAATTAAGGCTACCCTCACGAAGCTCCTCAGTGTACAATGTGGCTTTATGTCCATGTCCTGTGTTCTTGGCCTGGGGAGGCTCATCCCCATTATGCCAATGAGGGAACCAGGGAGACGGGAGTTCTGGGCAGGATGCAAAACGGATGAAAGCGGGTGATGCAAAGTGCCAGGCTTGGTGCCAGGGACCATCCGCACTCTGCTGCCTTCCCTTCCTGGAAACTTACCGAGATTCTATTTATTTATTTATTTTTTATTTTATTTTGTTGTTTAAAGTATTACAAATAGTACATATGTCTCCTTTCCTTTTTCCCCCACCCTTGACAATCCCCTGGTCTCTCCTACCTCCCAGTGTCTTATGTCCATTGGTTATGCTTATATGCATACATACAAGTCCTTCAGTTGATCTCTTACCTCCCCACTCCCACAACCCTCCCCAGCCTTCCCACTATAATTTGACAGTCTGTTCGATGCTTCTCTGCCTCTGTATCTATCTTTTTGTTCATTAGGTTATAATGTTCTTTATTATCCATAAATGAGTGAGATCATGTGGTATTTCTCTTTCTCTGACTGGCTTATTTCACTTAGCATAATGCTCTCCAGTTCCATCCATGCTGCTGCAAATGGTAAGAATTCCTTCTTTTTTATAGCAGCAGAGTATTCCATTGTGTAGATGTACCACAGTTTTCTAATCCATTCATCTGTTGATGATAGCCATTCTGACCAGTGTGGGGTGGTACCTGATTGTTGTTTTGATTTGCATCTCTCAGATGTTTAGTGACTTTGAGCATGTTTTCATGTGTCTCTTGGCTTTCTGAATTTCCTCTTTCGAAAAGTATCTAGATAGGTTCTTTGCCCATTTTTTGATTGGATTATCTTCCTTTTGTTAAGTTGTATGAGTTCCCTGTAAATGTTGGAGATTAACTCTTATCAGTGATAGCATTGGCAAATATGTTCTCCCATGTAGTGGGCTTTCTTGTTTTGTTGATGGTTTCTTTTGCTGTGCAGAAGCTTTTAATTTTGATGTAGTCCCATTTGTTTATTTTCTCCTTAATCTCTCTTGCCCTAAATCTGTAGACACCAGATTTTAGAGCAGTGATTCCCAAAGTGGGAGCTACCGCCCCCTGGTGGGCGCTTCAGCGATCCAGGGGGACGGTTATGGCCACAGGTGCATTCGTTTTAATTTTTTTTTGTATTACCTTTCTATTCTGAGTTCAATAAATAGTTTCATAATTTCAAACTTCAATGTTTTTTTAATTAAATCTTTATTGTTCAGATTATTACATTT
>NW_006294339.1:3123783-3125927 GCF_000327345.1 Myotis davidii | reverse complement strand
GAGATATTCTCTTTCCTCCTAGTTGTAGAATTTCCACTCAGCCAGCCTCCTTGTAGTTCTGGATGATGTCCGTTCCGTCTTTTAGGTGTAATTTGAATTGGTTGTTCAAGGCAGCAATCTCTGGCGTTAACCTATCACCATCTTGCGTTAACCTATGCCACCATCTTGGTTTCTCCTCCAAACTTCAATGTTTTTAACTTACACCTTTCTTTATTATATTTTACGAAAAAGGTAGAAACATTAATACATATATCTTTCTGTTTGATTGCTATTAAAATTTTAAAAAAATTAATTTCCAGGGGGCGCTGAGTAATATTTTTTCTGGAAAGGGGGCGGTAGGCCAAATAAGTTTGGGAACCACTGTTTTAGAGAAATCTGAAAATTCTGTGACTTTGGGCAGTCTTTCACTTTTCTGGACCTGGGCTGTTTGATCATTCATTCATTCAACAAACTTTTTTTAGTCTCTTTCTTTTTAAAAACAATTAAATTGAGCCCAGCTGGCATGGCTCAATAGTTGTGCATCAACCTATGAACCAGGAGGTCACAGTTCCATTCCCAGTCAGGGCACATGCCTAGATTGTGCACTTGATCCCCATTGTGGGGTGTGAAGGAGGCAGCTGATCAATGATTCTCTCTCATCATTGATGTTTCTATCTCTCTCTCCCACTCCCTTCTTCTCTGAAATCAACAAAAATATTTTTCTAAAAAAATTAAATTGATTGGGATAATGTTGGTTAATAAATAATATTATGTGAATTTCAGGTGTAAAACTTTGCAATACAACATCCGTGTACTCTATTGTGTCTTAATATCCCAGGCTAGTCTCCTTCCATCACCCTATATTTAACCCCCTCTGTGCTCCCCTCAACCGCTTCCCCTCTGATAAAGACTTGTGCTGTCTGTATCTATGAGTTTGTCTTCTTCGTTCACTTGTTGCTTTTCCTTTTGTATCCTACAGAGGAGTGAAATCAAATGGTTCTTGTCTTTTTCCATCTGACTTTTTTCACTTAGCCCCAGTGATCTCAGACCCATCCCAGCTGGGTTGTCACTGGGCGTCTGAGGTGGACCGAGGTGCAGGGAGTGCCTCCTGGAGCACGGAGGAGGTCGAGAATCATGTCCCTGAAGTGGCAGCGGGCAGCCAGGAACCCTGCTGCCCAAGAACCAGGCAGCCCAGAGAGCAGGGCATGGATATTGAGCCCGCAGGAGAAAGGGCTCATTGTGGCAGATGGCCTACAGCCATTCCTGTATAAAAAGTCCCCAAATGATGCATCATTATTTATTAGTAGAAAAAATTAGAAACTACAGGAATGTCTCAGGAATAGGAGGGGGTAACTAAATCGACAAGGCCTTTTGTCTCTTTTTCTTTAACGAAACATATAAAAGTTTGTGAAAATGTATCATATTGTTGAAAGAGATTAAACATTAGACATGCAGTGTGGTCTCAACTGTGTAAAAACTATACAGTGACAAAAACGAAAGAAAATATATCAAAACATGAACTGTGGTGGAAATGTGAATGGACAGTTCCCTTCATCCTGCTTTTCTGTGTTTTCCGAGTGTTTGATCATAAACATGCAACAGGTTTTATGACGAGAAACAACCTTTGAAAACAATCAAGAACTGATTGAGTTCTGTGTCTTATCCAGGCGACGTCATGGTCCTGGAGGCGGACGTCAACCTAGAAGGGCTCAACACGGCCAACGAGACAGGGGTCCCCATCATGGCACACCCCCCACTCATCTATAGTGACAACACCTTGGAGCAGTGGCTGGATGCTGTGCTGGCCTCATCCCTGAAGGGTGAGCACCTCTCCGCCCCTCCCCAGCTCCCAGCCCTCTGGTCCTCAGACAGCGTCGGCAGGGGCCGCTCCCCTGAGAGGCAAGTCCAGTTGCTGTCAGGAGCTGCTCATTGCCTTGGTTTTCCAGCCCGGACTTCCAGAGGCCCAGGCCGAGGGAATTCCAGGCGAGATGGGGATGTGAAAGGGTACATCCTGGGTGTGATCTGGGTGTTACCTCTTGGACACAGGGGAGATGGAGGATGTCGCTCCCTCCTGCAGGGGTCCTTCCCCTCCTGGGTTAGTTCTGCCTGTTTGAAAGCCCTTCTTCACACTCAGCCGGAATCCGGTTCCTTTCTTTCTTCCCCCA
>NW_006294339.1:3118496-3123763 GCF_000327345.1 Myotis davidii | reverse complement strand
TCACACACACACACACACACACACACCCCCACACACACACACACACACTAAACCTGCTCTTTCAGCCCCAGGAAGTCATGTCTTCAGTTCCTTCTGCCCTGAGCATGAGAAGCCAGTTCCCCAAGCCCTCGGTCTCCTCCCGCAGGTATCAAGCTAGACTTCAAGAGTATCAAGGCTGTGGGCCCCTCCCTGGACCTCCTGCGGAGACTGACCGATGCTGGGAAAGTCCGGAGGCCTGTATGGATCAATGCCGACATCCTGAAGGGCCCCAACGTGCCCATCTCCATCCAAGTCAATGCCACACAGTGAGTGTTCCCATCTCTGCCCCAACTGTACCCAGCCCCCTTCCTTCCACATTTGGCACAGGAAGTGCTCAGGGGACCTTTCCTGAGTTTGCCTCCAGAAATACCATACAGTCTGACCTCTGAGCCTTCTTCACACAGGCTGTTCCCTTTGCCTCGAATGCTTTTCTCCCATTTCCTGATGAACCTTTGCCCAGGCATTACCTCCTCCAAAAGAGCCCCAACACCCAGGCTGAAAGCACACCTCCTCCTCCCACAGCCCTGATTCCTCTGGGTATGCTCTGTATCCGCAGTGACCGGGACAGGGCTTGACCTGCTAGGAAAGTCTAAACTGCTGACTCCTTGCCCAGCCCCCATGAAATCCCAGCACTGCCACCAACAGCCTTCACACCACTGCATGCTACTCTACAGCCTACAAAAGAGGGTCCCATAAAAGGATAGGATATTACTGATTTAATTCCTAGGCTAGGAGTATTCCCCCCCATTTTACAGATAAGAAAGCCGACAACAATTGAGGCTTAATTTATTGAATGTTTATTATGTGCCCCAGGCACTTTAGTTGAAGAATACACTTTAATTCTTTTTAAATCCTCACCCAAGGATTTTTCATTGCTTTTAGATAGAGTGGAAGGGAGGTGTGTGTGGGGTGGGAGAGGGGTGGGGTGGGGTTGGGGGGGTGCAAAGAGATTGGTTGCCTTTTGCATGTGCACCTACAGGGCAGGGAATCCAGCCTGCAACCAAGGTACATGCCCTTGACTGGGAATCAAACCTGCAACCCTTTGGTGTGCAGGCTAAAGCTCATGCTCCGACCACTGAGCAACCGGCCAGGGCCCATTTAACTCTTACAATGAGAATGAGGTAGGTACTATTATTTTCATTTTATTAGCATAGGAACTATCTCATCAAAGTGAAAGGACCTGCCTAAGTCTAGCACTTGGCAGAGCAAAGATTCAAAGCCAGGCCTTGGAGTCTAAGCCCCACACTTGTTTTTAAGCCCCACACTCCTTATCATCCATCTCTCCATCCATCTGTCCAGCCAACCAGCCAACAATCCATTCATCCAATATTTGTGATTCTCAAACTGAGGTGCATTTGGAAAGCAGTAGTTTGAAAATTGTAGTCAGTGGCACAAGAGAAATATATCTTTGTCTTCTTGGAGTATTGATTTTACTCAGTAGTTGGGGAGAGAGAAGGGAGCATTATTTGCCTATTAAAATTTGCATCAGGCCGAAACTGGTTTGGCTCAGTGGATAGAGCGTCGGCCTGCGGACTGAAGGGTCCCGGGTTCGATTCCGGTCAGGGGCACGTGCCTGGGTTGCGGGCACTTCCCCGGTGGGAGATGTGCGGGAGGCAGCTGATCGATGTTTCTCTCTCATCGATGTTTCTGACTCTCTGTCCCTCTTCCTTCCTCTCTGTGAAAAATCAATAAAATATATTTAAAAAAAAAAAAAAAATTTGCATCAGGGCAAAATCCGAATGAAATTTTGAAATAAAATCTGAAGCTTCAGAGACTCTCACAGAAGGCAGAGCCCAGACCCCTGGGGCTCTGGGTTTCATTGCTTCTGTCTATAAGGGGATGCTGAAGAGGCCCTGCCCCCAGGGATGCCATCTCTGAGAATCAAAGCGGCCCAAGGTCACAGTCAGGACCTGAACCCAGACCCTCTGACTCTAAAATCCATGCCTATTTGTGGGGTCTTGAACAAGCTACTCCTGCTCTTCAGGACTCTGCTTCTGCCTTTACATCATAGACTCAACCGGCCCCGCCACGTTCCCGCAGGGCGAGGGGAACCCAGGAGGCGAGGACGGGGCCAGCGAAGCCCTGAAAGACGTGTCTCTGATTCTCTGCAGGTTCCTGGCCTTGGTCCAGGAGAAGTATCCTGAGGCCACCCTGTCCCCAGGCTGGACCACCCTCTACGTGCCCCTGTTCCCGAAAAGCACATACACCCGAGCCATGATAGAGAAGATGCAGGAGCTGGTGGGAGCGCTGCCGCAGAGGGCCACCTTCCCCGTGCGGGCTGTCATGGTGCGCGAGGCATGGCCCCATTTCAGCTGGCTGCTGGGCCAGTCGGACAGGTGAGAACGCCCCTCCCCTGGCCCAGCCCCTGCTCCTGCTCAACCCACCCCAAGGCACTGATGCCCCCAGGAAGATCCCAGATGCTCATGGCTGGTCTTAAAGATTCTAGTCTAACCCCCACAGGCACTCATATCCTACACAGCATCCCTTTCTGCTTGTATACTTCTGGTGACAGGCAGCCCGTCCATTGGTGGATAACTGACTTCCTGCCTGTTGAGTTTACACTAAGACATAACTTGCCTCCCCACAGCTTCCTCCCAGGGGAGCCAGCTGTGGGGCTGCACAGATTGTCCCTGCAACCTCTGCCCCAGCTACCCAGCCCCACCTTCAGCAGCTCCCCACAGGAGTCCTGAGGCTTCCCCCTTCTTCATCCACACCGCTCCCCTCTCCCCTGTGCCCGTCCCCTTTCCTAAAACAGAAAAGAGGGACCCTCTCCCTCCTTCTGGGCTTCTGCTTCCAGTTATCCTCCCCAAAGCCTCTGCGGCTTCTTCTGCCCCCAGGAAGGGGGTAGCTCTGGAAAAAGGGGCTGGTGGGAAGTCAGAGGCCCCACCCCACCCAGCTAGGGTCCAGTTCCGAGCACAGGGACCGAGGACCCAGGTAGGCCTAGGCCAACGCTGAGCCTGCTCTCTGGGCCCCAGGTACAGCCTGACACTGTGGCAGGGTGTCACGGACCCCGTGTCAGTGGACGATCTCCTCTACATCCGGGACAACTGTGCCCACCACCAAATCTACTATGACCTCTTCGAGCCTGTCCTGTCGCAGTTCAAGCAGCTTGCAAGTAGGGAGTGGTCTGGAGGGTGGGCTGGATTCTGCAGGGGCATCGGAAGGGGAAGTCCTGGGTGGAGTAGGGAGAAGGAACCACTCAGCACCGATCGTGTGCCAGTCCTGGTGCCGCGTGCTACCTAAGCTGCATCTGTCCATGGAGCAGAGATTCCATTTCCATACGCGGGAAAACGGAGGTTCAGAGCAGTGAAAGAACTTACACAGCCATCCAGCTTGTCCGTGGCACAGCTCAGATTGGAACCCAGAAAATTCCAAACCCATGTGCCTGCCCTGGCAGCCTAGTTTCTCTGTGGGTTACGCTAACACTTCAGAGAGCGGCCCCTCTGCTGCACCCACTCACCAATGATCCAGATGCTGCCTGTTCCCTTGTTCAAACCCCTCATTCCCTGATTCCAAACCTAGGAGAGCCTGCAGTTAGGCCATGGACCCATCAGATTCAACATTCCTCTCCTGGGCGCCACCCAGGTGAAGGGGAACCAGACAAACCTGGCTCCAACCGGTTCCAATCCCAGCAACTCTGCCATTGGCTGTAGGACAGAAGTGTGGATAGCTGTGGCACACAGAAGGCGCTCTGTGAACGGTAGCCCCTTCATTATGACAATTTGGGGTCCCACAGTGAACGCCACACGGAAGCAAAGTTACTATTCAGGAGGCAGCCTGATCCCCTTTCTCCAGCTCCCCGGGGGCGACGCTCTGAGCGTGGAGTGGCAGGTTCCTGACATCCGGGGCAATGCAACAGTTCAACTCTCAGGTGAGGGCTGCAGCCCCTGTGCTCCCAGCTAAACTGTAGGGGTTTTCCTTTGCTTGGGGCAGGGACTCTGTTACCTTGGAACATAGCAGCTAGGAGGTGGGGGAGGACAGTGTTGCCAAGGGGATGGGGATCCTGGCCTTTGGACCAGCACCCTTGAGCCCTTAGCCACACTGAGCTATGAGAGAGGCAGGCACAGTCATTGTGGCCTCCGCCGCCTCTCCCAGGAAAAGAAGGCATGATCCTGCTGGACGTCGGCCTCCAGGAGTTTGGCGCTGGAGATGCTGTGCCCATCGTGTATGCCTCGGGTGCCTCTGCCCTGGAGCTGGAGTCGTGCCTGCTGCAGCTCGCCACATACCCTGGACGCTGGGGAGTCCATTTGCTCATAGCAGAGCCCACAGCCCTTAGGCCAGTCCTGGCCATCCTGGCCCACCTCTCCAACCTCGGTCGCCTCTCTCTGCCTGTGTGGGTGGGGGCCACAGTCTCCCATGGGAGCTTTGCAGTGCCTGGCTACATGCCCGGCAAGGAGCTGCTCACGGCTGTGGCTGAGGTTTTCCCCCACGTGACAGTGGCCCTAGGCTGGCCTCAGGAGGTACTGGGCAATGGCTACGAGGAGCAGCTGCTCACGGATATGCTGGAGCTGAGCAAGGGCCTCTGGCAGCCTGTGTCCTTCCAGCTCCAGGCTGGGTCTCTGGGCCAGGGCACAGCCGGGGTGGTAGCCAGGTTACTGGCAGCCTCCCCCAGGGCCACCGTCACAGTGCAGCACAGCCCTTGGGCGGGCAGCTATACATCTGTGCGGAAAGGGCTGCTGGCGGCCAGGGCCGTGGACAAGACCCGGGTCTACTACGTGCTGCCCCGGAGTTATCGCGAAGACCTGCTGGCAGATGTTGGCAAGAACTGACCGCCCAGGGGTGCTGGACAGGAGGTCCCTGGGGTCAGGCTTCCCGTGGGGGAGGAGGGAGAAATAAACACCCTGCCTTCCTCAGAGTGCTGCACATGTGTCCTGGGCGGGGTGGTGTGGGCGCGTGGTAGCTGCTGCGGTGCCTAGAGGGTCTGGAGGCTGGGCGCCAGATCATTTCGGTTGTCCAAAAGGAACTTCTCACAGGCCTTGAAGGTGTTGTAGAACTCCAAAGAGAGGCCAGCCACGTTGGTGGTCACATAATTGAGAAAGCCCGAGGTGGCCTGGTTGTAGTAGGACACCTGTAGGACAGGAAGCCACACTCAGGGGCGCTGGGCCAGGAGCGGGAGGGCAGCAGCCTGGGGTCTTCAAAGGCTACATGGCTGGCAGGCGTGGCCTCCTCAGGCAGTTCCCCTGGCCCCTCCCTCTGGGTACTGACAACCCTAGGGTCCCCACACACTG
>NW_006294339.1:3117985-3118478 GCF_000327345.1 Myotis davidii | reverse complement strand
GGGGGGGGGGGAGGGGGGACTCCCTGCCAGCAGGGAAGCCCTGTGAGACAAGGAGCAGAGCCCAACACAGAATCCTGTTTCAGTGAAGGTCTATTAGGGCCTTAGAGACAATTACGCCCAGAGATTGTTCTGAGAAGCTCATGAGGAAAGTGTGTTACCAGGCAAGTCTCAGGGCCCTGGCCACACTCCCACCCCTCCCCCACCACCCCTGGCTCTGGGCCAAGGAGGGCAGCTGCGCAGACCCTCCCTCCTCGCTCTCAGCCCCTCCCCCACATTTCCAACACCGACTGCCCTGCTGAGTCAGATGGGCCCTGAGAACCAGAGAAAGCCCTCCCAGACAAGAAAGCATGTGCTCAGTGAACGTTAGATGAGAACTGGGGCTTCTGCCCTCAGCAGGTAGAGCTTTTCCCAAGACTCTGCAGGGGCCTCGGACTTTTCCGCGCAGATTAGATTTTAATGAAGGCTCACTTCTAGCCCCTGACATGCTTAGCGC
>NW_006294339.1:3093068-3117910 GCF_000327345.1 Myotis davidii | reverse complement strand
CCCCCCCCCCCCAGCTGGAAGAGCCCACTGTCGCGCAAGGGGTGGGGGCCCACGGCTGACAACTGTGAGCCGGGCAGTGCTGAGCTCCGTGCATGTGGGTTGGGGTGGCTCGGGTGGGGGAAGGGGTCACTTGGCCTCACCTTGGTCATCTGGTCCCCTTCGCGCCAGATGCAGAAGCCTGAGCAGAGGGTCTCCCCACGCCTGTACTCTGGCGTCTCGGGGTGGGTGGGCAGCGTAACTGACCGCAGTGCAATGACGTAGGGGTCCCTGGAGTGAAGGGAGGGGAGCACAGAAGAAGATGAGGGTTGTCTTGCCAGCCCGGGCTCTGGAACCCCCTCTGGCTCTGACCCAGCCTCTGGAGCTCCCCTGGGCACTGACACCAGAGTCTAAAGTCATGTAAACTCATAGAGGGCCCATGTCTGGCTCCGGGCCAGGCTGGAGAGGAGGCACCTGCACGTTAACAGCCCCGCATTTGCCAGGAGCCAGCGGGACTCACTGCAGATTTTCTGGGAAAGCCCCTGAGGAAGCAGTGTGGGCTTTGGGATTTGTCCGCTTCCTCTCTCTGTGCCTGTCCAGCAGAAGTGAGCCGTCTGTCGGGCATCCTCACCAGGGCTGTCAGAGGTGGCGGCCAAGGCGGCGCCTTGTGAGAAATGGCCTTGCCACCTCCGGGTCAGGGATTACCCTGCTTTAGAGGGAGCAACCAGAGGGGAGGGTGTTCCCTGTCCTCCATGGCAGCTCCGAAAAGCCAGGAGAAAGCAGAGAGCCGACTCTAGCTGCTGTCCCCTCCCTGCCCTGCCCACCTCCCACCCAGCAGGCAGGCACCCACCCGTGGTCGCAAGGCTTCCGCCGAGAGGCCAGGATCACGAAGTCCTGGGGCTTGGGGTCAGCGCCGAGGGTGGGGCTGATGACATGGTAGATGGCGTCGTCCTCATCCACCTGCTGCACTAGTTCCACGTTCCTGTGAGGAGCCCCAGACCACAGGGCCCAAGAGGGTCACACCAGCTCCTTGTAGGAAAGCAGGTCTGGCCTCCCTGAGCCAATGCTTGGGGACACTTCAGCCCCTACACACTCAGCAGGGCCCACAGGTGGGCAGAAAGGCCCAGCCAAGATGCATGCACGCACACACACGCACACAAATGCACCTGCACAGACACACCCCTGTGGGCATAGCTGCATGCTCAGACACATGGATAGACACCTACCGTGCACACACAGACCCATGCGTGTCTGGACAGTCTGTGCAGGTGCACGTGCTGACTCAGAGGTGTGCTGATTTCCTGGTTGTACGGAACATTTAGTGAGTGTCCACTGTGTGCTGGGCACTGCTCTAAGGGCTTCAGGTGTACCATGCATTTCAGCCCAGGTGGCAGGTACCCTTAGCAGCCCTTCTTCGTAGGGGAAACAACCTGTCCACAGCCACAGAGCTAATAGAGAAGTGGACCTGGAATGTGCCCAGGCCATCGGGTGCCAGGCCTGTGCCCCTCAGCCTGGGTACACTGTACCCATGTGCTGTACATACATGTAGGCTACCAGGGGTGGGGAACCTTTCTTCTGCCAAGGACCATGTGGATATTTATGACATCATTCACAAGCCACACAAAACTATCAACTTAAAAATTAGCCTGCTCTATTTGGTCAGACATTTCATTAACTCACCCCTAGTGCCTTGGCAGGGCCAGACCAAATAATTTTGTGGACCTTATACAGCCCACAGGCCCGATGTTCCCCACCCCTGGCTTATACCAACACATGCACACATACTCACACATATGCACGCACGCACACACACACACACACACACACATACGAGAACATCCACAGAGGTACACATGACCATGTCCAAACCTGTCACCTTCTCCCCTGCTCCTCTGCCCTCCACAGAGGCTCTCGGGAGCAGGGTGGGGAGAAGCAGCTTGGGGCTCTCTTTCCCCTGAAGCTACTTCCCCCAAATCCCATCAAACAGCAAGATCTGACCTGGCCTTCAAGGCCCACCCCAGCCCACTTCCTACCATACAGCCAGCTTCCCCAGTGCCCACCAGCAAATCACCTCTCAGGCTTCTCGAACGGCACTGCCCGCAGGCCTCGGGCCACCGAGACCAGGCTTTTTTTAAAGCAGCACCTCCCTTTTTGCAAAGAAATCTTAAGCAGAAAGCCCGTGTGTAAACAGCTGCAAGTGGACCTCAAGTGAGGACACATGGAGGTAGGAGGGAGAAGGCCAATTTATCAAAAGTCAGATGGCCTGCTCACTGGATTTCTAAGAGCACAGGTCCTCCTTGTGGACAGACTCGGAAATAGAGGCTCCTCGTAAGAAGCCAGTGGAGAAATGATCAAAGAGGCGCCCCCCAAAGCAGGGTGTTGGCATAACAGGCAATGATTTCACAGGCACTTGACAAAAACCACTTTCCATTTAACATTCATACTAAACACTGAAATCCTGGCTATTTATATCCATGCCCAGACGTAGAGCTAACACATGGTAAATTCAGCAAATTGGCCACTCTACTAGTTGGCCTGAATCGGGGAGGGGGTCCCAGCCAGACTTTCAGCCTTCCATCCCCCACCCCAAGCAGTATCTGGAACTCTCTTGGGAACAGAAAACTCCTGAGAACACAGGTTGAAAATCACTGATCTATCCCTGAGGGTAAAGCTAAGACTCACTGACTCACCTCTGAAGCACACATTTTAAGAGGAAGAAAACTAAGCCCAGGAATGAAATGGAAATGACTTGCCCAAGCTCACACAGCTAGTTGGACCAGAAACAGGACCAGGCCCTCAACTTCAATTCCAGGCTCAGTCCTTCTCTGAAGGCTCAGAATGACCCTGACCCTGACTCCCACCTAACACATGACTACAGTCCCCTACCCCCTCCACCTCCACCCCCACTGCACCCCCCACATCCCCCATACCCCAACCCCCATAAAGGCCAGCTGGGCTGAGCATAATAAGGAATAGCTCAGCCGAAGGACACCTGAGGACCCGCCCTCCCCACCAGGCCTGAGACGGGAACTGGCCCCACCTGGGCCCTGGCCCTCACCGGTAATGCTTGTCCCACTCAGGCCTCCGACGCAGGTCTGAGAGCAGCAGGAAGGCGTGGGCCGCATCCACATTCACCAACATCTCCATGTGGAAGGAGAGGTACTTGTCATCCTCCAGGGTGTACAGGCCGACCTGCGTGGGACAGAGGGTGGCCTCGTTCGTGTACCCCCTCCCCAGACTATGCTGGGACTGGGATGGGCTGACTGGGATGCTGGAGGCCAGGGCTGGGAGCTCAGCACTGCCTCTGACTTGCTGTGTGACTGCAATTAAGTGACCCAAGCTCTGTGAGCCTCAGTCACATCCCTATGAAAGTGGCTGTTGAGATCATTCAGCACAAGTGGACAGGAAGGTGTTTTAAGAAGCAGTGATTTGCCTGGCCAGCATGGCTCAGTGGTTGAGCTTCAACCTATGCTATATGTTTTTTAAATCCCCTCCTGCCCTGGCCGGTGTTTCTCAGTGGTCAGAGTGTCGTCTTGCAAACCAAAGGGCCTTGGGTTCAATTCCCAGTCAAGGGCACATATCTCAGTTGTGGGTTCCCTCCCTGGCCCCAGTCCTAGCACGTCCAGGAGGCAACCAATTAGTGTGTCTCTCTTACATCGATGTTTCTCTCTCTCCCTCATTCCTTCCACTCTCTCTCAATGAAAAAAATATCCTCGGGGTGAGGATTAACAAAAACAAAAAGCAAAAAGAGAAATGCCCTTCCGAGAGGAGTGAGTTGAGAGACTTTCTGTTGCTTGCAGCCTGCCACCTCTGGCTGATCAGAAGAGAATGGTGGGTGGGTGCGGTCAGCTACCTGGTTGATCTCCGAGGACAGCGCCCAGTTGTCCTTGGCCGCAAGCATCTTCAGGGAGGAGATGTTGTTGTAGCTCAGATACACCTGGACAGGGCACACAGAGAAACTTCGCCTTCTCCCCTCCCGCAGGCTAGGTGCCGAGGCCATGCTGGGGTCGGGGAGGAGCTGGGGTGGTGAAGGACGGTGGGCGCTGGACTTTGGGGAAGGAGGCTCAGGGCTGGCCAGACTCGACCAGCAACCCTGGACAAGCCACTCCTCCGCTCAGGGCCTCAGCTCCCTCCTGCCAAGCAGGGACATCAGGAGAGCCCTTTGCTAACTGTATGCATCTTGAGGCATTAGCATCCTGTCCCCTTCAGGCCTACCTCCAACCCCACTCTGACAGCGGGGACGGTGGGCCTGAGGACTCTCCCCTCAGAGCTGGGGCCTTACCTGGTTGCTAGGGTCCCAGGGCACAGAGAGAGGCATCTCCTCCTGCTTGCAGGACACAATGTACTTCCTGGGAGAGAGGAAAGGTGACAGCCTTGATCCCTCGGGAGCCCATCTCTTTGAACAGGCTTCACCGCATGCCAACTGTGTGCCAGGCCCTGTGCTCAGCCCAGAGGGCAGGAGAGACCACTGTCTGGCCAGGGAGACGAGATGGGCACACAGAACACGGCAGCGAGAACATACAAACTCAGTCAGAGGTAGGACAGGACGAGGGGAGGGGTGCCAGTGCTGGTGCCAGTGCCTAGTGAAGGCTCAGTGCCCCACACCCTGGCTGAGCTAAAGCGACTTCGCCACTATGCCTCGGTGTCCTCATCTGTGAAATGGGATCTGCAGTCACCCCTGCCTCAGAGGCTGATCACAAGAACAGCCTTGGCAAATAAATGCTCCATAAACACACACTTTTCTTACTAACAACAAATGATGATACGGTGCTTCCTTGAGCCATCGCTTCTCCTCTCTGGGCCTTTCTTTCTTCATCTGCCAAATGGACATCAGAGTCCATGGAAGGAACAAAAGATTTTAAATTGGCCAGACCCGGCCAGGTTCAAATTCTCACTCTGCCAATCACTCCTGTGTGCCCGTGGCCACAATTCCTCTGTTCTCAGTGTCCTCGCCTGTACAATGGGCCAGTCAGACATGGGATGTGGAATGAGGTGACACGGATGTAAAGGGCCCAGCTAGTGCCCAGCACAGGGGCCGCATCGAAGAAATGCAAGTCCCTGAGGCCGGGGAGCAGGTGGACAGCCCTGCACCCTGTGTCCCCTCCCACCACCCAGCCCCAACTTGCCTGTCCAGGCGGATCTTCCTCCTGGCACTGGCCTCTCGGTACCGCCGCTCACCGTCCTGGGGAGAGAAGCAGGGACAGACTATGGTACAGATGGGACAACAACGTGCCCCCCCATCCCTGTTACTGTCTGACCACCGCCCCCCCTCCCAAGGGCCCAAGGAGGTCCTGCAGCCCTGAGGTGTTCTGGCCCCACTGGGGCAGCCAGAGTCAAAGCAACCTGAACAGGAACACGCCAGGTCACTGAGCCCCAGCTTCCCCTCAAGCTCTCCGAGTGACCCTGGGAACCACTGCCCTCACCAGACCTCAGTTTCCTCCCCAGTAGAATGGGATCCCTAAGGGCACTTACAATGCTAATAAGAACCCATATTTATTGAGCACTTACTATGTGCCAGGCATTCATCTAAAGTGCTTTCCATGCAAAATTTCATTTAACCCTTACAGCAACCCTCTGAGGTTGGGACTAGTATAATCCCACTTTACAGAGGGGAAACTGAGGCACAGAGTGATTAGGGGACTTGCCCAAGGACACAGGAACAAGCACTGTCGGGCTCACTCAGAGCCTGACTCTTAACTTCTACTTCTAAGGTGTCCTCACTCGGGAGCATTAAACGGTAAAGGTCTGAAAGCATCTGGGGGCCTGTGCACCGCATCACCCATCTCCTAGGTTCCCACTCCTCCGCAGACCACCCAACCTTGACTGGCCAATACCCAGCTACGAGCAGGGAATGTCACAGCCAGGCTCAGCCTTGTGAGGCAGGCAGGACAGGGACCTTCCCAGGGAGAGCTCACTCCCTGATCCTCCAGAGCAAGCCAGGCCTAGCCCAGTGGAGGCACAAGGGAGCATGACTTGAAGGGACAGCCTTTGAACCCAGGCCCTGATTCTCCTTCCTGCCTCCTTGCTCTCCTGTCACCATCGTCATCACTGTCAGCACTTCCTGAGTGTCTGCAGGCCTGACCCAGGCACGGGGTCAATACCCCATAGACCCCACAGCCCCGTGAGGACTGGGCTGCAGGCGCACCGCTTTACGGGTGGGGACCCAGAGCTCACAGAGGCACCCACTAGAATGTAGCAGAGCTGGTTCCAACACACGTCGCCCCAAAGCCAGTGCTTTTCCAATGCTGTTAACACCCACGATGAGCCAGGCCCGCATGCACGGCCTGAATTCTTTCAGGCAGAACAAGGTTTCCACCTGGCACAAGGGGCATTTCCAGGGGCCACACCAGGGCACCCAGCAGACGGGCAAAGCGGGGCTTTTTGCTCTCGGGCCTATCAGGAGCTGGCAGGCACCCCCACCCTGGGCAGAGAGGGGAGAAGGGAGCTGGGGGGAGGGCAGGGTGCTGCACCCACTCACCCCAGGCTGGGGCCGAATCCAGGGCAGCATCTGGGGCTGGTCATTTGGGTCCAGGACCACAAAGGTCATGAAGGCGCTGTTGATGTGCCGCCGATGGGCCTCGGCCTCCTGGCGGTAGGCCTCCACGCACACGCCCACCTCCATGCTGAGGGCGAGGGAGGGCTGCTCTCATGCTGGACAGACCTTCCCACGGCCTTGCCCCTCCCAACACACATGCACACGCATGTGCAGGCACACACATGCACTCCTGCAGTTCCTCCTGGGTCAGAGCCCCTCTGGCAGGAAACCCAGAGCTGCTCCCTTTGGTCAGTGTCTGCAGAGCACCTACTGCGTGCTTGGCCCTATGCCAGTCACTGGGGACTCAGAAATGAATAAACCTGTCGGGTCCATGTTCTCATGGACTAATAGCTGGGGGTTGCAGCCACAAATATATACATATGATGATAGTATGTTATGAAACTATGTTATGGAAGAATACAGGCAAGGAGAGGGAGGTGCTGAGCCCAATTAGAAAAAGTGTTCATTATACACCCAATCGTCAGCACTTTATAACAGCTCAGTGACTGCTGTTTCTTTATATCTGACTGTCTTTAATAATTATAAACTAGCAGCCACTGCCATCCCCCTCAGTTAAGAAGGTCTTGACCCCATAATGTAGACATCATACAGATGGGACACTAAGACCTAGAACAGGGCAGTAAGTTGTCCAAAGTCACACAACAGTCAGGAGAGAATGTGGGCTAGAAACCAGGCCTCACGGCTTTCCCCCTGCATGGCAGCAGAATGTGTGCTGGTCAGGCTGTGAATAGTAATAATAATAGCAGCAGCAATGACTGACCTTCACTGAACAGTTCTGTGGCATTCTACTAGTAACAGGTCATTGAATCCTTAAAACTATAAGATAGTTGTGGTGAGCCCCATTTTACATGAACTGAGGCTCAGAGAGGTTGAATAACTTGCCCAAAGTCACACAGCTAGTAAGAGGTGAGCCAAACTTGAACCTAGCCAGCCTGGCTCCAGATCCTTTGCTTTTATCGACTACACTATATGATCTTTGGGATCACCAAAAAAGATATTTAAAATAAGCTTTCATGAGCGTAGATGTCAGGATTCATTTAAAAGGTAAGGGCTCTGGGGATAAGTTTCGTTTTAGGCAAAGGGTGGGAAAGTATGATGACAACAGTATACTGGCAAAAGGTGGCCCTGTGATCCACAGTGTGCAGGCCCGGAGGCAGGAGCCAGGGAGAGAGAGAGACAGAATGAACACGTGGTACTATCTGAGACAGCAGGAGACACAGGGCTGGGGGCGCCCAGAGCAGGGAACATCAGAGCTAAATCTTGATGAAGGTGAAAGGACTGAGCAGGTTTGCAATAGAGTCCGTTCTCAGGTCAGGAAGAGCCCTCAGCCCCCAGGGACCCCGATCCTGCCCATCCCAGCCCCTCACCTATGTTTGAAGGCGTTGTTCACAATGGCCTTGAGCACCAGGCGGTCCCCAACCTGGGAGGGTCCCCGGAAGTGAAACATCTCAATGGCCTTCAGCGTAGGGTGGGCACGACACAGCCGGCTAGAGGAGGCCAAGGGTTGGGGATAGGAGAAATGCCCCTAGTGCTTTAGCCACTGGCTTAAACCGGCCTCTACCCCTATCCCTATCCCCAGACCTAGCCAAAACCACGTGCACCACCTTCAGGCCCCTCCACTCCACTCAGTGACAGTTCTGCCCAGAATAACAGAACTGAGTCCCATTTCAGAGCTTCGAATACTGAGGTCTATGTGCATGGCTGGAGAGCAGCTGAGTCTCAGGTGACAGAAGAAAGCCTAGGGCAGGGCTTGGGGCAATCCAACCAAGCCCTTCCAACCTTTGTATCTTAGCACCTGCTGTCCCTACTACCTGGAAGTCCTCCCCTTACCCAAAGCTACTTGTCATTCAAAGCCCAGCTGAAGTGCTCTTCCTCCAGGAAGCCTTCCCGGACTATCCAGACTCTGACTTTTCTCTGAGATCTTACTGCACTCATAGGGCACTGCTGATATATTGTGGCTAAGGGACGGAGGGGAGACAGGAAGGGAGGCACAAGCACTACACTCTCCCCTCACCTGGCTGCAATGGTGGCCACATTCTCCATCCAGGCCATGATCTGGCCCCCGAAGGTATTGCCCTGGTGATTGGCGTGGGGAGGCAGGACCAGCTCCACACTCTCCACCCGCGTCTTCTCGGCCGGCACCACATGGCTGCAGTCTCTGCTCTCCAGATCTGACCAAGGAGGGGCAGAGGGAGGGAGAGGGGAGGTGAGAGGCTTTCCAAGGGCAGCCCAGGACCCCTCCACTGCCTCTCTGCCCCACCCACATTCTTCTATTTACTCAGCACCTAGTGTGCTGGACCTACACAAGGAATGGGGGGAAACTGGATGAGAGAGATGAGGCTGGCACCGAGCAAAGGGCAGAACACTAGCTTTGAAACAACACACACCTGGGTCTGCAACTCAGCTCCACCCCATACAGGCTGTATTTCCTTGGGCAAGTCAATGCCCCTTCTGAACCTCAATTTCCCATGTGTAAAGGGCAGATGTCAAACTCAACCGGAAAGGACAGTGAAGATGAAATGCGATCTCCGCTCTAGAGTGCCTGGCGCCAAACTCAGGAGGCACACTCTCAAGAAGGAGAGTTCTTCCTCCCGCTGCCTGGCATGCGCTGTCCCTCAGGGGCAATGGCATAAGGATAGCCTCAGTAGGGAAGGCCAGAGAGGTCAGGGAATCGGATGCTGACATGCCCACCCAACCCAAGGAAGCGCCATCTCCCAGGGAGAAAGACCTCACCGGGGAGGACCCATCAAATAGGCAACATTTTGCATGGCTTGCAGGCTGCTCAGATGCCACAGACACGGGTAGGGGAGGCTACAGGCCTGAGCCACGGTCTGGAGGCAGACAGTCACGGGGAGAATCAGGCCTTGGCTCAGCTGGAGCAGGGGGCAAGTAGGGGACAGCGCCAGATGAGGCTGAGTGGTCAGCCAAGGGCCTGGATGCCGGCTAGGGCATCTGGATTGACCCTTGGGCAGGAGGGATTTCCGAGGGCTGCAGTGGGATGGATGGCTCCAGAGGGCCTTGGCTACAGGAGGGAGAGCTTGACCTGCCCAGCCACAGCCCCGAGGCCCAGAGTAAATAGGGTGCATGGAATTCGAAGCACAGCCAGCTGCTTTCAGGGGGGGGCTGTGGGGGGGCTAATTCTGCCTGCACCCCTCCCCACGCTGGCAGCTGAACTATTTTCGACTTGTCCTAAAATCGCTTCCTTGAAGTTTCAAGGAAGGCTCCACATCCTAATGTTCTGGGGATCAGTGAGCAAATCCAAGGTCACCCTCTGACCCTTTGCCCAGACCATGCCCTCCACCAGGAGTCCCTTTCCTTATCTCCCCCTGACAAGCCCTGCCAGTCCACAGGATGTGTGAGGCCCTGGCACAGAACAAGCTGCAAGATGCACTTTAAGGGGGAAGAAGCGAGATACAGAACAGTATGTACTGTGTCTTCCCGTTTAGGTAAAAAAAAAGGGGGCAAAATTAGACACAGGGGGGATGTGCAGGGAATGCTTCTGGAAAGATGCCCAAAAATGAGGCACAGGAGGTGCCTCTGGACGGGACCTGGGTTCTGGGGTAGGCGGGTCCTATTTTTATCTCTAGCTCTAGATCTATGCCTACACCGATGCCTACATCTATATCTACCTACCAACCTACCTACCTATATGCTTTTTAAAAATCCTACAGTCATGCCCTACCCAGTTTGGCTCAGTGGATAGAGGTAGGCCTGCAGACTGAAGGGTCCTGGGTTCAATTCCTGTCAAGGGCACATGCCCGGGTTGCAGGCTCTGTCCCCAGTAGGGGGCATGCATTAGGCAGCTGATCAATGATTCCTTCTCATCATTGATATTTCTCTCTTTCTTCCCTCTCCCTTCCTCTCTGAAATCAATAAAAATATATTTTAAAAAAATCCTTGAGTCTTCAAGGCCAAGCTCAATACTACCTTCCCAATACCTTAAGTCCTAGAGACCCAAACACAGTTTGTGGCTAACAAAGCGTTTTCCTCTGGCTGCTGGGAGCTGGGCAAGAGGCACTTCCCTTTTCCCTGAAGGAGGCCTTGAGGCAAGAGGGCCAGCCAGGCCTGCGGCCACCAGCGGGTAGACATCCCAAGGAAATGCCTCTCCTCCCTCTGCCCAGTGGGGCCCAGGGCACAAGGGGGGCACCTGCTGCCCTCCCTGTCCCCAGCCACTCACCATACTGAATGGCGCAGTTGGCCAGGAGGTCCTTGATGGTGTCCGCGTAGACCAGCCGCATGCGTCGGCGCTCGGCGGCCACACTGTGCTCAGTCTTCTCCTCCTCCGTCCGTGGCGAGATCTGCTTCAGCTTCACCTGTGGGCAGGGGTGGGGTTCCCTGAAATAGTGCCAGGGCCTGTCCGCCCAGCTGCCGTCGCACACCAGGGGCTGCTGGATAGTTATAAGTCTTTGCCCCTCTTTGCCCACATTTTCCTGTCTCCATGGTGACTGATCCATCATCTTCATCCTCCAATAACCCTAGGCTCCCTTCTGGGGCAAAGGCACAGCGGGTGGGGGTAGGGGTCACTGCAGGGCATGGAAGAGGATGGTGAGACCTGAAGACTCCCCATGTGAGAAGCACAGCGAGAGGTGGGGAAAGGAGAGAGGGAGGGCACCTGGGGCCCAGTGGCAGTGGGGGATGGGCCTTCCTCTAGGGGCTATGATTCCCTGCCACACCCCACCTCCGCTCCCCTGCCACACCCCAGCCTCACCACCCTGGTCCAGGCCCATCGTGACTGGCAGCCAGGTGTGGCCACCTACCTTGGAGAGCTCACGGTGGGCCACAAAGGTGGCCAAGGCCTTGCACACGCTCCACTGCTTCTCAGAGCAAGTGTCCTCGGAGGCCACCTGGATGCCCACCTGGAGGGGAAGAGTAGGAGGAGGAGTGAGGAAGGAAGAAATAGAGCTCACAAACCTGAGGCCCACAACCTAGTGACATAGGAAGTCCCCCTCTGCTATTTCAGTATCACCCACCAAGTCTAGGAGGCTAGAGACCTGGGGTAGGTTCTGATTTTGCCCCTGGTTCCCTGGGAAACTTTAGACAAGTCACTTCCCTTCTCTGGGCCTCAGTTTCCTCATCTGTAAAGTGGGGATGACCAAACCCACCCTCAAAGGGCTATTGAGAGGATTAACATGAGACTGTGTAAGTAAAGTGCTGGCTAAATTGAAAGGGTAGACATGTGAGGGTGCCCAGGGACCCTCTGCATTTATGGGGTACCGCTATCCCAGCCTCAGTCATCCCTCAGCAACCACTGGGTGGAAGTTGTCTCCATCCTACGTCCATTGGTGGCAAATAGAGTCTCTCCCCCAGAGCTCACAGAGCCCTGTGCATCACCACGAGTCCTTCAACAACCCTGAGGCACAGAAATCATGCTCCCACTTTACAGATGGGAAGACAGAGTCTATGGCAGGTAAGCTACAGGACTGAAGTCCAGTGCTATCCCAGCTCCAGCCCCACTGCCTCCAGGTGGCTGTCATCCTCAAATTTGCACAGCCACCAGGCTGCTGAAGACAGGGTCTGAGTCTCAGAGTGAAGACCCAGGAGGCCAGAAGTTAAGTCCCACATTGGGATCTATGTGGCTTGGTGACCTGGGGCAAATCCCTTCCCCTCCCTGGGCCTCAGTTTTCCCTCCTGTGTTATGGGGTGTTGAACTGGAAGATCCTTAGGCTCTGCCCAGCCCTGCCAGCTGGTCTAGATCTCTGCCGCCTCAAGCAGGGCTTTGCGAGTGTGAGTATGCCTGGGCTGGGGGTGGAGATGGAGAGGAGGCAGAAAGCCCACCCAGCACCCACGCATCCCCAAGCAGCACCTGCCCCACACACCTCCATGCTGGTGTTGAAGGCCCGGTTCACCTTGGCCTTGATATTCACCACTTGTCCAACTCTGGGAGAGAAAAGCTGGAGGTGAGCCTTTCAGAGGGGTCAGAGGGAGGGAGCAGGGGCCCCGGACACTTGGGGAGCCTCTACTGTGGGGAGCTGTTAGGAGAATGTCACTTTACAGCGCGTATTCACATATGGATGTCACCCAAGTCCTCAAAGCAAGATAGTGCTAGCACCCCTTTCCCAGGAAGCTGAGAGAGGTGGGATGATTGCATTTATCTGCCCCCCTCCCCCGCTCCCCCTTGTCCAGTGAAGGCTCGAGCTTCTTTTTGCTCCTGTTGACCGGTCCCCTCTCCAGGGAGCCCTCCCTGCACCCTGTCTCTCTGTAAGGTCCACCTTCCTAACACTTCTTCCCGCAGGTCGACCTCTGTCTCCCCCACAACCCATAAGCTCCACTGGGGCAAGGCTTGGCACAGGGCACCGGGCAGCTCCTCCACAAGTAGTGGCCTACTAAATGAATACGGTCCGCATTTATTGCATCCGTATCGGTTCATCAATTGTGACAAAGGTACCCCCACATGAATGTAAAATGTTAATGGAGGAACTGGATGTGGGGTATATGGGGACTCTCTGTACTATCTACAGCCATAGTTTACATCAAAAACTAATCTACAATCGGCCTCCCTGCAGTCTGGGAGCTACTGGGCACTGGGACCTTTTGTACCACAAACCCAGCATGGGCCCCGGCCCAGAAAAGTGCCAGTAGTGATGAATGACTGAACAATGAATATAGCAACTGGCCGAACTTCTTCCTTAACCACAGCACTCTGGGTGTCAAGGAAGCCCTGAGAAAGCCCTTGGCACTCGATGTCCTAGGCCCGTGGTAGGCAAACTGCGGCTCGTGAGCCACATGCGGCTCTTGGGTCCCTTGAGTGTGGCTCTTCCTAAGCCTTAGAAGTACCTTAATTAAGTTAATAACAATGTACCTACCTATATAGTTTAAGTTTAAAAAATTTGGCTCTCAAAAGAAATTTCAATCGTTGTACTGTTGATATTTGGCTCTGTTGACTAATGAGTTTGCCGACCACTGTCCTAGGCGATGGCGGAGAGTTCAGGAGCAGGCCCACAGGCCAGAGCACTGTGCACAGTCCCTACAGCCTGGCCTGAGCTGGGGGCCTGGTATGGCCCTTGGGTCCCAGCAAAGCTCTGCAGAGACAACGCCCAACACAGTGTAATGAAGACTTTCTAACCAGTACAGCTCACTGTGAGGTAGTGAGTGCCTCGTCTCTGGAGGTATGTGAGCAGAGACTGAATGACCCAAGATTCTGGCTCAGGCTTTGCCAAGGTACCTTATCTAGGGACCCTCCACCAACCAGCAACCCATGACCCACAGAGAATGTTCAAGTTCCAAAAGGCATTCACTGATTAAGTCTAATCCCTCCCATCTGCAGATAAGGAAACTGAGGCCCAGAGAAAATGTCTGACTTCCCCAAAGTCGCATCGCACCCCATGGTGTTGCCTGGGCAACATCCAACTCCAAACTTGAAGCAACTTCCTTGGCTCCACACTGGCTGAGGGCACCCACCCCACGGCAACTAGCAGCAAGCCAGCTCCCAGCCCAGCGCTGTCCAGAGACCCTGCAGACGGGTCACTGCTTCTGAGGGGCTTCCCCCACTCCACCTGCCAAGGCTGACAGGTTCCAGGCTGGAGAGGCAGGGGAGGGGTCCCCAGGCCTTGGTGGGGAGCCCAGAAGGACCTAGCGGCAGCTGGGGCCACTCACCTAATGGTGTGTTCAAAATAGATGTCATCCATGGAGGCCGTGACGCAGGGACAGCCAGCATGCCTCTCCGCTGGCACCGGGAGAAGAAAGCCGTGCGTTAGCCGCCTCCCATCTTACGCAGGCCTCTGATCAAATGTCAGACCTCTGAGCTAAGGCCGTGCCTCCTCACCCACAGCCTTCTTTATTTTTCCTCAAGGTTGCCGCCCCCTGCTTCATATATCGGACTTTTGTCTGTCTAGTATCTCTCTTCTGTTCAACTGCAAGTTACTTGAGGGCAAGGATTTTTGCCTGCCTAGCTCATAGGCGTATCCTAGTCCCAGAAGAGTGTCTGGCACTCAACAAGCAGCTATTGAATAAACGAATGGTCACACCATGCTATGCTAGCTCCCGGCCTTGTAAAGTGGCCTCAGGTCTGCCCAGTCTACTTCATGCATCTTTGTTTGCTGAGTCTTTCCTTCAGGACCCTGCTCACTGCCTTAGTCCCTCTAGAACAGTGGTTCTCAACCTGTGGGTTGAGACCCCTTTGGGGGTCAAACGACCCTTTCACAGGGGTCACCTAAGACCATCAGAAAACACATATATAATTACATATTGTTTTGTGATTAATCACTATGCTTTAATTATGTTCAATTTGTAACAATGAGATTGGGGGTCACCACAACATGAGGAACTGTATTAAAGGGTCGCAGTATTAGGAAGGTTGAGAACCACTGCTCTAGAGTCTCTTCTCTGTCCCAGGGCTGGGTCACGGCCTCTGGTCTGTTCTCCCTCCCTTTCTCAGTCCCCACAAAACAGTGCTGGGGCAGTTGGGTCACCTGTCTGCACCCCCCTCCCCCCCACACCACCACCACCCATCAGACTGTGAGCTCCCTGTGGGTTGGAGAATACTGGGACATCAAAGGAATGACGTGAAGTCAATTCAACTCCTCAGCTTAATGTAGAGAGCCCTTTAAGGCAGACAGCACGGTGCTTGCTCACAGCACTCCTGAGCCAGCCCTGGAGCAGCTGCATTGAAGGCAGTGCTGTGTTGGAGCAGGGACCTAAGGGCACTCAGAACTGGGACCTCTGGGGAGAGGGTGGGCCAGAGCTGAGCATCAGGAAATTGGAGGGCATTGCAGGCAGGCTGGCTGGGATGAGGGACGAGTGTGGCACTCAGGGAACAGCGACGTCTCAGCATAACTGAGGCCTCTCCCCCGGGGTGGGCCAGGGGGTGGGAGGATGGCAGTCTCACCGGACAGGCAGGCCGTGGTGTCAATCCACTTGAGCAGCTGCCCGACACTCAGCTCGCCACGCTGATTGGTGTGGCAGGGCAGCACCAGCTGGCTCATCTGCACCTCGGTGGGGTTCCGGTACTCCTCGCCATCTGCCATGGTTTTCTCTGTGCGGGAGGTTGACTTCCGGGACTGACGGCCCGAGAACACGGAGGCGATGCCCTGGGGAACAGGTGGCACCAGAGAGGTCAGCTCACTGCAGGGGCCCCTGAGTCTGCCTGTCCCTGAGACCTGAGGGCTGGAGGGAGAGGAGAGAGCGCCCCAGGGCCACCTCCCTCCAGACCCCAACTCCAAGAGTGGTCACCGCCCTCCAGCCCAGAGCTCAGACCCAGGATGTCACTGAGGCTCAGGTTCCTTTTAGCCAACATCTCCATGTTAACATGGCCTGGGACCCGAGGGACGGGGAGGGGAGAGAGGAATCGTGCAGAGAACTCAGTCCTCCGAGCTTCAGCTTGTGGTTCTGCTTTTTGAAGTTTTGCTTCTGATTGACCTTCATGCCCGAAAGATGTCCCCTCTCTGTGCAGAGGCCCCGAGAGCCCCTCGCAGACAAGCCTGGGGATTTGTTCCCAATGAAGTGTTTCAAGAAGCAGGTCCTATTTCATCCCCCAAAGGCCCCTTCCCCGGGCTTCTTGCTCTGCAGTTGACACCTCTGCTGGATGCTCATTTGTCTTTAGCACTTAGCTCTCCTGGCCGGGAGGGCTCTGGGCAGTGCCTGAGCAGCTGTGTGATCCAGGCAGCTGCCAGCTGGAGAACCAGCTGAAAAAATCCTCAAACTCATTAATTAGAGGTGGAGTTTCTGCCCAGGGCCCAGCTTTTCTTAGTCCCCGGGCAGAAGAGGTGGCCAGTGCAGTCCCTTGGATGGGGTGGAACGGAGGAGGTGGAGTCGACCCGCCATCCCTTCTCTCCCTAATCGGACTGTGAACAAGAGCCGGGCACACCTGCATGTGTGAGAAAACTGACAGGAGGGGCAGGAGGAGTTCCAGTTCTCATGGCCAATGCCAACTGCGGGGTAACAGCTGACGCCAACATATACATAGCACTTATTAGACATCAAGCACTCTTCTAAGCACGTCCTGTGTGCTAATTAAAGTGTACCCCCACAACAAACCTCTGAGGGAGATTCAAGATTATCCTCACTTCACAGTTGGGGAAACTGAGGCCCAAGTAATTGGCAAAGCTTAGCTGTGACCCCAGTGGTCTGGCTGCAGTCTAAGGCCCCACCCATCACACTGCACTCCCTGCAGGGGCTCCTGGGCCCAGATGAGAAGGAAGCCAGAACTCTGGGCCTGGATTCAGCAGCAAAGAGTGACACGACCCGAGGCTGACCCTGCCACTGCTCAGATGGGGGCAGCGACATCTCAGGGCAGCGATGGCCCTCATGCGGGGGGAGTGCCCCCCATGAGGCTGGATAGCTAATTCACTACATTCAAAACACACCGATGTGACTGATTCAAGGTCGCTGACTCGTAAATGGAACATCTGGGATTTGAACAGGGCCCGTCTAAACCAAAACAGCTTGTAGGTCCCCAGAGCGGCCCTGGGTACCACATACAGTGCTGGGCACCGAGGGGAGAGAGAGGAGGGCAGCCGATCCAGGAGCTCTCAGTGCGGGTGGAAGCCTTCGAGGTGCCAGGCTGCCAGGCTTGCAGAATCTTGCAGGCATCTCACAGGCCTTGTGGTCTAAGCAGGGCTATCACCATGGTAACCACTGCCAAGGCATTTCCAGCCTAGTGTGCACTGGGGGCCTGCATGGATGTGGATGCGGGTGGCTGCCTTTCTGGGTGTGGGAGACGGGAGAGGGAGGAAGTAGGCAGACTGTTCACCTACTCTTCCCAACCCCCTCCCTCAGCCAGGGGTCCTGGCCAGAACATTCCAGCAAGAAGCCTGGAGAGAGCTAGGGAAATGGAGGGGAAGGGGGGGGTGAGATGCACAGGGTAAGCGGGAAGAAGGGGGGCAGACGCGTGGGTTTCTGAGCGGTCCGGGCATGCACACACAATGTCCCAGCTTCACAAGCCTATTCTCACACCCACCGTCTCCCTGGATCCTCACAAGGAAGGCAGACCCCATTTTTACAGCAGAGGAAAGTGAGGATGGGAAAGACCTAGACCAGGACACCTGAGTTCTAATCTTCTCTCTGCTTCTCGCCTGGTCAATCTCCACCCCCACCAGCCTCCTATTTCCTGTTCTATGTAAAGGAGTCCCTACCTTCCCAATGGACTCTCCAGGCCCAAAGGCAGGATCTTTGCCCCATTCATTCATTCATTCACCGAGCATCTCCTTTCTCTGCACTAGGCCCTGGGCCAAACACTGAGAATGCAAAGGTAAGCCGGGCCAATCCCTTTGAGAAGCTCTGCTCTAGTGCTCGTGTCTAGAAGGGCCTGGCACACAGTAGGACCTCATCAAAGGTTTGTGGAGGGACAAGCAGAGACAGACTGGAGTTTAACTATATATATATTGATTTCAGAGAGGAAAGGAGAGGGAGACTGAGATAGAAACATCAATGAGGAGAATCATTGATCGGCTGTCTCTTGCACGCCCCCTACTGGGGATTGAACCCACAACCCAGGCATGTGCCCTTGACTGGAATCAAACTTGGGACTCCTCAGTCTGCAGGCCAACTCTTTACCCACTGAGCCAAACCAGCTAGCGCCGGACGAGTTTAAATCCTAGCCCTGTCCCTCAGGTGCTATGTGATCCTGAGCAAGCCCTCCTCCTGAGCCTCACCTCTCACTCACGAGGTGGGCGGGGGCAGTGGGAGATTACCAACCCCCAAGGTATTCCCGGCCCTGGTTCCAGGATTCTGGGGTTTAACCCTGCAGGGCTCTGGCATGCTGAGCTGAGATTTCCAGTGAGGAAGGTAAGGAGCCCTGTGACCTGTCAGACAGGAAATACTGAGCTCCTCCCAGCAGGGCTGAGCTCCACCTCCCCACCCCTGCAGGCTGTGGGACAAGCCCCACTATGGCTACCTCCCCGCTCCCCTCAGAGAGAGGCGTGCAGAGCCCTGGTCCATGGCACCAGCAAAGGGGACAGAGCAGCAGTGGCCCAGGACATGGCCTCTCAGACTCCAACTCCTTCCTTGGCTCTAAGACAGCCTGCCCACGTCAGGCCCGGCCAGACCAGGCCTCCTTCTTGTCCCAGGGTGGGCGGGCAGCCAGCCAGGGTGCAGGAGGCTTGGCCAATGGGGCTCTCGAGCTGGGACACTCCTCCCAGGGCCAGTCACAGAGAGCACGGAGGCCCTGGATGGAGCAGGTCCTGGGGCGGCCAGGCTGGCTGAGCCAAGACAGCTGACAGGGAGGGCAGAGCCCACTCCACAGATGGGGTCATGGGGTCAGAGACGTGCCCTCTCAGAAGGCAGCCGTGCCAGGCTCTGGCCCCACACACAGCAGGACCGGCCAGGTTTGATACTGCCAGACTAGGCCTCAGCTGGCTACACCAGGGTCCTGTGTCCCTCCTCCTGGGCCATCCATGTCACAGACCTGCTGGTCAGAGCAGGAGAGGCCCCTCGTCCAATCCCTTCATTGATGGGGACACTGAGGCACAGGGAAAGGCTGGTCCGGGGCCACACAGCTGGGGAGCCAGCAAGAGCCCTCCTGGGGTGCACAGGGGCTCCTTCAAGGCAGTTCGACCGCAGCCCCACGCTCACACACCTGACCTGGATTTCCTCCCTCCCCCACTGAGCCAAGTAACGGGGATCCAACCCCAGAAGCTCTCAGCCTGCCCCACCACCCTCGGGCGTGGGGCCCCGCACTGGGGCTTGCTAGATGTTTCCAGAGCCTGTTCACAGGCCTCCCGTCTCCACCTCCTTCTGGCCCCCAGCACCTGCCCTCCCAGAGCCACCACAGCAGGTTCCTCAGAGCACCACCCTCATCCTCCTCCATCCTCTGCCCTGCGGGGCTGCTCCCGCCCAGGTTCCCTCTATCTGCCCTATCTCCCAGGCGAGTCCTTCCTCCTCCTTCTTCAAGTTCCCCCATCCCTGCCTCTTCCCCAGGGAGTTAGGTCCTCCCAGCCCCCACAGCCTCGCTTGCCTCCATCACAGTGAAGCTGTGCAGTCACTATATTCCTAGACGCTTCTCCCGCCAGACAGTCATTCCCGCCAGACAGGGACAGATTCAGCCTCACAGAGCAGGTGCCGAATAGACACCTATGGGAGAGGCTGGTGACAGGGGCTGAGACTTGAGGACAGGAAGGTCGCAGGTGCAGAGAGGACGTGCAAGCAGGAACAGTGGTGCCTCGGGTGATGGGAACTGCGTGGCAAAGGAAAGCCTGGGGTCAAGTACTAGGTATTTGTGTGGGTAGAGACAGAGGGAAAGGGGCCAGGGAGTCCCTACAGCGACTGCCCAGAAAAGGCGACAGCCAGCAGAGAGCTCTTAGTGCTGCAGGGACTGCAGAGGAGAAAGCTCAGTGCTGCAGGGACAGCAGAGGAGAGAGGAGAGAGCTTGGTGCTGCAGGAACCAGCAGGAACAGCAGGCCAGGGCAGGGGAGGCCTTGAAGCTGACCTGGCCAGGGTTCAAATCTGGTTCCACAAGGAACTTGTATGACCTCAGGGCAAGCTGCTCTGTGGGCCTTAGTTTCATCTGTAAAAAATGGGGTAATTGTGCCTACCTCCAGGGGTCATCCTAAGGATGAAACTAAATGAGATCAGGGGTTTAAAGTTCCTCGGACATGTCGGCCATATGGCTAGCATTCGTTGAACATGTACTGTCAGTATTTAAAGCTGAGGTCGGACTTCCTACAGAAACATAGCTGGGAAAGGCCCAAATATAATCCACACTGGACTTTGTGCAGCCTTTTCTCACCTCTGTGCTGACCAGAACTTCATGGGGCAAGACTGTTAATGGGCAAGATTATTAGCCCGTCTGTGAGGTTCTGTGAGAATTCAAACAGCCACTGATGTTGGAGCCTGGACTCAAGCCCAGGGTGAGACTGAGAGTCCCTGTTCCTCCCACTCTCCCTCCCTCCTGCTAGGCATGGGGCTACAATGCAGGTTTGAGGGGGCAGCGAGAAGCAGACTTTGACCCGCGCCCTCAGAGCCGGGGGCGGCCCCATGAAAGGCCTGGCTGTCTGAGTGAGACCACTCTGAGCTGTCCGAAGGAGCTGCCCCGTCCCCAAGGGGTGGCTCCGCCTCTCAGAGACCAGGTTGGCCTCTGGTGGATTCCCCCCAGCAAGGCAGGCACATTTGTCAACATCCTAAATCCCCCTTCGGGGTCCCTACCTCTCTCCCAAAAAGGCTCTGAGGCAGCCTGCACACACAGGACACAGTGCACTGGGAGCCGAGATGCAAACAGAGCTAAGAAACCAAATAAGGGAGACGCAATCATGTTAGGAATCCAGCTGCACAAATGTACTGCCATAGAGAATTGCATTTGGCCTTGAGAGTCCCAGCAGACAAAGCAAAAACAGATAGCAGTGGATTCCAAACTCGGGTGAAAAGAGGGAGCAGCCATCCATGAAGCCAGCCTGAGGGCTGCGGGGGCACCAGTGGGCTGCTCCAGGCTTCTAGTTCTCATATAATATCAGATCAGATCTTCATTCTAGAAGATAAACAATGGTCCCCAGTGCCCTACACAAACATCCTCATTTTACTTCTAGCTACAGGGTGAATTGGCATTTGACACTTTTCAAAATTTGGGGGTGAAAAAGGTAGAGAAAAGCAGTAATTTTCATTATGACCTCCTATATGCTATGCATTTGGTTAACATTTATTGCAGTGATGGCGAACCTATGACACGCATGTCAGAGGTGATACGCGAACTCATTTTTTTTGGTTGATTTTTCCTTGTTAAATGGCATTTAAATATATACAATAAATATCAAAAATGTAAGTCTTTGTTTTACTACGGTTGCAAATATCAAAAAATTTCTATATGTGACACAGCACCAGAGTTAAGTTAGGGTTTTTCAAAATGCTGGCACGCCGAGCTCAAAAGGTTCGCCATCACTGATTTATTGAATACCTAGAATATATTAAGTTCTATGCTAAGAGCTTTCAGATGTATTATCTCATATCTACCCTGTGAGGCATTGTTACTCTACCCATTGCACTGATGAGCAAACCAAGGCTGATAGAGAAGCAGGTACATTGCTTCTGAGCACTTGGGAAATGATAGAATTTAAGACACTCCCAGACCCACCAGCCATAGTCCACATTTACATCTCTGTAGCACTTCCATAGGCCCTAGAGATGGGGAAGACAGAAGGAATTCTTCCCATCTGAGCCTCAGAGGGGAGCAAACTACCCCAGTCAACGGCCAAAGAGAAAACAGAGGCCATGGCCCCGAGTCCCTGTCCAGAGCCCAGAGTCTGATACAGACGATCAGGCGGTGGGCTCCCCTTCTGACCTCCAGTCCTTGGGGGAAACTGCTTTATAGGGAAGGAGGTTTACTTTGGAGTGACAGAAATGTTTTGGGACTGGATAGAGGTGATGGTTGTACAAGAAGATGAATGTACTAAATGTCACTGAATTATACACTTTAAAATGGGTCATTGTGCCCTGGCAGGGTGGCTCAGTTGGTTAGAGCATTGTCCCATATGCCAAAAGGTTTCGGGTTTGATTCCCAGTCAGGGCACATGCCTAGGTTGTGGGTTCAATCCCTGGTTGGGACACATACAGGAGTGAACCAATTGATGTTTCTCCCTATCTCTCGATAGATAGATAGATAGATAGATAGATAGATAGATAGATAGATAGATGGATGATAGATAGGAGATACATGTGTGTGTGTGTGTGTGTGTGTGTGTGTGTGTACACACACGTATGTATCTCCTCGGATGAGGATAAAATAAATAAATAAAATGGGTAATTACATGTTATATTTCACCTTGAAAAAGATGTTTAATTGTTCAGAAAAACATTTTAGATAAGTATCAGGTAAGCCTCCTAAATGAAATTAAATGTAAAATGCCAATTACATTAGCAAAAAATGATGTTGGAAGCAGACTGTTTAGCATGGTACCTGGCACATAGTAAAAATGGTGGGCAGCTTTTATTATTAGCTCTCTAGGCCTCAGTTTCCTCATCTGCCAAATGGTGCATTTACCTACAGTCTCCAAGACTTGGCTTCCAGGAAGAAGCCCTCACAGACAGCCCGCCACATCTCCTGCTCACACCATGTGCCCCCAGCCTCCCCGGCTCTGTCATTTCCACACACTCATCATGCCACTGCCCACCACAGAGCCTGTGCCGTGCCATGCCCTCTGCTAGAGCACTCTTCCCTCTCCTCTCCATTTCTGCAGAGCCTACTCACCCCTCAGCTCCATTCTCTCTCCCCTCATCCTCAGGCTCCTGGCACCTGTACCTCGCCTCTTAAATGCTCTTCCTGTAATGAATGACAGCGTTTATTTAATGGCCGCATTTGGTTGGCACTGGACCAGATCGGCCAAGCAAGAGCCTTCTCCTTCTACTCCTGGTCCCCACAGAGCCTGGCCCGTTGAGGAACAAATGAATGAGTTTGCTCAGTGGGTCCCCGATTCCCACTAGTGTCTCCCCACGAAGGCAGGGAGAACACAGGCCATGAGGTCAGGCGAGGTTCCCCACTGCAGATCCATCTCTTCTCCCTGCCCCTTCACCCCATTCTAGAACAGCCTGAGCATCACCTGCCTGCCTCCACCCCCAGGGTAAAAATAACCTTGTCTGAAATCTGACACCCACCCTCACCTGTCCTCAGGAGAACTCCCCCTGCCCCACAAAGAGCCTGCAGGGGGCAGCGGGGGCCGAGGGGGCATTTCCTGAATGCTTTTCCATTCCTGCCCCATCTGACCCAGGGACACATACTGAAGGGGTTGTCACTGGCGAGGTACACGGGGGACCCAAGCCCAGAGAAGTCCAAAGCCCTGTCCAAGGTCCCCCAGTTCTGAACCACAGAACCAGGCTCAAGCTTAAGTGCAGGCCTGTTGCCTCCACCTACCCTGCAGCCCCTTTCTCCACCGTGAGAGTGAGGAGGGTGTCGGAGGTCGATTACAACGGCCTGCTCGTATGCCTAGGGAAACTGAGGCACTGGAGGCTCTGTCCAAGGTTACTGAGAAGCTCAGGAGAGCTTACCCACCCCATCTCCTCCACGAGCACTGTGAGGACCTGGGAGAGGCACGCTAATGAAGGGAGTGCCCGTGTTAGGGAGCACTGAGGGGCTGGAGAGGATAGAGCAGTGGGCTGGACAGGGCCTTGTCTTTCCTAAACCACGCGAGACTCCAGTAGCCCTCGCTTCTCAGCTTTGGGAAAATGAAAATGTGGCGGAGGAGGCACCATGGGACCGGGGGTTCCAGAGCCAGGTAGGCTGCACGGGAGCCCAGACCTACCCTCAGAAACACGGGGGCACAGGTGACTTGCTTCGCCCCTCCACCCCCCTTCCATCCAGTGATTCATATGTTCCCCAGGTAAGCACCCCCCACAGGCCAGTTTCCTCGTCTGTACAATGAGATCATAGGTACTCTGTCCAGAGTGCAAAGAGAGGGGGCATATGGAAAGTGCTTGTCCACAGGGACAAGCCTGAGTGGGAGAGCTGGGGTTGCCTAGGGGGTGCTGTTACACTGAGGGGAGGCAGGAGCCTGTGGGAGTGTGTGCGGAGACTGCAGGGAGAGGGACTGGCCTGTGGGGCAGGGGGTTCAATTAACCTCAGCCAACATCCTCACGGCCTCTTCTCTGTATTGCTTGGGTGCTGTCCCAGCGGTATGCCCCGTAACTAACGATCAATGGGACATGAGCAAGTTCTTTCATGTCTCCGGCCCCAGCTTCCTCATTTATAAAATCGAAAGGGTGGGTGTGTAGGTGAGATTGAGAACAATCGCTCTCCCTTGCTTAAATATGTGCCAGGCACTGTGCTAAGCATTTTCTATGCATTATCTCATTCAATCTCCACACGGTCCTACTAGTTGAATGCTGTTAGTATTCCCATTTTATAGATGGGAAAACAGAGGCTCAGAAAGGGAAAGTAACTTACACACACACACAATCACAAAGTCAGCAAAGGGCAGAGATGGGACTTGAACCAAGTCTGTTTAACCCAAAGGCTGAGGCTGCTTGGCCACTTTGCCATAAATCACTGCTCTCTCATTTGATGGGCAAGGTAGTTACTTCATCATCCCAGGCACTGGGCCAGGCACAGCCCTTCCTCACCCCACAGGCCCGGCCGGGACCCACACCGGGATTCTCCCCTCCCTGCCCACCCCCACGTGCTCCGCTATCAGTACCTCCTCCCAGCACAGTCCAGAGGCAAGGCACTGGTCCTGCTGGATGCTCAGGTGCCAGCGCCTGCGAGGTCCTCCCCGTAGACAGCCAGGGCTGCTGCTGGACACCGCCTCTGGGTCACCATGGCAACAGGTGGCCAGGTGATGGGTCAGGCCCGGCCATCCTGACAACAACCCTGTTTAACCTGGAAGCTGGGCACACCAGCTACAGGTACCATGAATCCCCTCCAGGAGGGCAAGGGAGAGGGAGAGAGACAAGAAGAGGG
>NW_006294339.1:3091127-3093029 GCF_000327345.1 Myotis davidii | reverse complement strand
GAGGGGAGGAGAGAGCGGTGACAGAGACAGAGAAAGACGGGAAACAGAGAACAGGAAACCCACGAGGTCCAAGAATAGGAGCTGGGAGAGAAGAGAGCAAGTGGAAGAAAATCAATCTCTTGCTTTCTCTCTCTCCAGAGGGAAGTAAGGGAAGCAGGAAAGGGGCCCCCTCTCCCCTCCCAGGCTGCACACATTCCTCAGGCCTGAGTTCCTCCTCTCAGCCCTATAGGATTCTGACTGCAGCTGGGACTTCCGGCCCCGGGAAGCTAGCAACATGTTGGGTGGCCCCTTCCAGGCCCAGCTGCTCCTCCAGCCACCGCAGGCCCCTCCTTCTGAGGGATGGAGCCCCCCACCCCCACCCCTGGCCCAGCAGGTGAGGCCGCTTCCCCAGCCCCTCAGGCAGCACCTTCAGGCTGACCTCCCCTACACTCCCGGAGGCCCCCAGATGTCCCAGCTCTCCTGCCTACCCAGTCTGCAGTCCTCATCTTCTTTCCCAGCTTCCCCTCACACAACACACTGACTTTTCCCCCAACATGTTCAAGGTCCTCGCTGGTTTGGCTCAGTGGATAGAGCAGGGGTGGGCAAACTTTTTTACTCGAGGGCCACAATGGGTTCTTAAACTGGACCGGAGGGCTGGAACAAAAGCATGGATGGAGTGTTTGTGTGAACTACTATAAATTCAAAGTAAACATCATTACATAAAAGGGTACAGTCTTTTTTTTTTTTTTTTTAGTTTTATTCATTTCAACCTGGCCAGATCTGGCACGCGGGCCGTAGTTTGCCCACGGCTGGGATAGAGCGTCAGCCTGCGGACCCAAGGGTCCACAGTTCAATTCTGGTCAAGGGCAAGTACCTTGGTTGCAGGCTCCTCCCCGGCCCCGGGGCCTGGTCAGGGCACATACAGGAGGCAACCAATCGATATGTTTCTCTCACATTGACATTTCTCTCTGTCTTTCCCTCTCTCTTCCTCTCTCTCTAAAAATCAACGGGAAAATATCCTCAGGTGAGGATTTAAAAAATCAAATAAATACAAAGTGTTCAAGAAACCTTTCTAAGCAGGGCCAGTGGTAAGCGCAGGGGCTGTGACTTCTTGCGCGGAGTGCATTCCTTTACACCAGTAAGGAGCAGACCAGGCCTCAGAATGAGCCTTGCAAGGAGACACCAACCCTGGAAGGGCTGCTTCTGGGGCCCTGAGTCACCAGGTCTCAGGGTGAGGCCCACAGCTGCCCACCATTTGTGGCAGGGGCTGCTGCGCTCTGAGGCGGGGGCACCACAAGCTCTCCACCGGCACTTACCGTGCTCCAAGTCTTTCCCTGGCCTCCAGCTCTGGCTGCAAGACACGTGTGCTGGTCCCAACCCCCACCCACCCCCATCACACCCCATGGGTGCCCTATACTGTCTGAGGAATCTCAGCCACAGTCAAGGTTTGTTGAAGAAAGGATGAGCAGGGCACAGAGAGAAGAAAGAAAAAAAACAGGAAGGCCCGGGGGGCTGGCAGCAGGCCCCCCTGACCCAGGCTACATGGGCATCCTGGCCCCGCCCCTGTCTCCCTGAATGACCTTAAGCATTTACGTAAGATACGCTGACCCTCGCTTTTCAGACCTATAAAGTGGCAATAATGTTCATAGAGAGGATTCGATGAGATTTTATGTGCAAGTTGCTTGGAATAAGGTCTGACCCATCGAAAGTGCTTGGAAAGTGTTAGCACTTCATGTTGTTAAAAAGCAAGGCATGGCCCTAGCTCGGTGGTTCTCAACCTTGGCTGCACATTAGAACAATGGTTCTCAACCTTCCTAATGCCGTGACCCTTTAATACAGTTCCTCATGTTGTGGCGACCCCCAATCTCATTGTTACAAATTGAACATAATTAAAGC
Organism: Myotis davidii; assembly: GCF_000327345.1. Taxonomy (NCBI): domain Eukaryota; kingdom Metazoa; phylum Chordata; class Mammalia; order Chiroptera; family Vespertilionidae; genus Myotis; species Myotis davidii. The sequence continues at coordinate 3,091,154 of NW_006294339.1, read as the reverse complement.
ATAGTGATTAATCACAAAACAATATGT
>NW_006294339.1:3079283-3090766 GCF_000327345.1 Myotis davidii | reverse complement strand
AGGCCCAGGTTCGATCCTTATCAAGGGCACATGCCTGGGCTGGGGGCTCGATCCCCAGTGGGGGGCATAGAGGAGGCAGCCAATCAATGATTCTCTCTCATCATTGTTGTTTCTCTCTCTCCCCCTCCCTTCCTCTCTGAAATCAATAATAATATATATTTCAAAATAAATAATCAATAAAATAAAAAGCAAGGCATTGCCCGGTTGGTGTGGCTCAGTGGTTGAGCGTTTACCCATGAACCAGGAGGTCACAGTTCAATTCCCAGTCAGGGCACATGCCCGGGTTGTGGACCTGAGCCCCAGTAGGGGGCATGTGGAAGGCAGACGGTCGATGACATTTCTCTCTCATCGATGTTTCCATCTCTCTATCCCTCTAACTTCCTCTCTCTCTAAAAATCTATAAAAACATTTCTTTAAAAGCAAGGCATTATTGAGCGACACAGGAAATCGTCGGAGCCAGGAAGAGCCTGCACAGCCCCCTGTGGCTGAGCCCTCGCCCCGCTGGAGGATGAGCCCACTTCCGGGTCGATGGGAGAGCTGAGGGAGCTTCTGGCAGCGGAGGGGTGTGCAGGCCTGTCAGCCCCACTCTGTGACCACCCTGCCAGGTGACCGTGCAGTCTGATAGCACCAGGGCTTCGCTGCAGCCACCGATCCAGACATCGAACAGGACGGAGTCTATGGCTTTCCACGGAGGCTTCCCACACAGACGTCCACACAACCAAACCAACTCAGGGAGCCCTAAGACGCCTCACTGTGGAAATGGCTTCTTGGGAAGGAAGGAGACAATCACTAGAAACCAGCTCAGGTTCGTTGGGAACAGGCCTCCAGGCACAAGGGTAGAGGTCACGGGGGCGGGAGTAGACATAGTTTGCGTTTGCATAGACCCAGAACATGGTGAAGGGCTCAGTACATGTGTTCAATAGACCCTACAGGTGTCTCCTGGGGACTAGCACATTTGTCTGCTCTGTTCAACACTGGATCAAATGGCTTGAATAAAGACACATCCGCTCATTGATGGCCACCTGAAACCTAACATGAACATCACACCGAGCAGATGAAAACAAACAAGATTTATGGTATCAGCCTGCGCATTTATATTTTTTTCTATTGCCATCCCTTTGCTTTAAGTTATATGCATGCTGGGTGGCTCTAGGTTAATGGTTGTTTATGCAAAAACAGCCACATGACTTCATCTGTCCACCGCTCAACAGTGACAACTCCTGCTGTAAGTAAAGGAGCACCCTGTGGCTGCTGCAGCGTCTGCTGTCATGAGCGGTGGGGGCATGTTTAGGGCAGGAAAGGGTTAGTAGCCGGGAGAAGACAGCCCCCCCACTGGGGTGTGGCCCAGCCCTGTGAGGGAACAGGGAGTGGCAAAGGACAACCATGCCCCAGGAGGGACAGTGAGGGGGCTGGGCCACATTTCACCTGGGGGACAGGCCTCTCGCTGTAAATCTAAGGTCTGGCTGGGTCAGAGGACAGGAAGGGTCTTAGTAAGGTATAAAACCAAGAACAGACAGGGATGGACAAGGTTAGAGAGAGGCCAATTCTGGCTGGGCATCACCATAGATCCTTCTTTTATACATATACTAGAGGCCCTGTGCACAAAATTCGTGCACTGGGGGGTGGGGGGGTCCCTCAGCCCGACTCAGCTCCTGTGTTGAGCATCTGCCCCTTGATGGTCAGTGTGTGTCATAGCAACCGGTCCTCCTGCCGTTGGTCCAAAACCAGCTCTCCTACATCCCCTGAGGGGTCCTGGATTGTGAGAGGGTGCAGGCCAGGCCGAGGGACCCCACCAATGCACAATTGGGCCAGGGAGGGGAGGGATACGGGAGGTTGGCCAGCCGGGGAGGGACTGTGGGAGGGCTCCAAGGTGTGTCTGGCCCATCTTGCTCAGTCTGCATTGGCCGGACCCCAGCAGCTTATGAAAAGAGAGATTTCTGACAGGAGACAGCTGATCAATGATTCTCTCTCATTGATAGTTTTTGTGTGTGTGTGTGTGTGTGTGTTAATACTAGAGGCCCCATGCAAGAATTTATGCAAGGGTGGGGTTCGTCCGGCTGGCCCCATGATTGAACTCCCAGGTGAGGGGACAATTTGCATATTAGGCTTTTATTATATAGGATATTTTTATTGATTTCAGAGAGAAAGGGAGAGGGAAAGGGAGATAGAAACATCAAGGATGAGAGAGAATCATTGATCGGCCCCAATCAGGCCAGACCCCACCCATGTACAAATTTGTGCACCAGGCCTCTAGTAAACAAATAAAGGAATAAAATAATTTTAGAGAGTGAAAAGTGCTACCAAAAAAAAATAATAAAAATGGCGGATGTGACAAAGAGAGAAGGTGGTGGATGGGAGGAGCTAATTTAGGTTGGGTAATCCAGATCTGAATGAATGACAAAAAGGAGTGCTTTTGCAAGGCTCTGGGGACACAAGGTTGGGTCAGGGGGACAGAGGGTACAAAGATCCAAGGAGGGACAAAGACGGGCTTGGCTGCCAGAGGAATAGCAGGGTGGCCAGGGCTCTGGAGTGGTGTCAGGGAGGGGGCAAGTGGGAAATGCAGCCAGGGGAACAGACAAGTAGGGCCATTGTCACCCAGAGCCTCGTTCGTAGGTTCCAGTGGGATTTGGATTTTACTCCAAGTGTGACGGGAAGAACTGGAAGCTGTAAGTGGGGAGGGAGGAGACCTGACCTGCATTAAGATCACCCTGCTGTTGTGTGGGGTGGATTAGAGGGTGAGAGAGAGAAAGCAGGGAGCCTCCTCATGGGCCAGTGCCGTCCAGGGAGAGGTGATGGAGCCCAGGCTGGACTAGTAACACTGGAGATGCAGACAGATGATGGCCCCAGGGAGTCCTGGGAGGTGGAGCCAGCAGTGCTGACGGATCCCACACCTGAGCATGAGAGAAAGGGAGGGTGCAGGCAGGACCCAGGTTCTGGACACATGGCTGGTGAGTGACGGTGCTGGTTACTGAGCTGGGGGTGACTGGGGAGAAATAAGTAGGGGATGGAATCAAGAATTTTTGATATCCTATTGAACACTTCAAGAGAGATGTCAGGGAGGCAACAACGTTCAAGATTGGAGGCCACTGGGGAAGAGCTGCAGCTGGAGACATGAGAGTGTTTGGGCATTTAAGATCCACAGGACTCTGCACCCGGTGGCCGGTCAAATATGGCTGCTAATCCTTTGCCGCTATTCCCTGGGACAGGTCAAGTCTAACCCTCCCCCTGCTTGAATCTATGTCACAGGTTGTGACATTTCACCTGGTGACTCCTGAGGCTGGATCATGAGAAGCCTGGCAGCTTCCACTCAGGCCTCTTGGAGCCCTTGCTCTGGTGCAGCGGCTGCCAGGTGGGAAGTCTGACCACCCTGAGACCGTCATACGAAAAAGGCCCCACGTTGGTGCTGGGGATGACAGTCCCAGTGAGGCCCAGCCTTCCGGCCATGCCAAGCAGCCAGATACCCGCGGTGCCATCTTGGTCTCCCTAGTCCAGCCCACCCACCAGCTGAACACCCACAAGTAATCTTGGATGGCGTCATCTCCATCAACGACAGGTAGAGCAGAACAGTCACCCAGCTAAGCCCTGCTCAATTCCTAACAAACAAAATCTCAAAATACAATAAAATGGTTCTTGTTTTTAAGCCACTAAGTTTTGGGGGTAGCTTGTCACACAACATAGCAACCAGGACAGAAATCATCTGAAGAGAGAGCCAAGACAGAGCTATTTAGAGGTAGGGTGGGAGGAGGACCCTGCGAAGGAGACTGAGAAGGGGCACTGGGTGAGGCGGGAGGAGCCCCAGGAAGGGTGGACCTCCCTCCGAAGGCAGAAGGGGAGAGAAGCTATGAGGGAGCGGGAGGAGGGAGGGTGGAGAGAGAGAGTGAGTTAGAGAAAGGCGGAGAGGTAAAGAAGTGGAAGCAGGGACCACAGAAAACTTTCAGAGAATTTGTGGGGAAGAGGAGCAAAGAAACAAGATAATAGTTGGAAGGGGACATGGGGACAGGGGAGGGATGTTGTTACCTGGGAGCTATTAGAGCTCATTTGCCTGCTAATGGACCAGAGCAAGTAGGAGGGAGGTCTCCCTGAGCCGGAGAGCTGCCTACATTACAGGGGCTGCCCAAGAACTGCCCTCGCAGGAGCTCAAAGATCCCCTTTCAGATATCGATGGCAGCCATTCATTGTGCCTACTGTGTGCCAGACCTAGTCCTTGGGGGTCCTTTAATTCTCAGCTCCACTCTGAAGCAGGAGTCCTCACTTTATAGTTGAAAAAAAACACACAAAAAACTCAGGGATCATAGAAAGATCCACCCAAGGACACAAGGCCAGGAAAAGACAGGGCGAGATTGAACTTGTGTTCTCTGACTCCGGAGGGGGATGCCAGTTGGAGGGAAACCCAGTCACCAGCCCGGGGACTTCTGAGACAGAGCCTGGCACTCTGGAGACCCTCCATGGGTTACCTCCCAGCGTCCCTGACTCCCAGGTGGTATGGAGAAAATCTGGAAGGAGTAGTCTCTGACCTGTCCATCCCCCCTGGGCAGCACCCCCACATCGTCATCCCACTGCAGGCTAGCCACAGGCAGAGTAGGCTCAGAAGTGCCTCCCAGCCTCCTACCTGCCTAGCTGAGATCAGGTGTGTGCAGCAAGACACACCTGAGCCTGGCTGCCGGAAGCTCTCTATCTTCAGAAGCCAGGTGTGGCCTGTGGGGCCGGTACACTCAGTCTCAGGAGGCCCTCGGGGTGCGGTGGAGGGAACGGGGAAGCAATTCTGTGCTTGTCCCCTCCCCATTTTCTTGGGCGGGGGGAATCCCTCTCCTTGACCTAAAGTCATTTAACCCTCAGCCCCTTCTTCTCCCCCACCCTTTCCCACGCACCCCACTGCTCTCAAGGCCTGTAGGCACACCATTTAATCTCATAAAACTCATCTCTGTGTAACTGCCAGCATGGAATAGACCTGCTTGGCACTAAACAGGCTCAAATGACAAAGACCATTATTAGCCCCGAGTCCCCAAGTTACAGGTGAGAAAACGGGCGGGGAAAGGCTGGGAAAAGCGAGCTACTACTCACTAATCAAGACTCACCAATCCAGCAGAAGTCTTCGGACTCCAGACCACCCATCTGTGCCCCCCACCGCTCACAGGGGTAAAGAAGGAGAGAAACAGGTCTCTCAACACCCTCCCTCCCCAAGGAATCAAGGAAATTGAGACCCACCTGGTGGAGCTCAGCCTGGAGTGTGCTGGCACCTGAGGCTACTCCTGGAAGGCTCCAGGGCCGCTCCCTTCCGACCTCTAATCAGTTTCAGGCCTGGGAGCAGGGCCACACCCCCAGAGGCCGATCACAGCCTGCTCTAGAGGTCACAAGTAGGGCAAGGCCAAGGATTGGGGAGATCTGGGGTTCGGCAGTGTCACTCACCGTGAGCAACAGGTTCCCTGCTTGGAGAAGACTCCCCCTGCCCTGAGGGCACACTCACCCCAGCGGGCAAGGGGTGGACCCCTGAGGCCCCGCCTGTGGATGCCTCGCCCCAGCATCCCATCCTGAGTGACAGCCCCAGGGCAGGAGCAAGCAGACCAGGTAAAGCATGTACACCTGCTTCCTGTGCTGTAAGTGGGGCCCCAATGAGGAGACAGGAAGCTCCTTGAGGACAGGGGGCAAGTCCCATGTCCCTGCAGAGTCCCAATGTCTCGTTACAATTTCCCAGCTTTACTGCGATGTAGTTGACAAATAAAAATTATACGTATTATTTAGGTTGCACAGTGTGATGTTTTAATATACATCAGTGCTTCTCAACCTGTGGGTCGCGACCCCCTTGGGGGTCAAACAACCCTTTCACAGGGGTCGCCTAAGACCATCGGAAAACACATATATAATTACATATTGTTTTTGTGATTCATTACTCTGCTTTAATTATGTTCAATCTATAACAATAAAAATACATCCTGCATATCAGATATTTACATGACGATTCATAACAGTAGCAACATCATAGTTATGAAGTAGCAACGAAAATAATTTTATGGCTGGGGGTCGCCACAGCATGAGGAGCTGTATTAAAGGGTCGAGGCATTAGGAAGGTTGAGAACCATTGATATACACATACATTGTGAAATGATTACCACAATCAAAAGGTGCTTAAATCTGACATGAACTAGTTAAGGTCTGACTTGCTGAGGGCAAATTATTACTATTCCAGAAGCCCCAGGCGGGATATACGTATCACACGGCTGAGGGGTCACTGCCGCATTCTCTCCCCGCGCAGCTGTCTCTCCTCCAGGGAGCCCGGCCTGTCCCCGAGGCTGTGAGCGGCCACCTCTGGGCCTCCCCTGTCCCAGCCTGGCCACACTGTGCTGTCGTCATCAGTCTGTTCCTCTCTGACTCCCCGTGGAAAGATCCATGGGGGCCCCTGAGGACAGGTCTACTCTGACTCATCCCTGCGTCCCTAAAGCACCAGACTCTGGTTCTTTCCATCGCTGCCCTGGTGCCACCTCCGACCCGCGAGGAGCACACAGGCCCACAGCCAGGGAGCTTCAGGCGAGCCGCCCGCCAGCACCATCTGCCCCTGGAGCCACAGGACACGGTGGCCACAGGGCAGCACTGTCCGTGCCTCCGCCCAGCCAGGTCGGCCCAGGGCAAGAGCCACAGCCCCAGCGCCCCCGCTCAGGGGCAGCTCGGGGTCAGACCTGGGATTCTCTAACTGGCTCAAAGCGACTCCATGCCAGGGCCCTGGTGTTCTTGTCTGTACAGCCAGATGAATGCCAGCAGGCAGGTCTCTGCCTTCTCTGCACTGGGAGCAGCTCCCCTCACCCCCTGAAAATGTATGCCCGCACCAAGTTTGTCTCCACCCGCTCCTTGGTCCGGGCACCTCTCAGCTGAGCGGGTCACTGTCTGCAGTGGTGCTGGAACGACCAGAGACACTAACAGAGGAGAGCCTCAGTGCTTGGCAGCCCCACGTCCCCAACCTCGCTTATTTCTAGCCGCAGCTTCCAAACCAGCGCCATTTCAAGCGACAGCGACAGAGCCGCCAAGTTCATTGGGGCTGGGGCTGGGGCTGCCACAGTAGGGGTGGCAGGCTCTGGGGCTGGAATTGGGACTGTGTTTGGGAGCCTCATCATTGGCTATGCCAGGAACCCTTCTCTGAAGCAGCAGCTCTTCTCCTACACCATTCTGGGCTTTGCCCTCTCAGAGGCCATGGGGCACTTTTGCCTGATGGTGGCCTTTCTCCTCCTCTTCGCCATGTGAAGGTGCCGTCTCCACCTCCCATAGTTCTTTCTCCCGTGTCTTGTCTGCCCTGTATGTTCCTTTTCCTACACCTCCCCAGGCAGCCTGGGGAAAGTGGCTGGCTCAGGGTTTGACAGAAGGAAGACAAATAAATACTGTATTTATAAGAAGAAAAAAAATACCAGCAGGCGGGCAGAGCAGCGGGAAGTTTTAAACATGCCTGACACTCAGCAGGTACTCCACAAGAGGTAGCTCTTACCTTCTCAGCTGACCAGCCGACCCTGTTATCCACCCACTGAGGAAACTGGTCCCGATGAGATGAAAAGAGCCAATACAGTGTTCACCGGGCCCACTATGTGCCAAGTTCTACAATCCTCCAAAGTCTGTCATGTCACCAATGACCTAGCAAGATCTGCAGGAAGACCGGCTCACAGATGAGGAAACGGAGGCCCCGAGTGAAGTGCGTTAGTGTCTCCAAGGCAGGTCTCCGGGCGCTTGCACTGTGAGCAGAGTGGTGGTGAGCCCCGCCACCCAGGGGCACCAGGGATGCCAGCTGGGCCCCGCCAGACCAGGCACAGGTGAAGGCAGTGGAGCACCTCCCTGGGCCCTGGTGTGCACGAGGTGGGGGAAGGTGGGCAGCCTGGATCTGCCCTGTCAGTGTGTGAAGGTGGCAGAGGAGGCTAGGATGGTGGGTGGGTCTGAGGATGACAGACAGTGAAACCACATTTTGAGTACAGAGGTCCTGGATGCCTCTCTGGTCAAGACAGGAGCTGGAAAAGGGTCCCAGCCTCATTGGTAGAGGTTCTGAGTCCCTCGCCAGCCATGCGAGCCCAAGCACATCATCTCACTTCTTGCCCAACTACGTACTGTGAGCAGCAGGGATGGATGGGATGGATGTGATGGCGGCTGGGACCCATGGGGTGCTGGCCATTCAGAGGAGAACCGTGAGAATGGGCTGCCTTGGTCCCTGAGCTCGGTGTGCAAGGACTGCTAACCGTGGCACCAAGCCTGGGGGGTCAGGGAGTGCTCAAGGAGCGCACAGTCTGGTGGGCAGGACTATACAACCCAGGGTATTCCAGACCTCAAAACAGGGCCTAGCCCCCCAGCCTGCTATGTGGCAGCCACGTCTCAGCCCCTCCAGCTGCGCTGCCCTCATTCACTCCACTCCAAGCCTCACTGGCTTCATTCAGCTGCTCAGATGCGCCAAGCTCCATCCCCCGCTCCCCGCTTGGAGCCTGCAGATGAATGCTGTTCCCTCTGCCTGGAATGCTCTTCCCCCAGTTCCTCCCACAGCTGCCTCCTTCTCAACTGCAAGGTTTCACCTAGTTATCACCTGCTCAGAGAACTCCTGCCCTCTCTCATTATTCTCTCCTGTTCTCTGTTCTCCAGACAGCCCGAGTTTAATCTCAGCAGTGCCACTTACTGGCTGTGTGACCTTGGGCAAGTTACTTAACCTCTCTGTCTCAGTTTCATCTTTAATACTGACACAAAGCTATTACCTACTGCCGAGCCGTTATAAGGAATTACTGAGTTCAGGTATGCTTGGCACATAGCTAGCACTTATGTGACACTCATCCTACTGTGATTATTCACAGCACTTAGCACAGATTTTCCTTCGGTATTTCTTTGACTACCATTTCACTTGGTCTCCCTCATTAGCTGTAGCTCCACACGACAGCCTGGGTTCATCCCAGTGTACTCAGCACCTGACACATGCTAATCCTGTGGAGGGAACAACTGAAGTCAGGAAAGCATCCTAAGGAAATGCCATAAATTCTGGGAGCAGGCAGGATGGGAATTGGAATGGGAAATGATGGCCAAGCTGGGTTTTAAAAGATAAAGAGTCCTCCAAGACAGACTAAGAACGCTAAGGGTATCTGCCCATGGCTGAGACTGAGGTTCAAATGTGGCTCCTAAATAGGCTGAAGCTGTCTCTGAGCCTTGCCTCTTCCTCCAGGAAGCCTTCTGGGACCACTTCAGCCTGCTTCTGAGCTTCCACTGTCACTCATTCTTTCAGTAGTTTTTGCACTCCTACATATAATGGGCATGTCATTTTATGTCTATGGTTCTCCCTTCCAACCCCACACGGGGTAGGGGTTGGGGTCCTCAATCAGATGACCCCTGCCATTCATTGTCAGGACCAACCTCAAGGTGATGCACAAACCCTTCACAAACATCCAGACCCCTAGGATGTCAAGGCTGGTGGGGACCTCAGGGACACCCAGAGATGGGGAACACCTGGTCCAAGGTTATATGAGAGCAACGGGGTGAAGATAAACTAATCCAGGGTGATCAAATGTTGTACCCTAAACCTCCCCATATCTGAACTAGATGCCCTAAAGCGGCTGGAGTTTGGGGGTGGGGAGGCGCACCTCCAGCTTCCTCGGGTTCAAGGTGAAGCAGTGGGTCGCCACGGGGTATGGGGAACAGCATGTAGGTCTGTGGGTTCATGTCAGCAGCACCACCAGCACAGGGCTTCTCAGAGGAACTGGACAAACAGCAGAGCTGTTCCCACAGTAAATAAAGTTCCTGGGCCCTGCCTGAGTCAGGCTAGAACTCAGGCTGAGCAGGGATACCCAGCCTCCCACTGAGCTGCCAGCAGGTCCCTACCAGCTCAGTGTCCAGTGTAGACTGACCCTTGACCCCTGGATGGGAGACAGGAGGACAGAGGGACCTTTCCAGCACCACTGGACAGACACTCAGTGCTCCTCCAGACCCTTGCCCCAGCCGGCAGCAGACTCACCACCTCCCTCATTCAGTCACTCCCTCCCTAACGCCCTCTCTCCCTTCGTCCCTCCTTCACCATGCAGACTGCTTGCTGAGTCCCCAGTGGTGGGTACGAGCCAGAACATTCCAACTCCACAATGCCCGCTATCTGCAGAGCCGCAAGATACTGACAAGGGTCGCCACTCCTGTGATGTGAAGCCTCCCTTTTATTCGCAATTTAACATGGCTTTCTTTAGTCCCCAGTGAAGAGAGCTGGGCAGGGAGGAGGGGTTGGTTTGCTTGCTTTTCATTAAAAACTAGGGGGCCAGTGCACGAATTCGTGCACCTTGAAACAAACTGTGGGCTGTGAGGCTGCAGTTAGCACAGGGGGCGGGTCTTAGCCCCTCCCACCATGGCCCTGTGCCCTGTCTGCCTGTAGCCCTGCTTCCACCGCCACCCCACTCGCATCTGCTGATGGTGCAGAGTGACTGGGGCCAGAACCAGCAGTGCGTGCAAGCGGGGACAGCACTGTCAGCGAGTGGGAGCAGCGGCTGCTGCCCTGATCACCTCTCAGGAGCAGGGGGAGGCGGAGAAGCCCTGAGGGGCAATCAGGACCAGTGCCAGGCACTGGCAGCAGGTGCAAGAGGTGGCTCCAGCACCAGCAACAGGTGCAAGCAGGGCCAGCACCAGCAGCAGGTGCGAGTGCCAGGTGGGACTGTGGCTCTTGGGAGCAAAGAATTTTCAGTAACCACTAGAGGCTCGCTCCAATGACAACAACCAGCACCTTGCCTTGGTCTGGCACCCCCGCTCATCTGCTCCACCATCCTGCCGCAGCCGACACCCACCATGTTCCACGCACACACCCCAGTGGTGAGCGCACGTCATAGTGACCAGTTGTTCTGTTGTTTGGTTGTTCCGCCATTTGGTCTATTTGCATATTAGCCTTTTATTATATAGGATGGCTTTGATAACAGCCCAGAAACAGTCCCCAACTCTCCTGTATTCCTAGGGAACTTAGGGAAATCAGGAGGGAATAAGGGAGTCCAAGGAGATCTGCCATGTAGGCAATGGTTCAAAGGTGGCAATCCAGGCCAGAGTGTTCTCGGCCGGCACGAGGTCACCCGTGTCACCTTGCAGGTCCAACTTCCACGCCCCACAGCCAGCTCCACTCCCCGACTCAGTGTGGGTGCGGACTGTGAAGAAGAGGAGTGCCCTGGGCGCCGAGGCAGGACGTGTGGGTTGGAATCCCATGCTGGGCTTTCATCGGGCTGAGCCTCAGGTTCTTAAGAGCTCAAACTCTGGAGCCAAATTTGAGTTTGTGTTCAAATCTCAGCTCTGCCCCTTCCTACCAGTGTGATCCTGGGCAAGTCACTCAACTTCCCTGCGCCCGTTTCCTCACTTGGGATATGGGGCTGACAGCTCTACCAGCCTCCCAGAGAGCTGAATGGGTTAATGTATGCATGGTCGGGTGCCTAGCACGGTCAGCACTAGGTAAGGAATTGTGCTAGAATAGGATATTGTTATCTTCGCAAAATGGTCCCAGTGATACGTCCCTCCCGCTGCCTTCT
>NW_006294339.1:3067106-3079222 GCF_000327345.1 Myotis davidii | reverse complement strand
AGAGTCAAATCAATGGGAGAAGAGTTAAAGATGATGGAACATAAACACAGACAGCCCCACCCACCTGGAAGATGCTCTCTGCCCTGTGCTCTCTGCCCTGGGGCTTTGGCCCTGCCCAACACTGTGCCAGGCTCACCGAAAGCAGCCTTGGGGAACTCACTGGCTGATGGAAGAGATTTACATGCAAGTCCACCACACAGTCCAGGGTGAGAAGGGACTAACACAGAGGCTTGCTGTGCTGAGAGAAATCTGGGAAGGCTTTTCGGAGGAGGCAGCATCTGAGCTGAGATCTGAGGGCTCAAAAGCACCTTTCCCAGGAAACAAGTTAGCAGGGGGCGAGGGGAGGCTGGGATCACTCTAGCAGAAAGTACAGTATGTACGACAGAGCGAGGAGAGAACTAAGTTGGTATACAGAGGCAGAGCAAGCAGTGCAGAGTGGCCGCCATACTAGATGCAGAGGGGAGGTCAGGGTGAAAGGAGGAGGGAGGGGTGGGCAGAGCACATTGCCCAATCCTTTGGTATCAAGTGAGGAATGTGAACATTATGCTGAAGGCAGCCATCTGAGAAGGTGAGGAATAATCATATTTACTTTGTAGAAGCATCCCTCCAGGGGCAGGTGGGTTGGAGGGGGCTGGATGTGAGACAGGCTACACGGAGTCCGAGCTCAGTGGTGATCATGCGGATGGAAGGAGGGGGTGGAGGAGAGATTTCTTTACCTGCACCCGCCCCTTTTAAAAAGGCTTTCCCTGAAAACATCCTCGGGGGCCACCCACTCCACGCCCAGCACAACCTTCGCCAGTGTGTCCCGAACCCCTCCTCTGTTCCCCAGATCAAACGCCCGCTGAGCACTGGGTCTGTCTCGTGCCTCCACATCTAATCTCAGCTCCAAAGTCCCTGTTAAGAGGTTCCCGGGGAAACGTTTGCGAGGTCACCTTGCAGGACGCGTGTCACCAGCCCTCACTTGGTCCTGCACTTGCTCTCCCAAGAGCTTTTAACTCCCCAAAACTCTGGCTTCACCCTGTCGCACCGGCCCACACACCCAAACCCTGTAACGTCGCCTTTGAGCCCTGAACTCTGAGACCACACAGCCACAGAGCTCGTGAGTCCTGCAGACACCCACACAGACCTCTGCCGGGACACACACACACACACACACACACACACACACACCATAGAATCGCCGACACAAAGAACATGCGGAACATGATTGCTGTCAGCACAGCCTGCCCTGGGGAGCTGACCGCCCTGGGGCTTGTGTGGGAAGTGTTGCTTATAATAAAGCAGCCCAGGGTCCTGCGGTTTCTCTTTCCAAAAGAGAGTTAGAAAATGGCCCATGGAAAATGAGAGAGGAGACGTAGAACTTCTGGCTTAAAATGGAAACTTCACTTCTCTTTCGGGATCCCCAGATCATCCCCTCCCCTTTGCCGCCAACCCACCCGGCCCCCACTCCATACCTTTCGCAGTTGAGTTCCAACATTCTGCATCATGGTGGCTGAGACCCTGCTAGCTAGCCGGTGGCACACGGGTGGCAGCACCCTCCAAGAGCCGTGAGTCACCTGAGCAACAGTCGCTCCGGCTCCATATGAAGCCTGTGGGCAGTCGGTCTCCTCCCGCTCCTCCTCCCAAGCGCCCGCCCCCGCTGAGCCCAGGCCCCAGCCTCGCGCAGACTGCCCTCTGCCCCCCTTCTCCTAGAGCCCCCGCACAGCAGCTCCTGTGCCTGCCCGGAGGACAGGAAGGAAAGAGGCTGCCAGCTGGGACACAGCCACCTCAGGGGGCCCTGTGCCCGCCCACTGGGCTCCTAGCCGCGCACTCGCTTTGCTTCCAGCCAAACTTAGTCACCCCCTTTCCAGCCCCTGAATCCTCCCCACGGGGTCTCCTGGCTCTGGGGTCGCTCCCAGGAGCCTGGAAGCTCCTGATCCCCGGGCCCAGGCTGGCAGACGGTGAACCACCCGGGCTGCAGGCTTCCCTCCCTGTGCGAGGGATCAGGTGGGGAGGTGGCAGGAAGCCAGGGGGCTGCCAGCAAGTCCCAGAGAGATACCAGAGCCACCTGCTAGGACTCTTCACCCTTGGGAGAGCTGCTCCCCGCCCCACCGCTCCAGGCGGCTGGCTTCCAGCCACTGCTGGCCAGGGACGGGGCACACCCCTCACTGCCTTAAAATAGGTGGCATGACTTTTCTAAAAGTGGCACCTGCCACATCCCACCTGATTGGCTCCACAGGACTCAGCCCCTGGGCACCCATCCTAGCCCCTCTGTAGCCACTACCGACTGAGAGACCACCAGCACTTCCCCTTCTCCCTCTCACTCCTGCAAGAGGCTTGAGGAGGAGGCCTTGAGGCTCACGGTGGACTGCTTATGACGGGGCGATGAAATCCAGTGCTCGGCGGTTCGGGGATAAAGAGGGCGGCGATCCAGGCAGGGAGCTGGATGGACAATGAGCTCCTTATGATAACTGAGCACCTCTGTGTACCAGGCCTCACCGTGGTCCTCGCTCTAACCCCACCACAGGTCCCTTGGGGAAGGTGGGCGATGTGCCTCAGGTGGGACCGCTATCGAGTGCGAAGCTGTGCTGGCACAGAGGTCACCTGATTCTGAGGCCTCTGCCCTTCCCTGTGCCCCTCCATTTCATTCACCACATATCGAAGCCTGCCTCCCCCGGGCCTGAGGCACCTGGGTTCTGGGCCTGGTTCTTTCACCTATGCGCGATGTGACTGTGGGCATACTCCCTCCTCCCTCGGAGCCTCCCTGCGCTAGGAGTCAAGGACCCCAGTGTCCACGCCCCCAGTGTCCACCCCTATGAGCTCAGGCCTTGCTCTCAAATTGTTTATGGTCTGTCAGCAATTTAGTGTCTACAGATGAGAAAGTAAAGTCATACCTTAAAGACTGCAAGATGGTCCGAGGATGGCACTTGGGGTGGGGCAAGCCAAAAGGCTTCCTGGAGGAGGCAGGGCTAGAGCTGGTCTAAAGACTGGATGGGGCCCTGGCTAGCTTTTCTCAGTGATTAGAGCATTGGCCCTCGGACCAGAGGGTCCCAGGTTTGACTCCCAGTCAAGGGCATGTACCTCAGTGGCAGGTTCGATCCCCAGTCCTGGGCCGGGCACGTTCAGGAGGCAACCAGTCAATGTGTCTCTCTCACGTCGATGTTTGATCAGGGCACATGCCTGGGTTGCAGGTTTGATCCCCAGTGGGGGGCATGCAAGAAGAAGCCAATCAATTATTCTCTCTCATGGATGTTTTTATCTTTCTCTCCCTCTTCCTTCCTCTCTGAAATCAATAAAAACATATTTCAAAAAAAATTGTAATAAATAAATAAAAATCAATGAAAAAATATTCTCCATTGAAGATTAAATGAAAAAAAAAAAAGACTGGCTAGGCTGAGAAGAGGGGGGAGGGAAGGCCTACCAGGAACAGAAGAGGGTGCTGTCATAGGCAGTGAGGGTGCTCATTTTGCAGAAAAAAGTGGGGAATCTGCCGAGGGGGGGGCCTCGAATGCCAGGAACAGGATTTAGGCATCAAGAAGCCTCTGAGAATGACAGACATGCTCATGTGATAAAAATCATGTGAGGTGAACAGGACCTGTGTCGTGAGCCTCCCTGGACTGGAGAGGAAACCAGCACGGAGAGGGGACAGTTCATGTCCTTCAACCTCACAGGGTTCGGGCAGGCAGCAAGACAAGCTCAGGCTCTCGCTATGCAGATGAGGGAATGGGAACCCGGGGAGCCTCTGGCCCCCTCCCTACCCTCTCCAGGAAACTGTCATGGCTCAGACTCCCGGTCTCAGTCTAGTCCCCTCACCTTACAGACGGAACATGAAGGCCCAGAAATGAAACGTGAGCCCCAAAGTCACCCAGGGAGGAGTGCGTCCAGAAGCACCACTCCTGACCTCAGATGTGGAGTCCTGTCCACCCCCTCCCACGACAAGGCATCAAGTGAGAGAGGCTGCAGGGACTCCTGAGAGGGTGTCCCCCAAGGTGCAATCAGTGTTATTATCAGGAACTAGGAACAGAGGCCCCACCCACCCACAAAGGACTCTCTCCTCTCTGCTCTTCATTACAAAACCGACTCCTGTGTCTCGTCAGCAGTTCTGTCCAGGGTGGCACCCCAGTGGCTATTTCCTTGGATGTCTGCCTCCCTTTCCCAGCTCACCTGGGAGCCCCCTGAGGAGTGTGCCCCCTCCCCACCAGCCCCCAGACCAGGGCCCTAAATGCCGGAAACATGAAACACACCTGCACGAACCACAGCCTTGGGGAGGCAGGCGGAGAAGGGACCATAAGCCATAGCTAAGCCAGTGCTCCTCAAACTTCAGCATCAGAATCAGCAGGGGGCTGTTAAACACAGCCTGCTGGGCCGTCTCCGGGAGAGCCCGAGGAGCGGCGTTTCTACAAGATCCCAAGGGAGGCTTGTTTTGCTGGCACCGGGACTCTACTTGGAGATCCAGTGAGCTAGGTCAGCCCTCCCTTTTTACAGCCGGGGCAATGAGGCCCAGAGATTTCACACACACATCCTGGCAGCATATCAACATCATCATCAGCAGCAGCAGCAGCAGCAGCACTGTCATCGTCACCACAGCCCTGCTGACCCGCCCAGCGCTGTGCACGCACTCCATGCACCTCACCAGCCGCGGGCCTCGCCCTACCAGGAAGGTACTATGATTATCCTCTGACAGGAGAAAATGAAGGCAAAGAGTCATTTGTCCAAAGTCACACAGTTGAAGAACCCTGATCTGTATCGGGAGCCCATGAGTTCAACCACCACTCTACACAGTCTGCTCACAGCTAACGCTGGTCAAGGAATTCTCTAGAGCAGTGGTTCTCAACCTTCCTCATGCCGCGACCCTTTAATACAGTTCCTCATGTTGTGGTGACCCCCAATTTCATTGTTACAAATTGAACATAATTAAAGCAGAGTGATTAATCACAAAAACAATATGTAATTGTATATGTGTTTTCCGATGGTCTTAGGCGACCCCCGTGAAAGGGCCGTTCGACCCCCCAAAGGGGTCACAACCCACAGGTTGAGAACTGCTGCTCTAGAGGTTCCCAATTCCAGTTGGTTCATTTCTGGTGTGGGATGAGCTGTGGGGCACTCAGCCCAAAGGCCTGGTCCTCAGGCGCCCTGCATCTTCAGAAAGCCTGCCTCTTAAGCCCAGTGAGCCCAGAGTATTTTCTCCCACAAATTCTTCTTTTCCCACATTACATCCTTCATCAGGCCCCACCAATGGGGCCTTCCTGGCTGGAGGACAAATATTTGCGTTAATTCTTCAGGTCCATATCCCAGCTCTCCTTCCCCATACAATGACAAAACACAATGAAAACAATCTCCATCTATGTCCCATGGTGATACTGCACTGGGTCACCATCAGGCACCGGTCTGTCTCCACCATCAAACTGGGAACGCACAAGGGCAGGGACCTCATCTGAGTCATGAGTTCTCAGCACAGGGCCTGCCCAGAGCAAGGGTTTAGTGACTAAGTGATAAGGAAGGAAGGGAGGAAGGAAGGAAGGAAGGAAGGAAGGAAGGAAGGAAGGAAGGAAGGAAGGAAGGAAGGAAGAGAGGGAGGGAGGGAGGGAGGGAAGGGTGTAAGAGCAAATGAAGAAGTGAATTAGTGAATAACCAAATTCCCAGGAATTCCCTCTGTTGGGCCTTTTAGTTTTCCCAGATAGGACCACAGACTTTCTAGGTAGGAGGGGATCTCTGACATCATCCACTCCAGCTCTCACTTTTGGCTCTGTCCTAGCTGAACCCGTCCATGGGCCAGAACCTATAGCTCTACCCACCACACACATACCCCTAGTACCCAGCCTCCACTTGCATACCTCCCAGATTGAAGAGCTCACTCCGTCTGAGGCTGCCTGTACAGTTAAGGAGTTCTCATAGGCAGGTGGGTCTTGCCATCAACCCATGACCATGGCTCTTGGTCATCCAGAACAAAGCTGCTCCCTGGCCTGTGACATTGGCAGAGATGTGGGAGCACACGCCCTGCCCTCTGCCTGGCCCTGGCCTCCCTGTCCAGACTGACTTCTAGTCTTCTCAAGCCATGAGCAGGGCTCCCCATGGTGCCTCCCACACCTGGGGTTTCCTCAGCTCCTGCTGTTCTCTCCATTCTAATAACTCTACAGCCCAACCCTGCCCCCAACAAGGCCCGGCTCAAGTGGCACCACCTCCGGGAAGTCTTTTGGGCCCCTCCTAAGTGGAAATGACATCCCCTCCCTCGGTGCCCTCAACCCCCTCACACAAACACACACACACCTCACAGCCCTTTCTTTCTCATGCTGTTTTCTCTCTTAGATTGGGCTGGTTTATGTTAATTTCTCTTTGACCATGAGCAAGCTGGCAGTGTTGATTCATCAGAGTATCCTGCCCCCTCCCACTAAATACTCAGGGCCTTGATCAATAGTAGATGTTCAGTGTCCAAAGAATGAAGGAATGAGTAATTGAATGGGAAAGAACAAGGGGTGAGTGAATGGAAGTAAATACATGAATGAATGAATGAATACACGAATGAATAAAGAAAGAATGCTAGTATGTTGTCATCCTTTCCTATTCTCCAAGCTAAAGACTCCCAGTTCTTTCTGGGGGGCCCTGGGCATGGCATGACACAATAAAGGAAGTTGTGGGATAAATGGGGAGGAGGACAGAAGGGAGGAACAGAAGAAGGAGGTAGTGATACCAGCGAGATAGGAAGTGGAGGTGACCTAAACATTGCTGCAAGGCAGGCCCCTCTCAGACCACACACTGCGCTTTCAGGAGAAACTGGGCAAGGGGAGCAGTGAGAAACCTGTCCAATGATGCCAGGGCAAGAAGACACAGAGCGATGGGGATTGGGAGGAGGGAATGCTAGCAACGCCTGGAGGCCAGAGGCAGGATGCTGTCCAGCCAGCCCTGAACTCCCTGCTGCCCAGCAGGCTCAAACACGCCCTCCCTCCCCTTCTCTCACCACGTCCTCCTGTCCTCCCGTCCTCCGGTCCTCCCGTGGAGGCTGAACCCCCTCCTTGGCCCAGATGCTGGGGGTCTGGGCCAAGCCCGACTTCCTCCATTGGGTCCTTGCAGGAAAGTTACTCACAACATGGGCTAGTGCTCCCCAACACACACACACACACACACACACACACACACACACACAGACACACACACATTACACACACACACACACTGCCCAGTGAGTCAGCAGTGGCTTCACACACTCTGGACTCTGAGCCTTGTGCCCTTAGGCCCTCCCCAGGGCCAGCCTCCTCCATCCTAGTGAGAGGCCTGCCCGTCCCAGCTCAAACCCCAGATGCCGCTGCCCCAGCCTGCCCACCACACCTGCCCCAGGCACTCCCTGGAGCCCAGGACCCCGCAGAGGCAGATGTGCTAGGGAGGGTGCTGGGACGGAGCAGGAGCCCACAGCAGGAGGATCCCAGGGAAAGTGGCTCTTCTGAGGCAGGGAGGTGGGGAGCCACTGCGGTGGTTGGGCCCTTACCCAAGTGGTGGGACACTCTAGTGCCACAGCTTGCAGGAGGAGCCGAATGGGAACAACAGAGAAGCAGTCGCTGGGGAGGCTCTGAAACAGGCATCCGAAGTCCCAGAGCAGAGAGTCTCATGGGGGCGGCTGCAGGAGGCTGGAAGGAGGCACAGGAAGCAGTCGGGCAGAGGCACGGGAGGGGCGGGGCGGGGCGCTGGGTGAGTTCCTGGAGGGGCTCCTGCCTCGGAGAGCTCAAGTCTAGATATCACAGTGCTCTGGGAGCTTCTCGGCCAGGTTCCCCATCTACCCTGGGACTCCTTCCTGTCCCCCAACACACACACACACACACACACACACACACACACACACACCCCGCCCCTTACTGCTAAACCAGCCCTCGCCCTCTTAAAAAGCAACACCTATTTGTTTACACTTTTATTGAGCACCTACTATGTGCCAAACATTGCTGCTGGGTGCTGGGATGAGGTTCTGAGCCCGTCGCACTGTCCTTGCCTTTCTGTGTATCCACAGAAAAAAAATTAAAATGGCGAGTCTGAAAAGAAGAAAGAAAATAGATACCATCTATGCCAGTGATGGCATGTCAGCATTTTGAAAAACCCTAACTTAACTCTGGTGCCATGTCACATATAGAAATTTTTTGATCTTTGCAACCATAGTAAAACAAAGACTTATATTTTTGATATTTATTTTACATATTTAAATGCCATTTAACAAAAAAAATTCAACCAAAAAAATGAGTTCACATGTCACCTCTGACACGCGTATCATAGGTTCGCCATCACTAATCTATGATCTCTCTTCACTCAGAGAATCCTTGTTGATATTGTGGGGTCTGTGCTTCCAGCTAGACTAGAGCTGAAAGATGAAGACATGCTGATTGGGGGAGATGGAGGCACCCCCTCCTTCTCCCATTGCATGTATGTATATATATGTGATGTGATGTGATATATGATATGATATGATATGATATGAAATATATATGATGCAATCATAAACATGGAGCCACTGCCTAGAAAAATCTCCACCAGTGTTCATGTTTGGGGTACAGGCTCACCTGGCAAACTTAGAAGGGACTGACAGAGGATGATGGTAGTCCCTGAAAGACTGCGTAGCTGGGGAAGAGGGGTTTGGCAGCAGGAGTGCATTCCACACCAGGATGGGAGAGTGGGAGGGATCAGTCATTCCAGACACCTCCCAGGGGCGGGCACTTGAACTCTTCCTGCCCCAGCACCTCTGGGAGAAAAGGAGAGAGCTGCCTCGCTGAGCTCGGCCGCACCTGGGGCCCAACCAGCCTCCTGTGGGGACCTCCGGCTGTGCAACTAGATGGGGCCCTTCCCCTGGTCACGTTGCCTGGGCCGCACTCGAGCACCCGAAGGCTGAACTTGTCAGGGCAGGAACATGGGCTGCAGCCCAGCCTGTCTCGGGCTCAGCGTTAATGCAGGTGCCTCAGCTCAGCAGAGGCCCCAGGTGTCCGCCACAGCAAATGACTGAAGATGGAGCTCGATTTCCAAGGTGGACTTGCAGGAAAGGGGGATCCCCACACGGCAGGGTGGCTATGGGTTGGCATAAACCATGAATTAATTTTTAAAATATATTTTTATTCATTTCAGAGAGGAAGAGAGAGGGAGAAAGAGATAGAAACGTCAATGACGAGAGAGAATCATTGATTGGCTGCCTCCTGCACTCCCCCTCCTGGGGATCCAGCCTGCAACCCGGGCATGTGCCCTGACCTCCTGGTTCATAGGTCCGCACTCAACCACTGAGCCGTGCCGGCCAGGCTCATGGGTTAATTTTAATGTGACACTGCTTGTAATCAAACAGTGACCACTACCCATGTTCAGGTTATCAAAAAATAAGTGACCATATACTAGCTTGTAATCTGATTTTTTTTTCTCAACAATTATCCTAAATATCTTTCCATAGGTTTTGTTTTGTTTTGTTTTGTTTTCTCTCTGAATAACAGAAATTTATTTTCTCAAAGTTCCGGAGGCTAGAAGTCGGAAACCCAGGTGTTGGCAGGGCCCTGCTCTCTCTGAAGGCTGTAGGAGAGAGGCTAATCGATGCTGTTCTCTTAGCTTCTCGTGTTGCTGATAATCCCTGGTGATCCTTGGCTTCTTGTTTCAGTCCATTCCCCGCCTGAGTATTCATATGGTGTTCTCCTTCCTTTCCATAATTTTCATTGCTACATATATCTCTCCTATGAATCTACTCAAATTTATTTAACTAATCTTTCTTTTTGCTTTTATGGCTTTATTGAGATTATATACAATAAAATGCATATATTTAAAACACATCATTTGATGAGTTTTGACATTTATTTTAGATATAGATAGATCCATAAAAACATCACCACAATCAAGGTAATGAACAGATTCCTCACCCCCAAAGTTTCCTTATGGCCCTTTGTAATCTCTCCCCTCTGTCCCACACGCCCCTTCTCCACATCCCTAGGCAAACAACAGGCCGCCTCTGTCACTCTAGATTACTTTGTATTTTCTAGAATTCTGTATAAGTGGAATTTCTTTTCAATTTTGGAATCAGGTTGTCAATTTCTAAAACTAAAAATAAAGTTTTTCTATTTCAATCAGAATGTTGCTAGTATATAGGAATACAATTGCTTTTTGTATATTTAGTATATATCTTGAAACTTACTAAACTCAGTTTTAGTAGCATTTTGTAAATTCCTTAGAATTTTCTCATAGATGATCATATTTGAAAATTAAGACAGCTTTGCTATTTTTTTAAGTTTTTATTGATTTTTAGAGAGAGAGGAAGGGAGAGGATGAGAGAGATAGAAACATCGATGAGAGAGAAACAGCGATCGGCTGGCTGCCTCCTGCATGCCCCCTACTGAGGATCGAGCCCACAACGGGGCATGAGCCCTGACTGGAAATTGAACCAGTGACCTCTTGGTGCATGGGTCGATGCTCAACCACCGAGCACACCAGCTGGGCAAGACAGTTTTACGTTTTCATTTCCAATCTATAGGTCTTTTATTTTTTTGTCTTACCTGATTGTCCTGACTACAAACTCCAGCACAACGTTAAATAGTAGTAGTAAGATCCCAACATCCTTTCTTTGCTCTTGATCTTAGGGAGAGGGCATTAATTATTATTTTATTCCAATGCTAGCATAATTAGTGATCACATAACTATACACAGAAATGACTGAGAACCACATAAATATACAGCACTAAACCCGCACTAAATGCATTTCCAACACAATTTTCCTTTTGGTCACCTCACAAAAACCCACAGCCATTCCAACACCACCCAGCACAAGTGGAAGATTTATGAAGAAGTCAAAGTGCAAAGAGACAGCAATCTCAACTGATTGTGGTTAAAGTAGCTTACTTTTCCAAATGCTACACGATCACATGATCATGTAACCACACTGCATTATAAGGACTGGTTGAAAGTCAGCCCTTCTGCACTAGACTATGAAGTGTGAGGACTTACTCATCTTGACCCTAGCACCTGACATCACATCCAGCCAAAGTAGATGCTCAATGAATTTTGTTGAATGGTTTGTGTGAGCATGCAAAATAAACCCTAGACCAGCGGTTCTCAACCTGTGGGTCGGGACTCCTTTGGGGGTCAAACAACCTTTTCACAGGGGTCGCCTAAGACCATTAGAAAACACATATTGTTTTTGTGATTAATCACTATGCTTTAATTATGTTCAATTTGTAACAATGAAATTGGGGGTCACCACAACATGAGGAACTGCATTAAAGGGTCGCGGCATTAGGAAGGTTGAGAGCCACTGCCCTAGACTAACATTAAAGAGCCTGTGTTTGAATCCAGCTCTGCCACTGATGAGCTCTCACACCTTGAGCATGTCACTTAATTTCTTTGATATTCAGTTTCTTCATTTGTTTGTATCAGCCTTTTCTAAAACATAATTTTAGTTTAAAGACTTTTTTAAAATATAGTTTTATGATTTCAGAGAGGAAAGGAGAGGGAGAGAGAGATAAAAACATCAATGATGAGAGAGAATTATTGATCGGCTACCTCCTGCATGCCCCCTACCGGGGATCTAGCCCACAACCCCGACATGTGCTGTGACCAGGAATAGAACCCAGGACCTTTCAGTCCTCAGGTCGATGCTCTATCCAGTAAGCCAAACCAGCCAGGGCTTTAATGACTTTTTTACCAAAGAAATATATGCATATGGTTTCAAAATTAAGCAGTTTTAATTTGGAAAGATTTATACTAAAAAGCCACTGTACTCTATCCCTCTTCTCTTAACTGCCAGTCCAGCTCCCAAGAAGCAACACTTCTTAACTCTTTTAGCTATTTCTTCTGGTTGGTGTCTACATCTTTACAAATAACGAGCTTATATGACAATTTCTTGCTTTATCGGTTTTAAACATTTCCGATAGCCATTCTTCCATGATAGGTGATAACATATACCACCATCATCACTCTTCTCTCCCCACACCCCAACAGTGTCCTACCAATGTTTTCAACTCCTCCATGATTACTTTTGTAACGTTAAGCAACACACATGCACTTTTTTCCATTGTTCCATACTCCACAGACAGCAGTGCCTGACTCTGCACTTTGTAAAATAAGGATATGAGGGCCTTTACTGCCCCCTTTAGCTTCTACCTCTCAGCTTCCCTGTCTGAATTTTTAAACTGTCAAGGTCA
>NW_006294339.1:3052702-3066225 GCF_000327345.1 Myotis davidii | reverse complement strand
GCTGTATTTAGCAAGGCACTTGGTGGACAGAGCATCAGCCTGTGGACAGAAGGGGTCCCAGGTTCAATTCCAGTCAAGGGCACATGCCCGGGTTGTGGGCTCCATGCCTGGTGGGGGGGCTTGCAGGGAGTGGCCAATCAATGATTCTCTCTCTTATCATTGATGTGTCTATCTCTCTCCCTTCCTCTCTAAAATCAATAAAAATATGTTTATAGAAAAAAGAAAAAAGAATTGGCCAGTTTGCAAGTTAAAATGGAATAGAGGAACAGTCAAGACATTCAAGGACTTGCAGGATTGCTTCTCAGTCCCAATGTACAAAAGATGAAACTGAGAATTTTGAGTGAAAACAGAGGTATTGCCATCAACACACAGCATTTACATTTAAAATCTCTAACTGCATTATGGTCTCACAGTAAAGGTCATGGCACCCAGAAAATTGGACAAAATAACTGAGGGAAAGGGAACTAGAGATATGGCTCTCCCACCATAGCAGGTCCAGTTAGAGGGACAAGCCATGAGGGATTTCATTTAGAGAATCGGTGCTGCAGTGTTGGAAGTCTGGAAGAACAGAAAGAGGATGCTGGTATAACCCGGATACTAATGACTACAGGAAGCAGCTACTGCTCCCAGGGCTGAGGCAATCAGCGACTAGTCACTGCCAAAAGCGGCTACTCTGTTCAGAACTGAGGAATAAAAAGGAAGCGGTGTGGATACCAGGCCTAAGTGTTTGGAGGGAGGGCCCACTTGGCTGCTACTCAGACCTCTGAGGGGCTTCCACATGGCTGATGTGTGGACACTTAAGGGGGATACCAAGTCGCTAGTAATGGGGACTGGTCTTCACACCACTGAAACATCACACCACTTCACACCGCAAACTTCCGAGTGGCTGGGGAAATGCCAAAAGAACACTGCCTGACCGTCAGATTGACTTATGACCAGAAAGGGGATCTGTGGGTGGGAAAAAGGGAATACTATGGAAAGTAACCTCCAAGGATGATCTGATCATAGATGCCTAACTGGGCCGGTCATGGTGGGCAGTCACGTCCCAGGCATACAACTTCTTGGGAAAAGGCTTATCCTTGCCTTAAGTAAGCCCTGTCCTTGGTTCTGTGTATTTAGGTTAACACACCTTTGAAATAAGCTGTAACCACACTCAAGCACATAATCTTGTGAACTACCCTATAATCCAATCCCCACCTTGCTTTTCCTACCTCCATGTAATCTTCCTTAGTTCCCTCCTTAATTTCAAATGAAAAAAAAAAAGAAAGAAAGAGAAAAGAAAATGCCAAAAGAGGCTGGAGGCTGAAGCCATCGCTGGCCTTTGCTCCTGGGGGAGGCTGGTAGGTGCTGGCGTTAGGAAGGAAGTCCTGCTTCCCCTTCAGCCACCTTCTCATCTCCTGCCAATTCCTCCCATTGGAAGAACCTAGCAGGAAGCCAACAGACAAGGACATCTGGGGAACGGTGGTTTGCTGAGTTCCATCAACACAGACCAACATATTTACGGGTGAGCTTGGAGCTGAGAGACCATAGGAAAACAACAGACACCCCACAACGCATGCTGGCCCAAGATACAAGTAAATCAAGGAGATGTGTAAGGTATATAAATTCTGACCACTATGTTGTATGCCTGAAACTATATGTCAACTATAATTAAAACATAAATTTTATTTTTTTATTTTTAAAAAACTCTTCTGTTTTTCTTTTATTAACTTATTGATTTTAGAGAGAGGGGAGGGAGAGAGAGAGAGAGAGAGAGAGAGAGAGAGAGAGAAAGAGAGAGAGAGAGAAACATCAATGTGTTGTTCCACGTATTATACATTCATTGGTTCATGCTTGTATGTGCCCTGATCGGGAATTGAATCTGAAACCTTGGTGCATCAGGATGACACTCCAACCAATCTAGCTACCCAACCAGGGCAAAACATAAACTTTAAATAGTTCCAGATAAGAAGTCAACTAAGTCTTTAAAAGAGTTGTAGTCTCAAAAAAGCTACCAACTTGAGCTAAAAGACTGTAACTGTTCAAGTAATAAAATGTCCTTGGGTCCCTAGCCATCTATAAGAAAATGACTGAGAAATGACTCAATCACCGATTTAGGTATATTCCCCAACATTCTTTTGAGATGTGGCCAAGCGGGGGGATGAAAAAGGAAGGCCTCCTACAGAGCGCTGCAGGGACCACAGAGAACCGTGCATAAAGGAGCCGTTACCCAAAGGTAGTTTCCATCTCCATGGCAGGGGGCCCTAAACATGTCTGCCTGGTGGAATTTCAGAATCGCCAGGAGCCACTATCAACTACTGTGTGTCTCCCACTCTTGCCTTTCAGAATAACAGTGTTTATCATAATTACCATATTCCAGTTCCACCATTTATGTTGGAGGTGGGAGAGCAGCAGGAACCATATTGTCATTTCTCCCGTTCACATCTGCAGGTTAAGATGAGCCACATTTGGCCCAGCTGCTTTTGGGCTCGATCCCCAGTTGAGGGCATGCAGGAGGCAGCCAATTAATGATTCTCATCATTGCTGTTTCTCTCTCTCTCGCTCTCTCTCTCTCTCTCTCTCTCCCCCCTCCCTCCCTCTCTCCCTCCCTCTGAAATCAACAAAAATATATTAAAATAAATTTTTTTAAAAATGAGCCACATCTTCACCTGACTTAGAAAGCTCCGTGCATCATTCAGAAACCCTCCCCCCTGGATGACCTTAAAGGCAGAGATGATGGACAAGGGTATTTGGGGCAGAGGGCATAGCTTGTACCAAACCCCACAGGTATGAGAGACCACAATGATGCCATGCTGTGGAACAAAGAAGTGGGGCACATCACCCCACTTTGTCCTATTTATTGTTAAAGTTTAGCTTAAGGTAGGGCCATCCATCCCTCCTAGAAGTGGAGACCATGTCCCAGCGAGAGGAGGGGGCTTCACCAAGGTCACAGAAACCTGCATGAAGGCAGTCAGATCCCAGGCCTCCCAATTCCCAGTATGTTAAGAGTGGGTTTCCCCCTACCAGACTCAGGGCACCTCCTCCCTTCTTCCCACTGCCACCCCTCCCCGCAGCCAGGCCCTCAAGCTCTCAGGGTCCCCCAGGCCGGTCCTTGGCACTCACACTGCCCATTCTCATTTACTCCCTAAAACACCCCTGCAGTATCTGACCCTGAGAAATTTCAGACATCCCAAGGAGAATAGCTGCTTATAACCATTTGCTAATTACATGTATGGATGTCAATTAATTCATTTAGCTAATTAGCCACTCAGTGAGCACCACGCACCAAAGAACTGTAAAAGACAGGCATATGGTGCGGGAGGGGGTGGCCGGGTGCTCATGCAGCACGCAGGGACAGGGGAGGCACGGTGGCTGCAGCTCCTCCCCACCCCCAGATGGGTGGGGGGAGGAGGCTTAATGGCTAGGCTGCTGCTGCCATAAAATAGAATTACAGCTTTCCACTAATGGCACTGGGAAAACACGCAGGCGTGGGCACAGGCAAGCACACATGCAAAAAACACAACTCTGGTAGCTTGCAAACATAGCATGCACATACCCATAAGCACAGCTCACATGCACATGCACACAGATAGACATACATACATATATGTGGACATCTGGGGTCATGAGGAATCGATCCACAGAAATTGTTTTTTCAATGATTAAGTTAAGCATCTATTGTAGATGTTCTTTGAAAGAAGGGTATTTCTGGTTGGATATTTAACATGGGGGTGAAGAAATGTACCTGAAAAGGAATGACTAAGGCTTATACTTCAAGCTCAAGGTGAAACCACTCCCTGACCATTACTGTTCCCAAAATGGATACTACCTATCATTTCTTTTTCTTTTTAAAAAATTTTTATTTTATTTATCGGAGGTAACATCTATATATATAAAAGCCTAAGCAACCATTTGGTTGTTCAACTGTTTGACCAGTAGCTATGATGCACATGACCACCAGGAGGCAGACACTCAATGCACAGGCATGTAAACATGGAACAGACTAATGAATCTCAGAGGGAAAGGGGGAGGGGGAGAGTGGGAAGAGATTAACCAAAGATCTTATATGCACACTAGAGGCCTGGTGCACAGATTTGTGCAAAGTAGGGTCCCTCGGCCTGGCCTGCAGGGATCAGGCCGAAACCGGCTCTCCGACATTCACTGAGGGGTCCCGTTTGAGAGAGGGTGCAGGCCAGGCCAAGTGACCCCACTGGTGCATGAATCCGTGCGCCAGGCCTCTAGTTGGTTAATAAAATTACATGTTTCAAGTGTACAATTCTATAATACATCATCTGTGCACTGTTTTGTGCGTTCATCACCCAAAGTCAAGTCACAGAAATTTTCTTAACCAAGTTCTACCTTAGGTGGAGGCAGGACAAACGGAATTCTCTTTTACTGCATCCAATTTTGCGCCCAGCACCGTGCTTAGCCCTTCCACGTACATTGCTTCGTTTAAGCTTCATCTAGTCCACAAAGAATGAATTATATTAGTTTTTAAATTGATTTTAGAGAGAGAGAAACATTGATTTGTTGTTCCACTTAGTTATGTATTCATTGATTGATTGTAGTATGTACCTTGAGGATAGAACCCAAAAACTTGGTATATCATGATGATGCTCTAACCCACGCTCGCAAGCCGCGGTTTGCCAACCACAGCTCTAACCAAAACATGTAATTTTATTAACCAACTAGAGGCCTGGCGCACGGATTCAACCCAACCAGGGCTGAATTATATTCACTTTACAGATCAGGAAACTGAAGATCAGATGAGCCAAGACACTTGCCCAAGGCCACACAGCTGGGTTTTTATCTGCTTGCAGTTGGTGGGCTTTTGGGAAAATAGCTCTTTGGGGGTGAGGGGACCAACTACTTACGGAGTGAAAATGGGCTGCTCACAGGCTTGTGCCACAGGGATGAGAAGAAAATTGAACACATGGTAAAGAGGATTGATGTGAGGACAGAGACACACACTGGAGACTCTATCACAAATGTCATTTTCAACAGGAACGGGATCAGCCTCAGCTTCCTCCCATGAGTCCGCTCTGCTAGACCCAACACTCAGGACTCACGGTGAATGAGGTCTGAGCTCACAGCCAAGTGAGACAGAGGCTGTAACAGGCTGTCACCAGAAGAGCAGGCATTTAAGCTGACTGGATGGAGTGCCCACACTATCTCATGTCCCATGCTCCCTCTGTCTTCCTGCCCTCGAGAGAGGCTGGCTCCAAAGCCTAAGATTTCCCCCAACTCCTCTCCGACTTCTTCAATCGGTCCTTCCCCTTAGGATCCCATCCTGGATCGGCACACCCTTCCTCACCCCATAATGACCACAGGGTTTGGCCTACCCCACAAAACAAGAATGAAATTTCTCCCAATTTATGGAATAAAAAGAAAATTCTGACACCCCTCTTCCAGCCTCTCCTTTCACCTCCCCCCATGCTCATTTTTCAAAGGGATAATAGGGGACCACAGGTTAGAAGATTCGTTTACTTATCTATTCAACGAACTCCAGAGCATTCCTCTGGGCTAGAACTGGATAGATGGTCTCAAACACTATTCTAAGTAAAAAAAAAAAAATGCAGCTCAACCCCCAGTTCACATCAACATGATGTCCAGTACTTCTATCATTTAAAAAGCGTCCTGTTGCAAATGACAGAAAATCCAACACAAACAAGTTTCAGCAGAGGGAATGTATTGGCTCACATAACTGAGAAGTCGAGAGGTACCAGGCGGCTTCAGGCACAGCTTGATTCAGGGACTCGCGCAGTCATTGGGACCTGCCTTTCTCTTTCTCATTCCTCCCTCTCCACGTCTTGACTTCATTCTAAAGCTGCACCAAAGTCAAGGCCACCAGGAAAGAGGAGCTTTCCAAGAGCTCCAGCAGCTCAGGGATTCACTCTGGTTAGTTGGGCTCAGGACACAGGCTCACCTCTGGGCCAATCAGCATGGCCATGGGAATGCCCTGCTCAGATTGGCTGGGTCAAGGGGGGGAGTTTCATTGAAACCACTTGGACTGACAGGATTTGTCAAAGAAGGGGGATGGCGGAGGATGGGAAGGCAAGCTACCAATACCCACTACAAGGTTCTAAACATTCAAGGCAGGCAGAGTAGGGAGTATCAGCCCCATTTTGCAGCTAAGAAAACTGAGGCTGAGAAAGGAGATACGCCTAATAAAAATTTCACAGTAAGTAAGGGACTGAGTCAGAGTTTGAACCAATTCCTCTTCCTTTCCACCTCAAGTCTTTCCCTTAAAACAAGTATCCGGCAGCACTCTCTAGGCATCAGTCTGGAATGAACCACCTTCCTCAGGCCTTGCTGTTCACCAATCAGGAGTCTGGGCCAGCAGGGCCTCCTGACTCCCTGGGAAAGGCCTCCCAGCCTGGGGACTCTGGGAAAGCCAGCCTGCTCTGTCTACATCTCACCACAGCCCCACCCATAGCCCTTTGTGCTCACTCCAGGAAAAAGCCGAAAACCTGCAACAGAACTCTCCCCAGGCTCTCTCTGCCCAGGTATGGTGAGGGGCCGGCCCGGAGGGCCCAGGAGCGGCCCTGCCACCACCAATGGGAATAGGAGGATACACACCAGCTTCCTGTCCCGAGGGTGGCATGACGAGGCGGGGCCTGTTCTGCCCCGTTGCCCACAGGAGTAACTGGCCTGCTAACACACCCTTTGCTGGCTGCCTTCCCTGCCCTGTCTCACTCCCCTCTTTTCCCTGCTTCCTGGGATCGCTCTTACCCAGGCTTGGTTTCCAGTCCTTGCCTGGGATCTGCTTAGGGAAAAACACAATGTAAGATACTCCCCCCCTACTCTTCTCTAAAAGGAGGGAGAGGAAGCTGGAGAGGGTTCAATAGACCCATAATTTTCAGGTCTTTTTCTAGTACAGTGGTTCTCAACCTTCTGGCCCTTTAAATACAGTTCCTCCTGGTGTGACCCAACCATAAAATTATTTTCGTTGCTACTTCATACTTGTAATGTTGCTACTGTTATGAATCGTAATGTAAATATCTGATATGCAGGATGGTCTTAGGCGACCCCTGTGAAAGGGTCATTCGACCGCCAAAGGGGTCGCGACCCACAGATTGAGAACCGATGTTCTAGTAGAATGCTTTTTTCAAAGACTCTTCTCTGTCTGGCTTTCAACCCCCTGCCCTTCGGAAATCCAGGCCTCATCCTTCCCTCCCTCCCTCTCATCATTGATGTTTCCATCTCCCTCTCCCTTCCTCTCTGAATTCAATAAAAACATTTTTTAAATAATAAAATAAAAACAGATACATCCCACACCTCAAAAATTTGTTTCCTATTGAACTCTCATATATCTACATATTCTCTCTGATAATGTAACTTTGGCCTAATTACGCTATTAGAGCTCTCAGCCCCTCCCACTGTGGAAACTTTACAAAACTCCCTTTAAAAAACAAAAAAGTATTGATTTTAGAGTAAGAGAGAGGTAATTGTTGTTCCATTCATTTACGCATTCATTGGTTGCTTCTTGTATGTGCCCTGACCAGGGATCAAACCCGCGACCTTAGCGTCCTGGGAGAAGCTCTAACCAACTGAGCCACCCGCCAGGGCCAAAACCCTCTTATAACCCTCCGTGGCAGAGTGCCATGTGTCAGGGTCCCAGACTGGCCGAGGCCTGCTTTCTCCCCTGCTTCACGAGGAATGTCAGAGATCAGTCTACCTTGCTGTCTCCCTTGATCTGCCTCCTCCCCCTTCCTCTCAAGGCTCATCTTCCCATGTTCCTCTGGAGTCTTCGGAGCTAGGGAATACCAGCTAGCAAATGCTGTGCAACAAATCACATCAAAGCTTAGTGACAGGGCACAACCATTTATTTGCTCACAGTTTCTGGGCCAGGATTTCAGGAAGCTGGGCAGCTTTCATGTGGGGTCTCTCCATGGGGGCAGTCAGGTGTTGGCCAGGGCTGGAGTCATCTGAAGGCTTCACCAGCCTGGGGATCCACGTCTCAGGAGACCCACTCACACGGCTGCCAGGTGGGCAGGGAGGGGTGCCCTACCACCACTGACTGTCCTACGGGGTCAGAAGCCCCAGGAAGGGCAGATGGAAGAATCAGCTTCATTGCTGGTGAGGGGAGATTGGGGGATGGGGTGGGGGTCTCCCACCTAACCCAGATGTCAGCAGGCACTGCAGGGTGATGGTCTCCCCCATCCCAACAGCACCAGAGGCTGCCTGCACTTCATCTAAGGGGACCTCGAACAAGACCAGCCCAGCCAGAAGTTCCCCGAATGTGTGATCCCCAGAATCTGTGAGGGGAATACAGGATTGTCTGATGCCACTTCTTTGGGGTTAACTTGATATGCATTAGTAAACCATCAAACACCCCCTTTCTCCCCATACACTGCGTTTTACAGCGGTGAGTCTGCCCCCGGCTGTCAGGCTCCCTGCGATTATCAGTCAAATGGGTCACCACTTCTCCGCCTCCCTCTCCCCCTCCGCCTTCACCTCCTCACCCTGATGGAGAACAAGCGAGAGGAGCAGAGAGAGAGGCCAAGAATGTCCTTCATTCCAACACATCAACTCCAGCCGGCCGGCAAGGGGAACGCAGACAGGAGATGCTAACAGCCCACACCCCCACCTGTGCCTGGTCTCCACCCCTCTGCCAGCCTCCTGTGCACACACACACCCTTCCCCATTGCTGTTGCTTTTTCAAGCTCTTAGCTCTTCCTCCTCTCCCCTCTTCGCCCCCCCGCCCCCCGGGCCCCTAGCCAGCATCTGTACAAACACGGGGCCTGGCTAAACACAGAGACTTCTAGTCCAGCCTCCGCTCTGAGGAACACAAAGACTCCGCAGAGCTGGGACGGTACGGCTTGTTCCGAGCTAACTGGGCGACGGTGGCCGGCCACCGAGGAACCAGCCCAGGGTGGGAGTGGGGACAGGGTCGGGGGTTAGGAATGTCCTATTCCTAAAAGGAAAGACATTAAACTATTTTTAAGCCAAAAAGGGGGTTTCTGGGGAGGTCACTGGGATAGCCCACAGAACAGGAAGAATCTTGGCAGGAACCCAGGTGGCGGCGCCAGGGGCCTTGACAACTGGAACGTAAGCCAAACTTTCAACAATGATTACATCTAGGGGTGGGATCATGGAGCGCTTACGCTTCTCCCATACATTGTTTGGATTTCTTTCTCAACAATCATGTATAATCATATATGATTTCCATTTAGAGAGAAAATGGGGGTTTGAAGTAAGAAGGGGGGTGCCTGGAGCCCCACAACCTCTGTGCCCCCGCCCCCCTGCCTTCTGGGGCACCTCCAGGGAATGATCTCTCAAGACCTTGCAGCTCAGACCTACTATAAAACACCAGCGTCTGGACCTGCTCTGGGTCCGGGCTCAGCCTCGCCTGCCATGACCTGGCCCAGGACGGCAGCCAGCACTTCAGACCCACCAGCACCCCCCGTGTAGAGATCTGGGTCCCCACTGCTGGTCTTCTGCCTGCTGACAAATGATCCTGCCTTCCAGCCACAAGCTGTGACTCCCGGGCTCATCCGTCAGCCACCCAGCCAGTGCAATCGGAGTTTAATGATGTCATGACAGGAGTGATTACAATGGAATTGTTAATTACCTTCCAGCCATCAGCAGCTCCTGCAGGCCCTCCGCCATGTGGCAGCTGCCGCAGCCACCCCGTGCCTGCACGTACCTCCTCTGGCCTCATCGACCACCTACTGAGCTCCCAAAGGCCCTGGGATACGGGAAGGGCCTTTCGTGGGGGATGATGAAGCACCAGCGTGTCCCCCAGGCCCTGGCACTCCAAAGGCCTGAGTACTTGCCTCTGGTTTGAAGTGTAGAACCCATGCCGTCAGTCCTGAAGGGAAACACAGACCACACTGCTTATGGGCACAGTCAGCGGCTCCCCACCGCCCAGCGTGAAGGCTAAACACCTTAGCTGAGCATTTGAATGTTCCACGAGGGGACGCCCAGAGGCAGGTGCCTGCCGGCCTCTGGTTTCAGCTCCCATCACTCAACTCCACACACCCCAGCAACACAGCTGCCTGCTGCCCCAGCCACGCCTCCGACTTTCCCCACCCCATGCCCGTGCCCAGGCTGTCCCCTTCTTCACCCGTAGCTCCATGCACACAATTCCTACCGGGTCTTCCGGGCCTACACCAAGTGCCAGCTTTACAGAAAAAAAAGGGGAGGGGGTGACCAAGATCCTTTCTCCCGCCCACACGCCCCACCCCCAAGTGACTTTGGCCTCCTGGGACCTCCCATAGCACTTCATGTGACCTTCCGTTCTCACACCACTCCCAGTGGCCATGTCCTGCCTCTCCCACAGCCATGAGTTTCTAAGGGCAGGGCCTCGCACTCAGCACGGGGCCTGGCGTGGATTCAGTGCCAGGTCTGCGAGCCGACTCAGGAGGAAGGACATTAAAGTGGCCCAGAGAAGAAGGCAACATGAGCCATTGTTTCCTCCTTGGGGGGACCCTGTGCCCCCATCCAGGCCCTCACCACCTTACGTGGAGTAATGGCCCCTCACTGGTCTCCCTGCAGGCCACCTCCACCTGCAGCAGCCAAAGCAAGCTTCCAAACTGAACGCTGTGAATCGGGTTCTGCTGTTCCTTGGCATAAAGCCCTCATTCCCTGGGGGATACGTTCCTTAGTGTTCCAGGCTCTTCGTGACCATAGCAGGCACTTTGACTGCTGCCTGCACAGCGCCCCACCACACACAGGCCAAGGCCACAATAGCCATGTACGTAGCTCACAGGTGACTGGGCCTCAGCTGGACCTACCTGGTCCAAGCTCAGCCAATTAGATATTCTCTCTGCCCCTGGGAAGTGGGTTTCTGGATGTGGAACTGGGAGGTGTATAAGTGCTCAGGAGCCATGGGGAGGCCCCGTCCACTTGGGGAGGACAAATGAAGGGACAAGCATGAGGAAGGGAAAGAAGAAGACTGCAGAGGGATAGAAAGATTCCAGACCCTGTCCTTCTGGCATCCAGGTGAGGCTCCTGTCGCCTCTAAATGTCCTTTCTGTCTTCTGCTTTCTGCTCTGTGTGTACAAAGAGGCCTGGCCAGTTTGGCTCAGTGACTAGAGCGTCGGCCCTCAGACTGAAAGGTTCCAGGTTCAGTTATGGTCAAGGGCACATACCTCAGTTGCAGGCTCCATCCCCAGCCCCAATTGGAGGCAACCAATCGATGTGTCTTTCTCACATCAATGTTTATCTCCCTGTGTCTCTTCCACTCTCTCTAAAAATCAATGGAAAAAAATATCCTTGAGTGAGGATTAACCAAATAAATAAATAAATGTATACAAAGATGAAGGAAATTTTGCTCATCCAAACAAGTAGAAGAGGAAAATTTTTCCTCTACTTCTAGGTTCTTTTGATTGGTCTGATCATCAAATTGGCATAAAGCAAATTAACAAAAGAAAAAATTTAATTCTGTACAAACCCAAAGATATGAGACTCAAGGGCGAGTTGGGCATGATGAGGCTTATGTACCAGCCTGGGCTAAGGAGTGGGACAGGAGCCTGGGGCGTCAGAGGGGAGGGGTGAGGCACACGACAATAAGAAGGGCAGATGTTTGTAGCTAGATGTTTGCCATGCCATGCACATACGTCACTCAGCTAAAAATTATCTCTGTAATAGCTCGCTTTCTGGGCCAGACCCCCTATCTAAGTTCCTTTAGGTAGTTGAGGGAGAGGTTAAAGTTTTTTTTGAGTCTGCTGGGTCTTGATTGCCTTCAGCTCAAAACAGTCCACATGCCACAGTGGCACATTCTGGGGACGCCTGTTCTGCTCCCCTTCACATGTATAATTCGAAACAAGCGTCATATGTGTTTGGAAGAAACTCTCTGTAAAACCACTTGGGGAGCAGTAGGGATGTGGGGGCACAAGTTCCCAGGGCTGGTCCACATTCCACAAGGGGGCAAGGGAGCTGCCCTCTTAGAGGCAGACAAGAGTGTCACGCTGCTTCTAGCAGCACACTGGAGTAGGGATTCCAGAGAACCAACCACCCGTTTCAACCGCAGCCCTGCTCCTCACTGACTGGACCACTGATCTCCGGCCTCAGTGTCCTGCTCTGTGAAAGGGGTATGCTGAAAACAGTACCGACTCGGCAGGTGATTGTGAGGATTCAGTGCATTAATATTTAGGAAGCACAGAGTAGCAACTGGTAAGGGCAAACATCCACCAGTGTTAGCAAAGTGGCTGCCGTTGACATGAAGTCCAGGTACCAGAGTCCTGAGGTAAGTGCAGGTGTGCACATTTGAAGCCAGGAGCTGGGCCCAGGGGAATCTGAGAAGAAAGGAACTGAGTGGACCGTTCAGCACTGCATTCTGGGCAGAAGGCAGTGGAGTACCTGCCCTCACAGAGCTGCCATTCTGGCGGGGAGCAGGCAAGAAACAGGGTCCTTTCAGATGATGACGCACAGACAACAGAAGCCGGGAAGGCGAGGGGGTGGCTGGAGGGCTTCTCTGGGCCAGGTGGTCAGGGAAGGCCTCTCTGAGGCGGTGACTGGGAGGACTAACCCCTCAAGGCACCGGCCACATGCAGGGAGGCCAAGGAGAGAACAGCATGTACAGGGCTGGTGACGGGGTGGGAGGGGCGGATGCCACCAAGGTGGGAAGCAGCATGTGAGAGGGCAGGAGAGGGGGACCCCCAGGGCAGCAGCGAGCAGGGTCATGGGCGAACAGACCTCCTCCATAGATTCTGGTAGGTTGTTTGCTAGGAAGCATGAACGGCAATGGCGTCTGGGCTAACCTGCAGCTCATCCCAGTGCTCATTCATGTTTTGGGGTGGCTGGTTCTCTTGCGGGGGGTTGTGGGTGCAGAGAGGATCTGAACTCAGTGAGGAACAAAAACCAAGACAACAGGCACAGGTACCCAGTGGGCCAGGCCCCCCCCAGGCCTCTCTTCCTCTAAACTTAGCCCTTCCTACAGGGCTCCACAGACTCCCAGGTTCCCCCAGAGCCCAGGCTGACTAGCCTCCGGCCCTAAAGAGGCCGAGAGAACTCCCCTTTGTCCCGAGGACCTGCCAACGACCAGGGGCTCCCTCAGTGAGCACTGGTTTGGGAGTCAGCAGACTGGGTTTTAGTCTTCGCTCTGCCACTTAGTCCCAGATTCCTGGGCAAGCCACTCGGCTGCCCTGCTCTGTGAAACGGGCTCTGGTTCTAGAGAAGGTGACTGGGCTTTGCTCGCCCACATCAGGGCTATCAATCTCCAGAGACACCAGCTGTCCCTTTTGCCCTCCTAGGTCTGGGGCCAGTGGGACAGCATCATCTCCGATGTGAAGAGCAGAGACAGGTACCTCCGGATGAATGCCTTCCAGGCGCCAAGCTCATGCCAAACAAAAAAGGCAACAGGGCCTCTGGCCGGTATGCCTCAGTTGGTTGAGCGTCATCCTATGCACCAAAAAGTTGCTGGTTCGATTCCCGGTCAGGGCACATGCCCAAGTTGCAGGCTTGGTCCCCAGGAGGGTTGGGTGCAGGAGGCAGCGATGGATGATGTTTCTCTTTCTCCCTCTCCCTTCCCCTCTCTCTCAACATCAATAAAAATACTTAAAAAGAAACATACAAACAAACAAAAATAGCAACTGCCT
>NW_006294339.1:3048015-3049640 GCF_000327345.1 Myotis davidii | reverse complement strand
GTTTGGCTCAGTGGCTAGAGCGTCGGCCCTCAGACTGAAAGGTTCCAGGTTCAGTTATGGTCAAGGGCACATACCTCAGTTGCAGGCTCCATCCCCAGCCCCAATTGGAGGCAACCAATCGATGTGTCTTTCTCACATCAATGTTTATCTCCCTGTGTCTCTTCCACTCTCTCTAAAAATCAATGGAAAAAAATATCCTTGAGTGAGGATTAACCAAATAAATAAATAAATGTATACAAAGATGAAGGAAATTTTGCTCATCCAAACAAGTAGAAGAGGAAAATTTTTCCTCTACTTCTAGGTTCTTTTGATTGGTCTGATAATCAAATTGGCATAAAGCAAATTAACAAAAGAAAAAATTTAATTCTGTACAAACCCAAAGATATGAGACTCAAGGGCGAGTTGGGCATGATGAGGCTTATGTACCAGCCTGGGCTAAGGAGTGGGACAGGAGCCTGGGGCGTCAGAGGGAAGGGGTGAGGCACACGACAATAAGAAGGGCAGATGTTTGTAGCTAGATGTTTGCCATGCCATGCACATACGTCACTCAGCTAAAAATTATCTCTGTAATAGCTCGCTTTCTGGGCCAGACCCCCTATCTAAGTTCCTTTAGGTAGTTGAGGGAGAGGTTAAAGTTTTTTTTGAGTCTGCTGGGTCTTGATTGCCTTCAGCTCAAAACAGTCCACATGCCACAGTGGCACATTCTGGGGACGCCTGTTCTGCTCCCCTTCACATGTATAATTCGAAACAAGCGTCATATGTGTTTGGAAGAAACTCTCTGTAAAACCACTTGGGGAGCAGTAGGGATGTGGGGGCACAAGTTCCCAGGGCTGGTCCACATTCCACAAGGGGGCAAGGGAGCTGCCCTCTTAGAGGCAGACAAGAGTGTCACGCTGCTTCTAGCAGCACCCTGGAGTAGGGATTCCAGAGAACCAACCACCCGTTTCAACCGCAGCCCTGCTCCTCACTGACTGGACCACTGATCTCCGGCCTCAGTGTCCTGCTCTGTGAAAGGGGTATGCTGAAAACAGTACCGACTCGGCAGGTGATTGTGAGGATTCAGTGCATTAATATTTAGGAAGCACAGAGTAGCAACTGGTAAGGGCAAACATCCACCAGTGTTAGCAAAGTGGCTGCCGTTGACATGAAGTCCAGGTACCAGAGTCCTGAGGTAAGTGCAGGTGTGCACATTTGAAGCCAGGAGCTGGGCCCAGGGGAATCTGAGAAGAAAGGAACTGAGTGGACCGTTCAGCACTGCATTCTGGGCAGAAGGCAGTGGAGTACCTGCCCTCACAGAGCTGCCATTCTGGCGGGGAGCAGGCAAGAAACAGGGTCCTTTCAGATGATGACGCACAGACAACAGAAGCCGGGAAGGCGAGGGGGTGGCTGGAGGGCTTCTCTGGGCCAGGTGGTCAGGGAAGGCCTCTCTGAGGCGGTGACTGGGAGGACTAACCCCTCAAGGCACCGGCCACATGCAGGGAGGCCAAGGAGAGAACAGCATGTACAGGGCTGGTGACGGGGTGGGAGGGGCGGATGCCACCAAGGTGGGAAGCAGCATGTGAGAGGGCAGGAGAGGGGGACCCCCAGGGCAGCATCGAGCAGGGTCATGGGCGAACAGACCTCCT
>NW_006294339.1:3038475-3048005 GCF_000327345.1 Myotis davidii | reverse complement strand
AACAGGCACAGGTACCCAGTGGGCCAGCCCCCCCCCAGGCCTCTCTTCCTCTAAACTTAGCCCTTCCTAAAGGGCTCCACAGACTCCCAGGTTCCCCCAGAGCCCAGGCTGACTAGCCTGCGGCCCTAAACAGGCCGAGAGAACTCCCCTTTGTCCCGAGGACCTGCCAACGACCAGGGGCTCCCTCAGTGAGCACTGGTTGGGAGTCAGCAGACTGGGTTTTAGTCTTCGCTCTGCCACTTAGTCCCAGATTCCTGGGCAAGCCACTCGGCTGCCCTGCTCTGTGAAACGGGCTCTGGTTCTAGAGAAGGTGACTGGGCTTTGCTTGCCCATGTCAGGGGCTATCAATCTCCAGAGACGCCAGCTGTCCCTTTTGCCCTCCTAGGTCTGGGGCCAGTGGGACAGCATCATCTCCGATGTGAAGAGCAGAGACAGGTACCTCCGGATGAATGCCTTCCAGGCGCCAAGCTCATGCCAAACAAAAAAGGCAACAGGGCCTCTGGCCGGTATGCCTCAGTTGGTTGAGCGTCATCCTATGCACCAAAAAGTTGCTGGTTCGATTCCCGGTCAGGGCACATGCCCAAGTTGCAGGCTTGGTCCCCAGGAGGGTTGGGTGCAGGAGGCAGCGATGGATGATGTTTCTCTTTCTCCCCCTCCCTTCCCCTCTCTCTCAACATCAATAAAAATACTTAAAAAGAAACATACAAACAAACAAAAATAGCAACAGGCTAAAACCACAAAGAATGAGCATCCAGTAGGACAGTGCTGCTACTGAGCAGGTCACCCAAGCCGGCACAGGGTCCAGGCTCTCAGGGATTCGAGTTTGGGGAGGAAAAAGATGAATTGGGTTCAAGTCAAAACACCAAGCACTGTCTTTGTTCCACGTGAAGAAAGCATAGCTTCTGACAGACCAGCGATACCCGGGTGGCAAGCAGGTCTGCCCCAAGGTCAAGGCAGAGGTTATCACTCTGTACAGAGCTCTACATGCATCACCACTGACCCTCAGGACAGCCTCACAAACATGGCTTCTTAAAATGGGAAACTGAGGCTCTGGGGAATAACAAGCAGGCAGTAGGCAGGCTGAGCCCAGAAGTTTGGGTGGGATGGGGAGGAGCCAGACCAGAATCCCCCCTCAGGCCTTTGGGGTTGGTGGGAAATGTGCAATCTCCCCAGGCTGCATGGGTCACATCATGGGGTGATTTTTCAACCCAGACTTTCCAACCTCACCTCTCCCAGGCAGCCAGACACCCCTGACCCCCCACAGCTGCCAGCCTGCCCTGCCTGCCTCCTGGAGCTGCCGGAAGTCGCTCTGCAGACACCCCCTAGTGGAAACAGCTCATTATGGGATGGGGAAAATGTGCTAGAACATTAGCTTAATAAATCAAGCGCTCCTGGGGCCCTGCAGCCAGGCTGCTCTGTGAGCTCTGGCTCGGCGCCCACCCCTGCTGGGCCTGGAGGGGCCAGGAGCTCAGAATGCCAGGGATGCACCGCCCCTCCTACCCTGTGGAGCCAGGCTTGCACCCCCACTCCTCAGAGTCAGGTGTGCGCCCCTAACCTCAAGGGGCCAGGTTTGCACACCCTCCCTGTGGCCCCCCCCCCACCCCCCACCCCATGGTACTAAGAAGCCTGTGGAGAGGCCTTGGGAGCTCAGACCAGCCAGGGTTTGAATCCCGATGCTGCCACTTGCTAGCCTGTGACCTAGCATGAGGGCCTCCTGGGAGCCTCAATGTCTCATCTCTACCATGAAGCAATACAGACACTGCTGATGGAGGGCTAGAGAGCCAGTGCCCTCACAGCTCACCACAGCCTTTCCCATGATGCAGCCTTCCCACTTTTCAGAATGGTGAGAGTTAGAGCATGTAGCTGGTTATTTCCAGCCCTGCCGACCCTCTGCCCGAGGTCACTACCAATCCTTGGCCTTGCCTCCATCTCAGAGGGTACTGTGCAGGGTGGCCAGGTCCTAGAGTAGCGGTTCTCAATCTGTGGGTCGCAAACAATGAAAATACATCCTGCATATCAGATATTTACATTACTATTCATAACAGTAGCAAAATTACAGTTATGAAGTAGCAACGAAAATAATTTTATGGTTGGGGGTCACCACAACATGAGGAACTGTATTAAAGGGTTGTGGCATTAGGAAGGTTGAGAACCGCTGTCCTAGGGGATAGCTAGACCTGCAGAGTAATAAAGGCTTACCTCTTGGGTGCCCGGGGGCCTGGCCGCCCTACCAACTCTACCTCCCACCCCAGCCAAGGAAACCCCAACCAATAGTAAAGAGGCTCCCTCCTGCCAGGACCCAGGAGCCCCAGCTTCCCAGCAGCCTGCCACTCCTATGCTCCTTCTCCCTTCCAAATCCTCCCTAGTCCCTCCTCCCCACTTTCCTGGGCAGTGCAAGAACTGGCCCCTCAGCCTTTCCCATCTAGTCCTGGTGCAGCTGCTAACCACCGGGTGCCTGCAGCGAAGCCCCCCTCCCTCGGTCTCAGTTTCCTCCTCTGTACAAGGCTTAGCCCAGAGGATCCTAAGAAGGTCCTGCTTACCACCACCTACCAGCCTTCGCTGGTCTAGGCAGGGAAGGGGTGCAATACCAGAGCTCCTTAGCAGGGAAAACCACCGTATAGAGAACTAATTCCTCCTGCTCTCTGGGGGGTGGAGAGAGGCTAGAGAGAGAAAATTCAATTACCAGACCATCTATTTGTCA
Source organism: Myotis davidii (assembly GCF_000327345.1). Classification (NCBI taxonomy): domain Eukaryota; kingdom Metazoa; phylum Chordata; class Mammalia; order Chiroptera; family Vespertilionidae; genus Myotis; species Myotis davidii. Next base: position 3,045,304 of record NW_006294339.1, on the reverse strand, counting down.
ACTCCTCCCTCCCCATTGACTTAATTTTCTCCCAGAAACCCAGAGTCAGAGGAGGCCAGAGGAGTGAGCCTGCAGGCCCAGGGAGGGAGGGACAAAAGGGAGCTGGAAGAGGGAAAGGGAAGGGGGAACCCCAAAATGGACATGGAATGGGCCCACTGGACACACATCAAGCCAAGAAGCCTCACTTGGGCCAAGAACAAACAAGCAGCACCCAGAGACAGATATTCTTGTGGGCCTAGCCCTGCCCAACATCACTTCCCCCGGGGAAGCCTGCCTGAGTCTCCCAGGCTCAGTTAGGAGTCTCCTCCGGGCTCCCACAACCCCTTCGGTTTCCCAACACCATGCTTACCTGGTCTGTTTACTTTCATTCATTTATACAACAAACATCTGTGGAACATAGTATGTTTCAGGCTAAATGCTGGGAATGGAGCTAAAAACAAAAAATAGCCGCAGTTTATCAGGGAAGACTGATCCTATATAACAAAAGCCTAGTATGCTAAGTGTCCAGTTGTCTGGTCAGCCATTCAACCAATCAAAGTATAATATGCTAATGATATGCTAAGGCTGCTCAACCACTCGCAATGATGTGCACTGACCACCAGGGGGCAGACGCTCCAACCGGTAGGTTAGCTTGCTGCTGAGGTCCAGCTGATCAGGAACTGAGTGAGACTGACCGGACATGTCCTGGAGCCCTCCCACGGTCCCTTCCCGGCTGGCCAACCTCCCGCATCCCTTCCTCGCCCCAATTGTGCACCAGTGGGGTCCCTCGGCCTGGCCTGCACCCTCTCGGAATCCAGGACACCTTGTGGGGTGTTGGAGAGCCAGTTTCAGCCTGATCTGCAGGCCAGGCCAAGGGACCCCACGGGTGCATGAATTCATGCACCGGGCCTCTAGTAATAACATATGTATAAACCTGCTTCAAATATTTACTACTGTGCAGCAAATCATATCAAACCTTCATGGCTTAAAACCAGCAACCATCACTTTCTTCCCTCCAACTCTTTCTGTGGGCAAGGAATTCGGAAAGGGGACAGCTGGGTGGCTCTGGCTCCTAGTCCCACAGTCAGACAGCATCTGGAGATGGAATAGCAGAGGGCTGAGCCGCTGGACGGCTGAGCACGCCTCTCTTCCTTTAGACTCAGGACTTCTCCACAGGATCGCTCCATGTACATGAGCTTGGGCTTCCTCACAGCATGGCGGTTTGAGGGCAGTCATGGCAGCTGGCTTCCACCACAATGAATTCTCCAAGAGAACAAAGCAGACAGTCTTGGCGTTTCTATGACCTAGCCCAGGTCAGAAAAATAGTGTCACTCCCATCGCTCTGCAGGTTAAGGCAGTCATAAAGGTCCACGGAGGCTCACAAAGAAGACCTTGAGACCCCATCTCTTGATTTGATGGGAGGAGTGTTCGAGTCACATTGAAAGAGGAACATATGGGATGGGAGATATTATGGCAGCCATTTTTAGAAAATACAATCTGTTACAAAACCCACTTAGATTTAAATAAGATCGCCTCAAATGCTCCATTCACCCTTGGAAGTTAGCTCCTCCACATTTCACATTTCTGCAAATTCCCCAGGGGCTGATTTACATTCCCATAATCACCCCTGATTCTAAGTTCCTGCTTCAGCTGCATTTGATCAATTTTTGGACTGTCCCACTGGCCTGCGGGTGTTAATTTTGTCACAAGCCATAAGACTTCGACAGAAACACAACCCCTGCCTCAATTTTCACCAAGCCATCACCTAAGGCAAATGGGGACACCGTGGGCCCTGCTGAAGATTTAAGGAGGCAGAGGAGCAGCTCCAGTGACTTGCAAATGAATAGTAGACATCCTTGCTTGTAATGGAGGTTTATTCTGGGCCTCTTCACTCCGCACACCTCACCCTCTGCCCTCTCTCCTCTTCTGCCCTTCTCTCTCTTCCTCACCCCTTCCTCTCAACTCCACCACTCACCCACATTTTTGTCAGCTGAGCAGTTCTCCTGGACAGACCCCCTGCCATAAACGTGGCCCCGGGCATTCATTTGGAAGCTTAAGGCTTTCCAACTTCAGAACCACCCTCCTTGAAGAGGCCTGGGTGCGAGGAGAGAAGATTGGCCTGGATTCCTTGATGCAGCCATAGATTTTTCTTCCATTCCCAGGCCAGTACCATCAAATGGGACAGGGGCTATAACGGGGAAGGGCTTTATGTGTGTCCTATCACTTCATCTTTGGAAAAACTCTCCTCTGTCTCCTCTGCCTCCCCTCAGTGCACTAGGAGTCCTTAGAAGCCGGAGCAGCCTAAGTCGTTTGGGTCGTTGGAGCCCACACAGGGTAAGCACACAGGCCAGGTTTCTGAGATGACAGCACTTCAAATGGCACCGAGCCGGAAGTCAGGCCCTGTTTAGGGTCCTATATGCAATTCACTGGAGCCAACCTACCCACCCCTCCCCAGAGGACAGACCTGCTCTGAGACCCTTGCGGTAGGCTGTCCTCATTGCTGACCGTGGAGCACCCAACAGGAAGACAGATCAGGAAACTTAGCAGAAAAGTATGCAAAGGGCACAAAACAAGTCGCAGAAGGAGAAGCCCAGATGACTAACAAGTGCATAGAGAGCTGCTTATCCTCACCAACAATCCCAGCAATGATCCAAATGAACATCCATCACAAAGGCAAAAACCAGAGTTGTCCATCAGGGTGGCCGCCTCCCCCACATCTTCCCCTCCCTCACTTTCCTTTCTTGTCCTCTTAGCATACTGCTGGTGGGCTGCCAAGTGCGTCAGTCATGTTAGAAAGCAACCAAACCACATTTAGTAAAATTCAGTAGGTGTGTGTCCCATAACATAGCCATTGCACCCCTGGGTATGCCAAGGAAATTCTCACCCAGGTTCAGGGGGACACGTCCATGACGTGTACAAGGCTGATCTGTCAAGGAATTACTGGTGAGAGGAAGAAATTCGAGGCAATGTAGATGTCCATCACCGGGTGAATGGATCAGTAAAGGATGGTGGATGTGTGATCAGAAAACTGTACAGCAACTGGCAGCAACCTAGAGAGGCCTTCACACATGCAGGGTTGAACGGGGGGAGGCGGTAGAGTGAAGCTACAAAATGAGACCTCTCCCACCCAAAACAACGCGCATGTTTTACAAACACATTTAAGGTCATATATGGAATTCACTGGAGGGGGTGCTCGTGGAAAGAAGAGACTGAGAGAAAAAACTGAAAGTGAGTCGGTGGAGGATTAGGACGAAGAAGAAAAAGCACAGTGTTCAGAGCTTTGTATGTATCATCTCATTTAATCTTTGGAATATTTTACGAAGTAGGCACTATTTTTTTTCTAATATATTTTATTGATTTTTTACAGAGAGGAAGGGAGAGGGATAGAGAGATAGAAACATCAATGAGAGAGAAACATCGATCAGCGCCCCCTGCACACTTCCCACCGGGGCTATGTCCGCAACCAAGGTACAGGCCCTTGACCGGAATTGAACCCGGGACCCTTGAGTCCACAGGCCTACACTCCATCCACTGAGCCAAACCGGCCATGACCGAAGTAGGCACTATTAATATCACCATTTTTCAGCTGAGACAGCTGAGGCTAGGAGAAAACCTTCTTTTATCTAAGGTCACATCACTGTGGCAGTTAGTACAAACGCCAGGTTTCCACACAGTCTTCAACAACAAAAACTTAAGTGAGCATCTACTCACTTATGACCTGCAGGAGATGAAAGGGTAAATCAGAAATGAAGGCTGCCAGTCTCCTTTGGATTGTTTAAAAATATATTTTTATTGATTTCAGAGAGGAAGGGAGAGAGATAGAAACATCAATGATGAGAATCATTGATTGGCTGCTTCCTGCATGCCTCCCACTGGGGATCAAGCACACACCCTAGGCATGTGCCCTGACCGGAATCGAACCATGACCTCCTGGATCATAAGTCGACACTCAACCACTGCCATGCTGGCCAGGCATCCTTTGAATTATTAAACTGTGCTGTGATGGGTTCTGTGATAAAAGAAAACACAAGGGACAACAGGAGTCCAAAAAAGGAACCCAGCCCAGCTTTGAGGATCAAAGAGAGCTTCCTCAAGGGGGTGACACCTGAGCAGCATCTTCAAAAAGCCAACTGTTGAATGAAGAAAGGGCAAGAGGCCTGGGTGCTAGGAGATAAGATTTCAGGCAAAGCCAACAGTATGGGCACAGATCTGATGGTTGGAGGGAACGTGGTGTAGCTGGGGAACTGCAAGTAACAGCTACTGGAGTAAAGGGAGGGTGTGGGGTTCGGCAGAGATGAGTTGGCAAGGCCAACAGGGCAGACCACAAGGGCCTTGAATGCCACACAAAGGAGATGGGCTTGCTCTGAGGGCACCACAGAGGCAATGAAGAGGTTTACAGCAGGAACGAACAGGTCCATTTGCTGTGCGTTTTAGAAGGCTCTCGCTGTGCTTTCTTCATCCTGCTTGACCCAGTGTGTTCTTCATGTACCTCAGTGTACCAGCTCCTTGAAGGCAAGAACCATATCTGAGTTTTCTCTAGAGCCTTTCAGATCCTTTATGGGGAAAAGGGTAGGTTGGGTAAATTAAAATAGTCATTTCTGCATTCCCAGAGCCTGGTTGCAAGAGGGAGGGAGGGTCTCCCAAAGTGAATTCAGCCCAGAGCTCAGAGCCCTCCCATGGCTCCCGGAGGCCAGCACATGGCAATCCCAGCTCCTCAGTCAGCAGACAAGGACCACCTCTCTCTGGCTCCCTCTCCAGCCTGCCCTTACACTTCAGCTGCTCTGTCTTCCGGTTCCATTAAGACTCATGCTCTCTCATGACTTGTGCCTGCCCACGGTGTTATCCACATCAGTCCCTCTCCCTGCACTGTCTTCCCCCCTTTACCTCTGCCCAGTTCCTACTCCTCCCTTGGGACTCAGCACAAGCATCACCTGCTTCAGGGAGTCTTCCCTGATTTCTCCCCAGGTTGGGTGAGGGTCCTCTCAAGACCCCATAATACCAACCACCATCCTATTACCCCGCTGGTAGTCTCTGCCCTGGTCTGTGGGCTTTCTGCAGAGATGGGTGGTCTAGTTCGCCTTTGTATCCCCCAAGGCCTGGCAGCATCTCAGAGGGGTGAGCTGTGGGAGCCCAGGGAGCAGGGCAGGCTTGGGAAGTCACAGGCAGGGTCCCTAGGACACAAAGGATGTGTCAGAGGAAGGCCCGAAATGAGGGGGAGAGGTAGGGTGACCCTGAGGGCGATGGAAGGCAGGGCAGGGCCTGAAGCAGAGGAGGGTGGGCGTTGTGATTGTGAAAGCTCGGTGTGAGGGACCCTGTGGAGGAAGGCACAGCCCTGGGAGACCTGCAGATTAAGGTGGTGGCTGAGGGAGGGGGAGCAGGGAATGACTGCAGAGAGATTGAAGAGAAGAAAGGACCAGACTTTGTGCCTGGCTGTTCGTGGGTGGTAAGGAAGAGGAAGGAGGAAGGAGCGAAAGGGCTCCCGGTGCAGCTCCCCTGGTCTCTAGGGAGAGGGGGAGGCGGCCGGCAGCCAGCTCCAACACCAGTTCCCTTGGACACAACCCCCATGGGCCCTTCCCCCACCAGCGCCAAGCTGCAGCCTCTGCAGCAGCCCCCACCCACCCAGTTTTCCCAAGGGGTGGACTTGACGCTCGGCTGGCTCCGGGCCCACCGCTCCCTCCCGCCGTCAGCTCGGCGCTCGCCAGAAGGGCAGGGGAGGGGCGGCCGCAGGAGCCCTGCAGGGAGGGAGGAAGGGCGGGTGGAGGAAACTGCTTGGCCGACCCCCACCGAGGAGCGGGGAGGCGCTGAAGAAAGGGCGTGACAGACAAAAGAGGAGGAGGAGCCTACAGTGTCCCGGAGCTGTGCAGATGCTAGACGCCTTCCCCTTCTCTTGCCCACCCCCACCCCCCATTTTAGAGATGGGGAAACTGAGGCAGCAATTTAGGGGCCCAGCATGCAGGTTTCAGTAGACCCATACTCTTCGCTTGGACCCCTCGGCCTAGAGCAGGCACTTCCACCCCAGGCTCAGGGGCCCCGAGTGGAAGGGCAGACTGGCTGGGCCTGGGGCTCCAGCCCCCCAGTCCCCATGGGACAGAGGCTGGACTGAGAGGCGCAGCGAGCTCTCACTCAGCGGTGTGACTGCGCGAGTCAAGACCGCTCGGTTTCCAGGTGTAAAATGCCCGAGAACGCCTCTCAGACAAGGAGCCACTGAGGTTAGGGATGGAAAAGGGCTTTGTGAACCCCAAAAGCCACAGGACCCCAGGAGGACTGGGCTCAAACCTCAGGTCTTTGCCCTGGGCAAGTCGCACCCCTCTTTGGGCCTCAGTTTCCCCAACTGCACACTGAGACAACTAGATCCAGTGCCCTTAAGAGCCCCGTCCATCGGGAGCCTGTAGGATGCACCCACTGCCTGCTAAAGTTTCACATTCTGAGCAAAGATGCAATCCCCACCCCACATCCAGCACCCCACATCCACCACCCCCACCCCCGTTACTGACGCCTGGAAGCCCCCCATCCCGGCCGGTCACCCGTGGGCCACCGGTCACTGCAACCTCCCACTTTAGTTCTGCGTCAGTCATCTTGGCTTAATGCGTTCATTGGGCTTTCTTTACTGAGTGCCTCCTTTGTGGAGGCGCTGTTCTCGTGTGGAGCAGAAGCAAGCAACCCAGCCAACACCGAGCTCTTACAGGGCATTCCTTCCAGTGGGGGCTCGGGCTGGGAAACAAGGCATCTGGCGTGTCAGCTGGTGATCAGCGCCTGGTAGGGGCTCCGGCTGCTCCGCGGACTGGGCTGTGGGAGTCAGAGATCCCAGGAGGACACTGAGGGCGAGGGGGCTGGTTCTTTCAAGAACCTG
>NW_006294339.1:3037834-3038224 GCF_000327345.1 Myotis davidii | reverse complement strand
CCCACCTCCAGCTGTGAGCAGCCAAGTCAGGGGCTGGAGTGAAGACGGTGAAGGGGAAACGGAGGGGAAACCCCATTCAAGTTTGATCCAACGGTGTAATTGGGGGGGGGGCAAGAATTTAAAAGCCCCAAACCCACAAGGCAGATTTTTTAAAAAATTATAATTGAAAACATCTCTAAGTAAGGGCCGCCAGAAACGGGCCCGCTCCCCCCAGCCTCATCCCCTCCCTTCTCCCCGGAGTCCGATGAAGTCATAATAAGTAGGCTGCAAAAAAAGTGGGGGGGTGGGGCAGGGGCACAGGGGTCCCAGGTTGGGGCCCCGCGCGGACACACAGTTTGGATGCTATGGTTACCCGATCCGACCCAAACAGCGGAGCCGGACAACAATAGC
>NW_006294339.1:3027395-3028139 GCF_000327345.1 Myotis davidii | reverse complement strand
GGCTCCACGACCAGCCTCGCTTTCACTGGTTCTGGCCCAGGCGCCGGGGACACAGCCGGGATTTGAGGGGCTGGTTTTGGGGGGCGACTCCTGCTGCGAAGTCCCCCCACCTCCAGCTGTGACCAGCCAAGTCAGGGGCTGGAGTGAAGACGGTGAAGGGGAAACGGAGGGGAAACCCCATTCTGGATAGAACATCAGCCTGCGGACTGAAGCTTCCCAGGTTTGATTCCGGTCAAGGGCATGTGCATGGGTGGAGGGCTCAATCCCCAGTGAGGGACATGCAGGAGGGGGCCAATCCACGATTCTCTGTCATCAGTGATGTTTCTATCTCTCTTTCTCTCTCCCTTCCTCTCTGAAATCAATAAAATATTTTTTTAAAGTAAAATGATAGACACATACTTTTTTTTTTTTAAGATGTATTTTTATTGATTTCAGAGAGGAAGAGGGAGGGAGGGAGGGAGGGAGGGAGAGCGAAGGTCCACCCCAACTCATGCAGCCTGGGAGCCTGACCCCTGCCTGGCTGGCCGCGGGGCCGTTATATAACGAGTTGGGTTATTGATATTGGCGTCCTGGCCGGGCATCTGGCACGCAGAGGTGCAAGGGCAAAGCTGGCACTTAGACCCCCTCCCTGTTGAAGGTACCTGCCTCACCGCGGGTCAGAGGAGCCGGGCTATTCATGGGGTGCCCGTGGAGTGACTGTGCCCTCTCCTCCCCTATCTAGTAGGGACTCTGCCCAAGGCCCCC
>NW_006294339.1:3017073-3027079 GCF_000327345.1 Myotis davidii | reverse complement strand
CCAGCCCCCGTGCAGCCAGGCCCTCCACTGTGCCTTCTGCTCTCCTGCCAGCTGCCCAAAGCCCCAGAGCCGGCGTGCTAGGCACTGCCAGCACCGAGTTGGTCCCGTTCCTTTTTTAAGCTCCCTGAACCGGGTTTCTGCGTGCTGGTGCCTCCTGGGCATGGAGCACCACTTCGCTGAGGAGTAGACGCCTTTTTATTCATTGCATATTAAAAGATTCGCTTCTCTGGAAGGATCTAATGTTCAAAAAGTATTTGCCTCTCCCACTCTTTCTCTCCCTCTCTCTTCATATATAGTGGGGATAGCCCTCTAGTCCCTCGTGTGTCTCTTGATAAATAAATAATGAGATTTTATTAATTATGCACGTACACTATCTGCAAGCAGATTGCTATGTCTCTCGATGCTTAATAAAATAAAATTTTTTTAAAGAAAACCTCTCCACACTGAAGCTGGATTTTTTATTTTTTTCCCCCCTTGCAAGCAAACAAAAACTTCAAGGGGCCATATGTCCTCCAAGGAGGGAGAGGAAGGCAGAAGTTGGGGAATGCACGGGGTACGGAGGGATGGACTAAAAGGGGTTCCTTTGCAGATTTTCAAGGCAGCTGGAGGCGACCTGCTTCCCGTTCACCATGGAGCTGCGGGTCTGAAAACACACCAAGGTTCGCCTGGGCATCTGTGTGCTGGGCGGGATGGGCAGCTGTTAATAGTAAACAGGGAGCAGGGAGCTGGCGGCAGCCCAGTCCCTCTCTCCGTTCTGTGCCCCTCCTCAGAGCCCCCAAACGCCCGCGCTCTCAAAGCACACTTGGTTTCTGGACATGTGGGCAACTATGTCTTCAGTGGCCAACGCAGTTCTTGGCCCATAGTAGCGCCTCCACAAATATTTGCGTGTTGAAGGAATGGAGGTGGAACATTACCTGGAGTGAGGGAAAGGTTGCAAAAATGGCCACGGGCTAGGTCTTGGGGCACCAGGGCTTTAGCCCTCAGATAATGGGAGAGGGGTTTGCCCCTCAAGCTTTCTGGCCCTGGAAGTGGCAGAGCAGAGCTGAGCACTGAAAATTAACCTAGATGGGAGACAAGGGAGAGAGGTGCAACAATACAGCCGCGTTAGGCAGAGGCAGTGTGGCTGGAGAGAAAGGGACATTGGAGTTTCAGCACCTGGAGATGAAGAAGTGGGAGGGGTCAGAGGTGAGCTTTGATTCAAAACCTTCTGTTTCCAGTTCTGAATAGTAAGTCCGTATGAAAATAGAGATGGAAGGTGCAGAAGTGAAATGCTGTGTCTTCTATCGAACAGGCAACTGAGGCTGAAATTACAGAAGAATGGAGACCCCAGAGGAAGCAAATACAACTGCCCATAGCGTTGTTTGTCCCGGGAGTTGTCCTTTGGGACCCATAGGCCCCGAATCCTCTTGGGGCCAGTTGGGGTTCCACAGCAAGACAGTGGCCCAGTGGCCGAGCTGGCACCCCAGCCCCACGCTTCTCGCTTCCTTCTCAATAATTTGCACTACATCCACCTCACAGGAGAGAAAGTTTTCTCAGCCAGCGCAGGGCAGACCAAGTGTACTGACAAAAGGGTTAACTAAACTGGGCGTGTATTGCGCAAGTTCAGAAATAATTTTTTTTCCCCCCAAGGGAGAAGTTCTGAATGCCATTTCTCCTGCCTTTGAGAGGTTTACATATCACTGAGGAGGTAAAACATAAGGATAAAGTTGAGCTGGCTGAGGTTACCACAGAGCTATCAAGCTGGGTCTTGTTGCCCGAGCCCTGGCATCTGCTGTGTAATTTGGGGAGCATTTAGTCTCCCAGCCGTGGGTGGGGGCAGCTGTCTGGCTTCTCTTCCTCTATCTTCCTAATTTAGAAGGACCAGGATCCGTTCCATGTGTGTGAGGAGCATCTCTCATGCCTAGGAAAGGGAAGGAGATGCAGATGCTTCGGGCGCGTGGGATTTGGGCAGGAAGGACCCAGATGCAGCACGAGCCCCTCTGAGAAGTCATGACCTGCTGCGTGACCTTGGGCAAGGCCCTCGGTTTTCCCACAAATCAAATTGGGGGGGAGGGGGGCCAGGAGGCTGGTTGAAGATCAAGGATCCTTCTTGCTCTTTGGTTCTAGGATGTGGGTCCAACAGGACCTCGGCGCTGTTTTAATTGGTATCAGCCTCTGCCCCCATGCCGCCTTCATGCCCGTCTCTTGCCCCGCCCCCCTCCAATTCCAGCCGTGGGCCAAAGTACAAAAACACAAATCACCTGCAGGCTGCAAAGGTGTCCAAATCACAGACAGGCCCCAGCCCCAGTATTCATGTCTCCCGCACACACATGCAGCAGAACCCTAGGGTCAGACACCCTCCAGGCTGAGAGGTCATCTGGGATGCTGGTCTCTGTCTAGTCCCTGCTTGAATGCCGCTGCCACATACGAACTCCAGCACAGCACAGCCTAAACACCACGAGTCCTGTCCACCAAGATGTCCTGCTAATGCATCAAAGCCAGCACGTACCGAGATTGAACTCTTGATGTTATCCCCAGCAGACTTAGACTTGCTCCTCCTCCCCTTGTTCCTATGTGTCCTGGCTCAAAACACTAGCATAAAAAAATAAATAAATAGGGCCCTGCCTGGCTTGGTTCAGTCGATAGAGTGTCGGCCCACAGACTGAAGGGTCCTGGGTTCGATTCTGGTCAAGGGCATGTGCCTGTGTTGCAGGCTCAATCCCCAATCCCAGTCAGGAGACTCACACTGATGTTCCTGTCTCTCTCCCTCCCTTCCACTCACCCCTTCCCCTCCCCCAATAAAATATTCCCCCTTCATTAGTCAGTCTGCACGTCCTGATGTTCAGCCTTCTTACAGTCATACAGTCAGTTCTGCCTCCTCATCCCCTGCCTTACCATCACTCATCTCTATGGTGGCATCAGCTTCCTAGCTGGTCTCCCTGCCTCCTCACAAGTCCCACACAAATTATCCTCCATGATGCCTACCAGAGGGCTCTTTCTTTATATATATACACGAGAGGGCCAGTGCACGAAATTCGTGCAGAGGGGCGGGGGGCCCCCTCAGCCCAGCCTGCACCCTCTCCAATCCAGGACCCCTTGGGGGATGTCCAACTGCCAGTTTTATCTGACTCCTAAACTAGCAGTCAGATATCCCTATCACAATTCTGGACCGCTGGCTCCTAATCGCTCACCTGCCTGCCTGCCTGGTCACCCTTAACTGCCCACCCCCTGCTGGCCTGATAGCCCCTCACTGCCTCTGTGCACTGGCCTGATTGCCCCTAAATGCCCCCCTGCCAGCCTGGTAACCCCTACTGACCCCCTATCAGCCTGGTCACCCCTAACTGCCCCCCCCTGCTGGCCTGGTCACCCCCAGCTGCCTCCCCACAAGCCTAGTTGCCCCTCACGAAACCCCCTGCCGGCCTGGTGGTAGGCAGCCATCTTGTGAGGATGTGAGGGTTAATTTGCATATTACCTCTTTATTATATAGGATGTGTGTGTGTGTGTGTGTGTGTGTGTGTGTGTGTGTATTTATTTATTTATTTTTTCCAGAGAGGGAGAGAGAAACATCAATGATAAGAGAGAATTACTGATCGGCTACCTTCTGCATGACTCTTACTGAGGATTGAGCCCACAATCCAGGCATGTGCCCTGATCGGGAATCAAACTGTGACCTCCTGGTTCATGGGTCGATGCTTAACCAATGAGCCACACCAGCTGGGCTACCAGAGGGCTCTTTCTAAAGCTTAACCTGATTATGGCACTCCTCTGCTTATAAATAAATGATGACCTGAGTTGCTCACATAATCAAAATCCAAATTCCTTAGCATGTTCTTAAAGTCCTCTCGCTCTGGCTGCAGTCCCACTGCCACCTCCCAGCTGATGGATCTTATACTACAGCCACATCACCTGGCTGGCTCTTCCCTGAACACACGTTTGTTCTCCATGCCTGTGACTTTGTGCATGCCGAGCCCTCTCCTTGGGACACCCCTCTTGGCACTAAAGAAAGGGGTGAACAAGACAGGGTCCCTGCCCTAGAAGAATCTGTATTCTAGAGCTACACTAGCCACTATGCCAGTGGTTCTCAACCTTCTGGCCCTTTAAATACAGCTCCTCATGTTGTGACCCAACCATAAAATTATTTTTGTTGCTACTTCATAACTGTAATGTTGCTACTGTTATGAATCGTAATGTAAATATCTGATATGCAGGATGGTCTTAGGCAACCCCTGTGAAAGGGTCATTTGACCACCAAAGGGATCGCGACCCACAGGTTGAGAACCACTGCACTATGCTAACTGCCCACCACACAGACCAACGGTGCCTGTGAAATGTACTAATCCAAGTCCAGGTGTTCTGTGAGTGCCAAATACAGGCCAGACTTCAAGGAAAGTTTCGTTTTTACTAAAAACGAAAAAAGTAATAGCTTGTCACTAATTGGTTTATACCATTTCCATGTTTATAATATTTGGGACACGTTGGGTTTAATGAAATGTCTTGTTAAAAGTAGTTCCCTCTGTGTCTTTTTATTTGATGTGCCTCACCTTTGTGAAGTCCATGATATGTCTACAGGACAGGGTTGCCAGGGGCACAGCATGCAAACAAGTGGTCGCAATGATCATGTGCTGGGAGTGAGCAATGATGGAGGGACACACTGGGTGCTTGAGGCACAAGTTAGGGGGAGATCCCCATCTGGCAGTGGTCGAGTGAGGCTTCCACACACCTGTGAGCATAACCACACACCTCAATGAGCACCTGGGTCCAGCTGGCATGCCGTGACCAGTGCTGGTTGAAATAAGTGCAAAAGGAAGGTGAGGCCTCCATTCAGACCCCAGCTCAGCCCTCACCCAGTCCCCTTCCCTGGGAAGCCATCTCTGACCACCGTACCCCCGCCCTTGTCCCGTTAGGTCCTCCTGAGGGCTCCTCAGCCCCCTAGGTTTCCTGTCACAGCACTGAGCGGTCTGCCTTGTCATCGCCTCTAATGGCTGTGACCATCTGCCCACCCCTCCCCTGACTCTGAGCCTGAAGACAGTGCCTGCTTCCTCAGAGTGGTGTGTCCCAGGGCACACACAGTTGTGTCCCAGGAGAGATGCTCTGTGAATGTTGAAAGTTGAATTAATTCCTTCGTTCAACAAACATTCATTGACCCTGAGCAACCTTTCCAAGTACATCCTTAACATCCTTCCACCAAGCACATGTACCTACGTAACTGCTGTAACAGTAACCGAGGCAGGGTTTCACTGATCCCCAACCACAGGCCAGGTACTTATGTAGCTTAACTCATTCCACTTTCTCCATGATCCTGTGAGATAGGCTTGATATATCCGAATACTTGTACAGCTGAGGAACTGAAGAGGTGAAGTGACTTGCCAAGGCCCGAGTCACAAGGTACGCCTGGATGGAGCTGACATTCACAAATCTAGCCTCCAATTCACAGGCCTTGGGCTCATCCAGGATGTCCCTGGGACTCTCCCAGCTGACCCCTCTCCCTTCTCTCCCCTTCACTCGCTTCCTTGTCTTCTTCTATCATCTCCGGTCTGTGAGACAGCTGAGTTAAACTAGGGCCCCAGCAGCAGGAAGGACCTCCTACCCCACACCCTGTGCAGGGGAGGTGCCTCCCCCATAGCTGCCTAGGGCTGAGCACCCCGCCCCCAGCTGGGGAAAGGGGGAGGGAGGGATAGAGAAACGCACCGGGGGCCTCTGAGGCACAGCCCTCAAGGAGCCCCGGTGTTTGGTTTCAATTAGGAGGACAAATTCCAGGAAGCCAGGCCAGTGCTGGGGGGATGGGGGTGCGCTGAGCAGGGCTCAGAACGAGGAGGCTCCTGAAATCTGGCCTCGGGAAGAGGCTCCCGCAGGGCACAGAGCTGAGGGGCCTGCTGGGAAAGAAGCCTGGCCTGGAGGTTGGAGTTTCAGTTCACAGTTACCAATTTCCAGTGTGCCGTCAGGGTGCTGGACAACGGGCATCAGGTGCCTGGCATGCAGTAAGCGCTCGTGGGCTCAGTAAATGGTGACCAACACGTTGCTTCTGTTCAAGCCCACATTGTTCTATAAATTCCAGCTCTGGGGGTGGGGAGGGGTGCCTGGTGGTTGACAATGCAACCTACTGTGTTTCCAGCTGAGGGCTGGGCACCTGGAGCCCACAATGATGGAAGCGGAGAGCTCCCGCACAGCCCAGGGCGACAGGTAAGGACGCAGACTGCGATGCCTAGGACCAATGTTTGAGCAGCACTAAGAGCTGGGCTCTGGGAGGCTCTGAGGAGAATGGAAGACCCAAAAGGGAAGGAACCTCTCTGTCCTGTTCTTTCTTGTCTTCTTGGCCCCTAGCATCATGCCTGACACATAGGAAGCACTCAATAGATCTCTGTTGATTGGATGAGTGATGAACTCTTCTGGGAAATTTCAGGGAAAGCTTCTAAGAAGAGAGATGCATCTACGCAGGGCTTTAAGAGATGAAGCAAAGCCTGGAGACCAAGAAAGAAAGAAAGGGCATTCAAAGCAAACAGCTGATGGGGATGTGGCAGCACGGAGCACATGGCAAACTATTCATTGATTCATTCATCCAACAAATACTGATGGCGTGCCTGTGACGTTGCAGGCACTGTGCTTAGCAGATGGCTGTGGCTGGATGCAAAGGGGATGAACTGGAGGAGGCAGGGGCCAGACCATGGGGGTGGAGTGTGTGTCTTGTAAGGGAGCCAGGACTCTGCTCTGCAAGCTAGGGGGTGGCCCTGCGGATTTATATCTTCTGGGACATAATCTGGTAACAGAACTGGAGCGTGGGAGTGGAGGGGTCCTGCCACACAGTGAGGAACCTGAGGCTCTGGGCAATATTGGCAGGTGCTCAAGGACAACTAGGTAGGTAATGATAGAGCTGGGCTCTTGTGTTCTACCCACAGCCCAGGGACTCCACCCTCAGCCCAAATCCTGGGTCCCGGCCTCCAGTTGGCAACTATCTTGTTGAATGGCCTTAGCTACATCCCCTCCTCTCTCTGGACCAAAGGGCTTGAACTGAGAAAGAGTCTTCCCCATCATGGTTCAGGTAGACTCGGTGGATGGGGATGACGCCAGGGAGTGCATAGACCACACAGAACATCCAACCTCAAGCTCACCTCAGGGAAATCATTCCTTTTCAGTTCTTGCTTCTGATTAAGTCAAAGAGAAGGAGAATGATCCAGTCTGAGGCTGATGGTTGTGAGAGAGAAACATTGATTGGTTGCTTCCTGTACACACCTTGACCAGGAATCAAACCTGCAACCTTTTGGTGCAGTATAGGACAGTGCTGCCATCAACTGAGCCACCTGGCCAGGGCAAGGCTGGTATGTCTTCTACGCCTCTCTGCTACTTGCTCATCGCTCTTTATAGCAAAGAGAGAGGCTTCCTAGCAAGCAAGACTACCTAAGCTAGAATTGTTTTGTTTTCATGGAACTTTTTTTTATATTTACCTTCTGTTTTTAGAAAGCCAAAATATTGAGAGTACAGATACAGTTTCCTTGTTAGTTTTTTGTAAAAGTGAGTTCATTTAAAGAAAACACGGAGCAGATGAGGTAAGACGATCCGATCCGGCAAAAATTGTGAAGGAGATAATGACAGGACTTTAGGGAACTCCTGGGTGGGGCACTTCTGACTTCAGTTCTAACATCAGCCATTTTCCCAGGGAACTGATTAGAGTCTAGGTGCTGTTCTTTTTTTTTTTTTTTTTTAAGAAGGAGAAGGTTGGAATTTCATCAGGTATTTTATGAATCTACTCTATTTACCAAGGAATTTCCCTCAGCAAGCTCCAATGTCAGCTGCATCACCTTGGCCATGACCTCTGTGAAGGTGGGGTGGCTGGTCCTGAGCCACAGTCAAGCTCTTTCTCCTGATTCTGGAGGTGACCTAGGGAAGGACTCAGGGAGTCCCACACCCCCCGAGTCAAGAGCAGCTGTCAGGGGGTCCTTAGAGGAATGTCTGACCTTGCAGCCATTTGGGGAGTTGGGCCAGTGAAGGCAAACACTGTGACAGGACCCCCTTCGCCCTGGGATAAAGGTGCAGCTCCTTCACCTTTCTTTCTTTCAAGATTCTTCAATGTCATCCCCAGTGTCTGCATGGGCCTCACCTACATGGCTGATTCTTCCCCTTCAAGCTCCCTTGTCACCATTTCTGGGAACTCTCTCTCAATCTCTCCAGTGCCCAGCCCGTCTGAGCCAGGGCCTCCCATGGGATCACAGCTTCCTTAACATGCCAGGTCTGGGCACTGTAGGTCATGGTTGTCTATTTGTGTGCCTACTGTCCTCATCATGGGGAGATAGTGTCTGTTTTGTCTCCATATCCCAGCACCCAGCCCAGGGTCTGCAGCAAGGAGGTACACGATAAAGCTTTGCTGAATTGAAGATGGTACTTTTAATATATTTTCTTAAAAAGAATTTTTTTTATTGATATCAGAGAGGAAGGGAGAGGGAGAGAGGGAAACATCAATGATCAGAGAGAATCATTGATCAGATGCCTCCTGCACACCCCCTACTGGGGATTAAGCCTGCAACCCAGCATGTGCCCTCCATCAGAATTGAACCTGGGCCAAAACCGGTTTGGCTCAGTGGATAGAGCGTCGGCCTGCGGACTGAAAGGTCCCAGGTTCGATTCCGGTCAAGGGCATGTACCTGGGTTGCGGACATATCCCCAGAAGGGGATGTGCAGGAGGCAGCTGATTGATGTTTCTAACTTTCTATCTCTCTCTCCCTTCCTCTCTGTAAAAATCAATAAAATATATTTAAAAAAAAAAAAAAAGAATTGAACCTGGGACCCTTCGGTCCACAGGCCGACAGCTCTATCCACTGAGCCAAACTGGCCTGGGCTGAAGACGGGATTTTTAATGCACAGAGTGGTGACATCAGTTCCAATCCCCTTTGGGCCTTTCATGGCCTTCCTCTTCCTCTGCTGAGTCTCCTGTAGGCAAAGGTGTCTGTGAAGAGTAGTGAGAGGCAAGGGAAAGGCCAAGATATAACACCACGGAGGTGAGGGTTCAAATCCCGTTTAGCTGTTCAACTGATTTAGCTTAGTCAGAGTATTCTCCTGAGTTAAGGGGAATTCCCACCAGAGGCTGATAGGGTGTGGTGAATAAATGAGATAATTCGAGAAAAGCAACATCCACAGGTCAGGTACACATGTGCTTATTAAATTATGCAAGTGTTAGAACTGTAGAAAGTGCAGAAAGCCCAGATGCCTTGGGAGAACAGGAACTCATTCCACCTAAGGGACTGAGGCAGGGGAAGCTCTCTACCTGAGGGGACTTTTGAATGGGGCTTTGAAGGATAAAGAAAAGTTCCCTATAAGCCATCAGAAAATTGAAATAAGAAAGCTGAGGGTCCACAGGGGGTATACTCTGAGCTTCTCCATGGACCTACAGCAAGAAGAATTTTGGTTAAGAAGGAAGGACTTCTCAACCCAGAGCTTTGGGCATAATTCTAGTCTAAGATTTGACTAAAGGTATAAAACGGCCTAAGAAAAGTCAAGGGCCCCCTTCGCCATAAATCAACGGTCAACTGCTCCATCTCTCCATAGCTAAGCCACACAATTACTTTTGTCCCTAAACCTTGGGTCCCACCTTGAGTGAGTAGGAGAAGGGGGGATGCTTCCCCTGCCCCCAATGCCTGGGTTAGCAGCCAACAGGCTGGGCCCATGGCCAATCAACCCCCTTCCCTCCCACTCCAACAGCCTGACCCCCACCCACCCTGCCTGGGTCCTTCATTTGTCCCTGAAGCCTTGACCCAGGGCGGTGACACCACATTGTTAAGTAAGCCAGCCTGGGGAGGGTCAGAAGGAGGCAGGGTCCACGTCTTAGGTCAGAACTCTGCCTTTCCTTCCCTAGTGGGTTCTTCCAAAACTAGACCTTAGACCTTGGGGGAGGAAGGAGAGAGTGCGGATGCTTCTGCGTGTGTGACAGGGTATGCATCTCTGTGGAGAGAGGGAGGGAGGGTGGGAGGGAGAGCAGAGCCTGGGAGCCTGTGTGTATGCAGTGTGTGTGTGTGGCTGTGTGACTGCATGACTATGTGCG
>NW_006294339.1:2987441-3017050 GCF_000327345.1 Myotis davidii | reverse complement strand
TTATCTATTCATTTTTATAACAGGGTCTTTTACATATATATATTTTATTTTGGTGAAGTCCAGTGTGTGTGTGTGTGTGTGTGTGTGTGTGTGTGTGTGTGTGGCACTTCAGCCAGCAGCAAGCTGTACCTTAAAGGCACAGACCCTGCCTCTGCCCTGCTCCCCTCCACACCTCCAGCCCTGGCCAGCATCACCTCCCACCACCATCAGCTGGGAACCAGAGCCGGCCTGTCCCTGGTGACTCCTGCCTAGGGGAAGAGAAGCCAGCCCAGCCCCCTCAGACACACCCCCTCCCCGCCACGGCAGAGGCTGGGAGAGCTCAGAAATGGGTCCTGCCATTGGAAGGAGAAAGGGGCTTTATTCCTGAGGAAAGCTGGGCCTCCCTGGGGGGGCGGGAGGGGGGGGACTGAGGAGGGGAGGAGGCCCAGCTCTGGGGCAAGACTGCCTGGTTGGGGTCCCAGCTCTTCACCTACTCGGGGTGGGGCATTTTGCAGGCCAGGGGGACCCGCGCAGAGCTGTGCAGCAGGCAGGGGTGGAGACCGCGAGGGTGTGGGTGGCGCAGGACAACCACCAGGGTCTCTGCGGCAGACGGGAGGCCCCCGTCTCAGGTCTGCGCTCGGCAGCCTTCCTGCCATCTTGGCAGCTGGGGCTTGCACAACAGCACGCGGGGGTGTTTGTTTTCTTCCCACAGCAACCGCCCCTCCCCCGCGCTCACACCCGGTCTGGGCTCCGAGGCGGGAGGTGCTGGGTGGAGCGCGGGGAGGCTGAGACCTGGCGTCCCGTCCTGCCTCTCCCTCCCACTCCCTGTGTGGCCCTGAGTCTAGGGCCCCTCGCCCTCTCTGGGCCGCCGTTACCCGCTCTGTAGAGCGACACGGGCCGGAGACCCCACCAGCTCCCCTAAGTCTAACCTCCCCAGGTCCTGAGTCCTAGGAGGGGCGTCATTTGATGAGAAAATGCCTCCACTTAGAAAAAGGATGAGGAATCACCCAGCTCTGCGTCCTCCGACCCTATCCCAGAGCCACAAGAAGTAGTGGCCCCGAGTGCCCATGAACCCCCGGCCCCCCTCACTTCCCCCGAGGGGAGCCGGGCGCAGTGATCCGCCGAGGCGCACAGGGGGTGACAGCCGGAGCCTGGACGGCAGCGCTGGTCCCCCGGCCTCAGCCTCCAGCGGGGGGCAGGGTCCGGGGCCCTGGCCTCCCTGCAGCCCCGCAGCCCATCTGGCCCCAAGCCCGTCCCAGCTGGGCTGCCCGAGGCCCCGACCACCGGGGAGGGGGCCCTCACAGCCCCGCAGCAAGATCTCCAGGCGTTCGGCTCCTACCGGTGCCAGCTGAGTTCATCCTGATGGGTTAGGAGCCTCCCTACCCTTTGGACCTCACATTCCAGAGAGCCCCCCCAGTATCCACCCAGTGGGGCAGGGAGCATCTCAGGATCAGAGGCCAGCTTTCTGGAACTAGCCACCTGGGCTCAGATCCCCAAATAGTGTGACCCTGGGCAATTTACTTAACCTTTTTCCCATCGGAAAAATGGAGGTGATCATAGAACCTGCCTCATAGGCTGGTTGTGAGGATTACATGAGTCAATAAAGAAAAATACATGCAGTTAGCACTCAGCAAATAGCTGTTGTTATTACTGCAGATGGCAAGTGCTGTAAGAGAGGTCTTTGGGGGGTCAGAGTAGGGGTTCTAACCCAGCCTGGGGGCAGCAAAGGAAAGCTTCTTAGCTGGTTGGCATCGTGGGAAGTAGCAGTTAGCCAGGAAGCCAAAGGGAAGAGGGCATAGCAGCAGCAAAGTCGCAGAAGAGCAAAACAGCAAGGGTGCGGGATGGGACAGGGATGAGCAAAACAGCGGGGGTGCGGGATGGGACAGGGATGAGCAAAACAGCGGGGGTGCTGGGCAGGATGGGGAGACTTGCAAAGGCCTTCACCGTTGCTGGAGAGTGTGGAAGAGCTTGGCTTTCAGACAACACAACACTGGGCCAGGAGCACTGAAGGGTTTTGAATAGAGGCATGGCACGTCCCTCGTTTTCCTAGAGATTACTCCAGCTGCCGTACATGCCATGGCTTGGGAGTCCAGGTCCTTTTGAGAACTGATGGGGCCTGAACTAGAGGACATGCAAGGTCAATGGAAGGTGGGGACGGATGGATTCCTAGCTAATAAGGAAGCAGACCTGGCAGGATGGTGACCTATGGATTGGACACGACTGGAGAGGACAGAGTTAAGAATGGATATGGACACTTAGGGTGTTAGCTTGGATACTAGGAGGGTGGCAGGGCCAGAAAGAGAGGTAGGTCTGGAGTGGGAGGAAGATGATGTGCTGTGAGGGAATAGGAAGGGGGTGGGAGGTGCTGCTCAGTTTGTCAACATTTGAGTTTGGAGTGGACCAGCGTGGGAGACATCAGTGCCTGGATGATCACAAACCCTACCATGGCCTGAGAGTTGCCCCAGGGTCAGCAGGGGTGGGGGCCCTCACCTGGCCACTTCCTCCTGCTCTGAGAAGAGGACTTGGGCTTCAGGATTTTAAGAAGGATTCTAAAAATTAAATCTAAGTTTCGTTTCCCTGGGTCCAAAGAGACTCAGGAATTCTGGCCCAAGTTCTATGTGTGTCATTATCTCTTTCTGAGTTTTGGGGGGTTTGGAGGGTGGTTTGGGGTGAGGGAGAGGCAGAAGAGTACATGGAGATAGCTGCTATCTGATAGCATGTTGCGCCAGTCTGTCCCAGCTCTGTTGTTTGCCAGCTGTGAGGTCTTGGGCAACCCTTCCCAGCCAACCTCAGTGTCCTCCTAGCTATCGGCCAACCGTGCAGGGTTATTGTAAGAAGTGAATGGGATGCTGGACACAGAGCTCCAGCATGGCCTCTGGCATCTTTGTTAAACATGCAAATTCCAGGATCTTCTCCAACACAGAGAAATATGCATTTCCATGGGTAGGCCTGGGAATCTATAGGTAAAACTGGCCCACCTTTGGGTCAGAGTCTCCAACGACCACCCTGGGACTCCTCTGGCACTGGCCCACCCCTAACATTTGCAGCCTGAGTTCAAATGGCAGCCCCCCTGCCAGGCTCCTCCTCCTCTTCCCACCTGCTTCATTCCTACTGCGAGAGTCCTTGTGTGCAGGACTCAGGCTTCATGGCTAAACTCCCAGGCACACCTGCCCCCACCCCAGACATCTTCCTTGTTCTCAGGCCTAGGATTGCACATGCCTACTGCACAGTCCCCTGGGAGGACAGACTCAGGGATTCCAAATCCCAGATCCTAGAGAATGATCAAGCTTGGGCTCCAGATGGGCAAGTCCCCTTGGCCCCAGGTACACCTCACCTTGCAGGGAGAAGCAGGGGTGGAGAATGGCGTAGGGAAATCCTATACAACAGAATTCAGAGCAGAGGCCCAGCTTCTCCGTTTCTGTTCCTATCGGCCTTTCCCACCAAGGCCCTCTGGCCTGCCCACTGGTTCCCAGCAGCTATAGCATGGAGGCTGCAAGCCTTTGTCCATTCGCGGGGCCCCTACCCAGCTGAGGTCACCTCAGACTTTGCCTCCAGCCTCTGCTGGCCCTGTGAAATACAGGCTCCCAAGGCCTCCCACACAGCCGCCATCACAGCCCATATGTGCCCAGGCCCTGGCTTGTCACAGAAGGTTAGATTATTTATTATTCTCCTTTAAAAAAGAGGAAACAGGCTCAGCGAAGGCAAAGGAGGAATTCTATTACAGAGCACCTTCTGAATGCCAAGGGCTGAGTGAGGCTGATCTTTTCTGAAGACATGCCCACACAATACCCCTGTTAGTATTATCCCCAACGTCCAGGTGAGAACACCGTGGCTCGGGAAGGAAAGGTGACTGGCCCCAGGATCACCTAGTTCAGTGGTTCTCAACCTTCCTAATGCCTCGACCCTTTAATACAGTTCCTCATGTTGTGGTGACCCCCAATTTCATCGTTACAAACTGAACATGATTAAAGCATAGTGATTAATCACAAAAACAGTATGTAATTATATATGTGTTTTCCGATGGTCTTAGGCGACCCCTGTGAAAGGGTCGTTCGACCCCCAAAGGGGTCGAGACCCAGAGGTTGAGAACCGCTGACCTAGTTGGTAGAAGGCAGAGTCAGGAATCAGTCAGACCAGTCAGACTGCCCAGCTCAGATCCCTGGGAAGCATAGTAGGCCTTCAGTAAAGTCTGGCAAGAGGAGCTGAAGTTGGTTAGAAACCTGGGCCTGCCATTTCCTGTGAGGGCCATGGAATGTGAGGAATGTTCACCCCCAGGGCAGCGCTGTGGGCAAGGTGACCTTTGGGGAGATAAAGTCAAATTCCAGGACTCAGAAGGAGGCTAGCTGAGGTGGACCCTGGGTGGTACCGCCAGGGACCAGGACCAGCTGCAGCCAGGCCCCTACCCCCAAACCCCGCCCCAGCTGCTACACCTCCGCCCCTGCTGTTCCCTCAACTGGAATTTCCTTTCCCCCCACTCGGCCAAGAACACCTCCGCGGCTAACCCTCTGACCCTGTCCCCAACTGTCGCCTGAACATTTATTTCCACAGGGAGAGCCCCGGGAGCCTCAGCCATAGCTGCCCATAGCTAAACTCACCTTGCTCCCTGACAGCCGCCCACCCCTCCCTGGGATGCCGCCTCCATGCCCCTGCTTGATTGCTCAGATGTTGGGGTGCTAGCCTTGCCCCTTCATTGCCCCTCCCGCTCCCTTCAAACTCTACCTCTCCTTGCTGCCTCTGGCCTCCAGTCTCAGACCCTCCAGCCTTGTCTCCCCATGGCAGCCAAGGCGGAGTTGCCAGACATAGCAAATGAAAATACAGGTGAGGATTGAAAAAGATAAAAAAAAACGCAGGACTCTCGGTTACATTTGAATTTCGGGTAAACAATGAGTTATTGTTTAGGATATTGCATGGGGCATACTTATGCTAAAAAGTATTATTTGTTGTTTACCTGAAACCTTACAGGGCATCTTGTATTTTACCGGGCAATCCTAAAATGGAGTGTACTTCACCACTTCCAGTGTTCCCTGGGCCAGAGGATGGAGAAAACGCCCATGCTTGGAGCACACTGTCCCCACTCATCCTTCTCTGCCTCCCTCCAGCTGCCTTTCAATTCTCAAAAATCACCTCCTCTAGGAACCCTTGGGAACAGCCATGAGCTGGGGTAGGGGCTTCTCTGTGCGATTAGAGGCCGCCATACTTCCCTTACGAGAACCTTACATGCGCTGCTGGTCCCCCATCACTAAGAACTCATGAAACCAGCATCTTTTTTGTCCACTATGTTCACTCCCCAGCCCCTAGCACCTCACATGGCATTTAGAGTAACTTGCTGTGGAACCCATTGCCTTCTCTGGGTCTCAGTCTCTCCATCCATATGAGAAAGGGACGTCTAAGATGGTCTGTGAGCCCTAGCCGGTTGGGCTCAGTGGGTAGAGCGTCGGCCTGTGGACTGAAGGGTCCCAGGTTCGATTCCAGTCAAGGCCATATGCTCGGGTTGCCCGCCGATCAATGGTTCTCTCTCAAAATTGATGCTTCTATCTCTCTCCCTTCTTCTTTGAAGTCAATTTAAAAATATATTTAATAAATAAATAAATACAATGGGTCTGTGAGGCCCCTTCCAGCTCTGATGCCTGCCCATTGCAGCCTGACCATGCACTTTGACCCTGGAGGTCCTGGGTGGAGGCAGCATAGGAGAGAACTCTGAACTCAGCTTGGAGGACCCCAGGCCAAGCCCCAGCTCTGCCTGTATGTGGCCTCGCACAGTTCCACCCTCTCTCAGCTTGGCTCTCCTCCTTTGCCAGGTGCTATACTTGTGGGGATCACACAACCCACCCGGAATAACCTGGTAAGGTTTTCAGAGATAAGATGTGCAGCACAGCGCAGGGCACATTGGAGGCTTTCAAAGAGCAGAGGTGACTGCCTGCTCTTCCCCTAGACTGGGAGGCCTGAATACCCCGGAGGGGCCCTGAGAAGCTGTAAGAGCTCCAGGCGGAGGAGGGAGGGAGGGGAGAGAGGGAGAAAGGAGCTGGGCTGGGAGCATTCAGGCAAGACTTTAAATCTGGTCTTAGATTTATTTATTTATTTATTTATTTTTAAAGGGCCTAAGCATTTTCTGAGAGAAACCCAGGAATCAATCCAGCTGACGGAGAGACACAACCTGAAGTCCACTCCCCACACATTTGTGGGGGTTAATTTTCTGCCTAAATGGGGGTAGGGGGAACATGTGGGTCGAGGGGGAGCAGCCTGAGACACCTGGGTCCAAGGAGACACCCAGAGGGGGTTTTGTCCAGACTTATTGCTCCCATAATCTCTGGACTCGCCAGGCCACCCCAAGTAAACATGCCTGAGTGAGAACAGGGTGCTCACTGGCTTCAGGACAAGCTTTTCCAGCGCCCCTATCCCAGCCCCCTTCCAGCCAGGGGGCCCATGAGGGGGGAATCCCGGCAGGACCCTGGGGGCCGTCCTACTCCGTGACCCTGCTCTCCCAGTGCTTGGGCGGGGCCTTCCCACAGTCCAGGTTTATCTTTTTTAATTTATTGATTGATTTGTTTTTTAGGGAGAGGGATAGAGAGATAGAAACACTGATGAGAGAAGCATTGATCAGCTGCCTCTTGCTTGGCCCCTACTGAGGATCGAGCCCAGCAGCAGCCAGGGCACATGCCCTAACTGGGAATTGAACCAGTAACCTTTTGGTTCATGGGTTGACACTCAACCACTGAGCCACACCTGCTGGGCTAGTTTTATCTTCCCATCTGGACAATTTGGGGCAAGAATGGGAGATGCTGGCTTTCAGGTCAGATAGACCAGGGTTCTGGAAGGTGAGACTACAGTGAGTAACTCAAGTGCTATGAGCCCCCCGGAAATGAATTCTTGAACCCGAACAGAAATCTTAACACAAGGCTCTCTTCCTGCTCTTCCCTGCCTCCTTTCTCTTCCTGCTCCCCTGCCTCTCTCCCAACCAGACCCTGCAGAACTAGCTTCCTGTAGCCCATTAATCAGGCCTGATCTGTGAAAGAGGGAAGGAGGGAGAGAGGGAGGAGACAGGAAAGGAGACCTGGTTAGCTCTGCTCACCTTTGCCTCCATTGTCGCCTGGAGCCCTCAACCACCCCACAAGGCAGAAGCTATTTACAGGGGAGCAAACTCAGCCTTCAAGAGCCCAGATGTTAGTTCTGACAGACACCACACAACTGGTAGGGAGCCAGCTTTCATGCTTCCCCTCCTCATTCTAGGGCTCTAAGGTGAAATCCAGGAACTTAAACTGACCCGAGGAAGAAGACGGTCTCTCACATCCTGAGGCTGTGAGTCCTGGAAGAGGTCACTTCATGAAGCCAGAGCGGGCGGGAGGGCTGGGCTGGCTGGTCCCCAAGAGGCTGTGTGACCTGAGGCAAGTCACTCCCCTTTGGGCCGCAGGCCCCACTTCACCTTTCTGAGGATCCCTGTGTCCAGTTAAATCTGAAGTGGGGTGACCTTTGCCTTCAGGGGAAAAGTGGTAAAGGCCTGGGCTTTGGAGTAGATGATTTCAAATCCTGGTTCTGCTCTTCCTTAGTTGAGTGGCTAGACTGGCCTCTCTGACCATCACTTTCTATGCCTGTGAAATGGGGGTGATAGGCCACACACATGGGGTTTTCTGAGGATTGGGAAAGACAAGGTACATAGAAAGGGCAGTGCAGGGCTGGCACCATGGAGGGCTCCACAGTTGGTGGGAGAGAAACCCAACGAGAAAGCCTGTGACTGTGATCTGTGGGACCCAGGCCTACAAGGTTCCCACCGCCTTGCTATGGGACTAGGCAAGTGGCTTCCCCACTAAGAGGCCAAAGCACTCTTGGGCCTTTGAGGGCAGAAGAGAGACTCCTAAGTGTGACCTTTCGGCCTCTTGGACCCTCAGAGAGTGGACCCTCACCCATTCTACCTGGTCCTGGTCCTGGCCCTACACATCCATCCTGCTCCGTTCTTCTCCAGGCCAGCCCAGGCTCTGCCTCCACCCACCCCCAGGACAAAAGGGCCATTTGACATTCTTTGTTGGTGCAGACTCATTCTGTGAGTGTAGGCCTTGCAGATGGGACCTGCCACCTTCCCCCCAGAGGTCCCCCTCTCCAGAGAGCTTTGCCCTACGTCTAAGAGAACAGAGGGAGGGATGGGCTTTCACGGACAGAGCCCTCTCTCAGAACGTGTTCCCCACCCCCATCGTTCGGACTGGCAGGAAGGAAACCAGGTGGAGGAGGGGAACTGGAGAATTGTCCAAGGAGATTGCTCTTCGTGACAGGTTAGAGATTGGGGCAGGGCCTAAATTGGGGCTAAAACCTAGTCTTCTTCTGGCTCCCAGGGAAGGGTTCTTTTCATTAATGGTTTCTTAGTATATTTTAAAGAAACTGGTCCCAACCTTGCCCTGGTTTGCTGTGTGACCTTGGGTGAATTCCTTTCCCTCTCTGGGCTTTGGTTTCCCTTGAATAAAGTGAAGAGAAAGAACTGAAAGATCTGGCAGGGGAGATTTCCTGAGCCAGGGCCTGGGATACCAAAGACGAGCCATCCTCCCAGAATCTGGTTCTAGCATCCCATAGAAAAGAGCACAAATGACTCTTGAGGTGAGAGTAATGCTTCCATGACAGCAGGACCCCCTCCCCCTAAATGGTGGAGAGCTAGCCTCCGTCCCCTCAGTCCTGTACAACCTCCAAAGCCCTCTACCCTCTTCATCTATTCATAGGCGTGCGAGACGAACGAAACCAGATCGTGCTCCCTTTTCACAGAATATAAGGCTGCAGGCGCACAGAGGACAGGCCCTGACCTGCCCTGAGGGTTGGGGGTCTGGAAAGTGCGCAAGGGATCTGTGTGAGCAAGGGAGAGGGCAGTGACACACCTCCTATGGCGGGTTTGGCTGGAGCTCAGGGTGTGCCGGGGGAGTGGCTGCCCTGGCTAAGGAGTCCGTCCTATGGGTGCTGAGGAGCCCAGGGGGGAGGGGGGTTCTGCCAGCCGGTGGTCATTCTCTTCCATTGTAAGAAAGCGAATGAATGTGGGGGCCCGGACAGCTGTACACACAGGTACCTCCTGACAAAGGGGCCATGGAGCCTTCGTGGGGGAAGGGAGCAGAGCAATTCCTCCCGGGAAAGAGGGGAAGTGAGAGGGGAGATGAAGCAGGGGAGAGGAAATGAAAGATTAAGTGCATAAAGGCCATAAAACTCAGGAACGTCCAGGCCGGATGGATTCCAGTTTATAGATACATTTATGTCCAAGGATGCCCAGCCCGGCCTGATAACCCAGCAAGAGGAGCCACCCAGGGAGGCAGAGAGGACACTCGGCTGGAAGGGACCCCTCTTGCCCCTGTGCTTCTCTCTTGTACTGCCCCCTCCCTTACCTACCCCCAACTCCTCGGGCTGGCTGACAGCCCAGCTGGAAGCAATTGTGGGAGCCTCCAGCCTGGAGAGCTGCATCCCACAAAGGGCCCTGGTAAATAGCAGCCCACACCCCAGACAGCCTGCGGCTCCCCCTCCTTGCAGCCCCCTGCCCGGAAATTTAAAACAACTGCTCGACACAGTCTTAAATCCTCCAGGAAGGAGCTGGGGTTGGCAGGCAGGAAGCATGAGGCTGGCCAGGGCCCTGCCTGGAACTCCCTCTCTCCCCAGCTCCCACCCTGAACTCCCCTGAAATACCACCTACACCCCACCCCCAAGTCTTGCCATGGGCTTCCCAGGCCCCAGGCTCCCCATGCTGGCCTTCCCTGCAGGGCACTCAGCTGCAGCTTGTAGGAATTGCCAGGTAGACTGCGAACATCCAGCACATGGGGCAGTCTTGTCCCAGTCATCTCCCCTGCGTGTACCCAGCACTGGGCCTGCTACGGAGTAAATGCATAGTGTATATATGAAGAACGAGTAAATGAAGCCACCGGGTGACCCAAGCCATCACGCTGCTTTGGGGGTTCGGTTTTCTCATCTATCAAATGGGCATGATAACTTTTACCCAGTCTCAGTCTACTTCCCAGAGTCGTGGGGGTTAAGGAAGAACCTTTGTGCAAGTATTTTATTAACTGCCTGGCTGATGAGTCACAATGATTTCATTCTTGCCTTCCTGGCCTCAGTTTGCTTGTTTGTAAAACGAGGGCCAGAGTTGTGCTAGCTGGGGTCCCTCACAGCTTTGATGACGGCCTGGGGAGGCCTAGACTCCCCCAGGCTCTGTGAGTGCCAGCTGGGCGGTTGGGGGAGGGCAGAGGGTATGGTGACAGGGAATGAGACCAGCCTAGGTCCAGAAGGCCACTCTTTTAGCTCCAGCATGAGCCCTGACTCACTGTATGATCTTCTCTGGGCCTCAGTTTCCTTCCTGTGAAATGGGAGTGGGTGGACACAGGATGCCTGAGGTGACCTCTGGTCTTCCAGTTCTGTGACAACAGGACGCTACCCAGAGGGCAGTGAGGAGCCATGCCGGCTCAGAGCAGGTCAGTCCTGTCTCAGGGCTCACTCCCGCAGCAGTGAGGGTTAGAGAGAGAAGGCTGGGGAGTCTGGAGTCTGGAGACCTGGGAGGGGGCTGTTGCCTTTGCCCAGAGGGCAGAAGATAGCAGCCTCCAGATCTTTCCTCATTCTGCGCCCCATGCTGGCTGCCCTGCCTCTTCCCAGTATCTCCAGCCATTTTTACCCCCTCCCTCGCCCTTTCCTATCTCCAGCTTTTTAAAACTCACCCATCTTTAAGACACAGTTCAGGGACCACCACCTCCTCCTCCTCCTCTGTAAGGTCTTCCCAGATTATCTCTGATGCAGTTAATCTTCTCTGCCACTCACTTTCCCAGTTCTGGGTACCTTCATCATGGGACCAATTGGAATGACTGTTGTGTGTATGTAATACATACGCGTGCACGAGTGCTCTCTCCTGGGCTGTGAGCTCCTGAGGTCAGGGTGGGATGCCGCCCATCCCCATATCACCTCCAGCCCCCACCACCTGGCCTGGCCCAGAGGAGGTACTCAGTACATGCAGGCAGCGTTCACCTGCAGGGGGGAGACTGGGCTCCAGCCCTAGCGTAACTGCTAAGAGCCGTGTGACCTGGGGCAAGTCATGTCTCTCTGGACCAAGGTCCTGCGTGGCCACATAGCACTTATCTCTATTATTCATTCTCAGGGCAGGACTCTGGAGGGAGGGCCCATCCTGGGCCTCTTCCATGGCACCTCCCCTCAGCAGTCCCTTCCTGTGCCCTGGATCACAAGGGTCTGCTCCAGTGTGATTCCCACCGGAACCTGAGCTCACTGAGAACCTCATCGCTGGGACCTCACAGTGCTCCGCACACAGGCTGCTCACAGGCCCGTATAAAGAGGTGCTTGTCCACTCCTCAGCCCCCAGAGAGGGAGCAGTGGGATTTCCATAAACCTTGCAAGAGGCGAAGAACATTCACTGCCCAAGTCCAACTGCAGCCTTGCTTCTGTGTCCCCACCCTCCTGCCTAGCCATCCTCCAGGGGCTGGCCTCCCCAGAGAGGTGTGGGAAAGGGGTGCTGTCAACCCCTAAAAGCAGATGGATCTGGAGCCAGCACTGCTCTGCCCCAGGCAAGCCCTGCACGAATCTCAGCCAGAATCCCCCTCCCGCTCCCTTACCCCCACCCCCACAGGCTGGGACAGACCTCAGCCAGCAGGCCTCCCAGCTTTGATCAATACAGGGCAAGCAGCCAAGGCGGCTGCAGGCTCCATCCTCCCAGGAGGCCCCAGCTCAGCCAGGGTCACAGGGGGGAGGGGCTGCAGCCTGGCTCAGGGGCTCTGGGGGGTGGGGCAGGGCAGAGGAGTGGAGAGCAGGAAAGGCAGGCATCACTCATAGAGTCATTTATTCCTTCACCCACTCTCTCTTCCGCTCACATGGGTTCCGTGCACAGATATTTAGTGAGCACCAACTAGGTGCCTGGCCTGTCATCGGCTCTGGGGGCACAGTGAGAACAGCTCCTATGGAACTGATGTTCTAGTGGGGGAGAGAGATAACACAAATAAATAAATACAAATAAGAGGCAGTTTCAGAAAGTGATAAAAATAAAATAGGGCAGGGTGGCAGAGAGCTGGGGCCATATTGCACATGGTGGCAGGGATCACTAGGATACCCACCATGCTGACTTGGATCAAACTCCGGGAAGCAGATGTGAAGATGGAGGTTTGCCTGCAGGGAGCTAGTTGGGGCACACTCGTGGGCTCGGTGCCCTTGTGGTGAGTGAGAGGCAGGGTGGAGTAAAGGGAGAAGTGAGTCAGCGGACCCCCAGGGAGCTCTGGAGCAAATAGCCTTTCACCCTTGTCCCAGCTGGAGGCAATAGGGCCAGGCCTTGGTACTGTTGACTCCAGTAACCAGCCATTGGGTAGCTGCCTCCGGAAGGGGCAAGACTTCGGGCAAGCCAGCTATCTTCCGCGGAGTCATTCCCACAGCTCTCTGCTGACAGCTGCTGCCACCAACACCCTCTGCAGCTGAGAGATGAGGACCTCAGATGAGGTCCCCTGGGTGGCACCCCGCAGCATCTCCTAGATGTGCTAGATCAGGAGGAAGAACATTCCCGACAGAGGGAGCAGCAAGCACAGACTCCTGGAGGCAGAAATGACCTCAGCCCAGTGGTCGGCAAACTGCGGATGGGCCACGAAGTTTCAATCGCACTGTAAGTGTGCGCCCATACGTGGTATTTTGTGGAAGAGCCACACTGAAGGGGCCAAAGAGCCGCATGTGGCTCGCGAGCTGCAGTTCGCCGACCACTGCCTTAGCCTGACTGAGGCACAGAAAGAAGGCCAGTATGACCAGAGTGTGCAGGGAAGGGAGAGGCACGGGACAGCAGTCAGAGAGGCAGGCAAAGGCCACCAACCCAGAGGGCCTTGGGAACCAGGAGCTTGAAGTGTGAAGGGCACCCCTCCCCACTCAGGGCAGTAAGAAGAGAGTGATCTGGCAATCACTTGTTATCATTACTCTGGCTTCTGGGTGGGGAAGGGGATGAGAAGGGAGGGGGGACTGGGAAGCAGTTGGAAAGTGGTGGGAGGGGTCTAGAGCAAGGACAATCCTGTCTTAGTTAGATGAGTAAGAATTGAGGGAGGCCCGGATGCGGCAGGGCCTCCAGGAAAGGGCTCCAGGTTGTCATGGGAGGTTGGAGAGATGCTTCTAGCATCCGGAGTGATGTTAAGCCACATGAGTTTGATTTTCCCAACCTTAAAGGTCCTGAAATTTGTGGACTGGGGAAGGCAGCTCAGAGACTCCGGGGCAGGAATCCCCTTTCCACAGTTGTTGGCCAGTGCCGATGCTGCCCCTGCTGTGCCTGCTGGGGATGAGGCGCTGCCCTCCCCATGGAACTCTGCTGGAAAGTTCTGAGAGCTGCCTCCTTGCAGCTATTCCCAGGGGTCCCTGCTCTGTTCTGGGTTACCAAACCAACCACCTCTGTTCCCTCTGTCCCCAAAGCCCCCCAAAGGTGAGGATATGGCTCCTGTCTCCACCTCCACCCCATGTCTCCTTACCTTATGAGTTACCCATGGGCAAGCCTGGCTCCTTGCCTGCCCATGAGTTCATGCTGTGAAATGCATCTGATTCCAGGCAGGTCTGGAGAGAAGTCATTTTGTAGAATTTGTAGAAGTACATTTTCTTCCGCGGCCTGATGCTGGCGGAGGCATCACCAGGCTGGGAGTTAGGACAGCTGGGTTCTAACCTGCCTATGTGACCTTGGGCCAGTCACTTCGACTTTCTAGACTTCAGTTGCTCCTTCGTAAATGAGGCTGGCCAACTGGCCAACTGAGCTGAACCAAAATATCGTGAGTCCATGTATAGATTTGCCCTTGTTTGTTCTTCAAAGCCTGAGCCAAGGAATTTTCTGTTTCTTGTTCCTCTGACCCCTGGAGTCAGAGAATTCCAGAATGTTGGGGCTAGAAAGGCCTTGGAAAGTCTAACCCACTTCTCCTGCTCCATGCCACATGTTCTGTTGAACTTCGCTTCAACATCAGCATCAGTTGATTGTCTACCTTCAGAGCTTGTACACGGGGAGCTCACTACCTTAGTTAGGACAGTTCTATTAGAACGTCCTTCAGCTAAACACAAAGCTTTTATGATTCTACTAGAGGCCCGGTGCACAAAATTCATGCACGGGTAGGGTTCCTAGGCCTGGCTGGAGATCAGGGCCAATCTGTGAGGCAACCGGTGGGTGATTGGGCCCTCCCCTCCCGGTTGGCATCTGCCTTGGCAGGCCTGGGGCCTGCGGGGTGGGGGCAGCTCCTATGTTGAGCTCCCTGGTGGTCAGTGTGCATCATAGCAACCAGTCATTCCACTGTTTGGTCGATTTGCATATTAGACTTTTATTATATAGGATCATTCAACAATATGTATTGCGCCTCCATCAAATGGAGCAAGGCACTCACAGCCTAGTGATAGAGCAACATCATAATTATAAAGGTAGATTATGTGCTCTGAGCACTTACCCTGCCAGCGCTATACTGAGCACTGCACATACACCATCTCATTTAATCATCACAGTTTACAAAGGAGCAAATGAGGATTAGAGAGTATGTGAGACTGGGTCCCAGTAGGAAAAAGATGGCAACTGAATGGTTTTTTGAAGAGAGTTTAATACAGGACTACTTACAGAGGCGAGGGAAGGGTTAAAGAAACCTACAAGGGAGCGTGGAGAGCCCCCAAGGTTAGCAACAGTGGGGAGCTGCTCCCAGCTTTAGGTCTGAAGGGGAAGGGGTGGTCACCAGCACCTAGTGAAGCTGGGGCTGTAGCAACGAGGTGCGGGGTGAGGAATTCATACCCTCTTCTCCAGTTCCTGTTGGCAGTTCCCATGGGTTGAATCCCCAGGAAACCAGAGGCAAGGTTTCCTAGGTGACGTAGTCCACAGAGGTCAGCCGTTTGGTCGATCAAACGGAAGAGAAAGATAAAGAATAGATCTCAGGGAGGGGGTGCGGGCAAACTGAGAATAACCAGCCCGGAGAGTTAGGCAATTTGTCTAAGATCTCAAAGTCAGGAAGGTGTGGAGCCATAGAAATAAAGTCATAATGACCAGCGTGCTGTGTTCAAGTTTTAACAACATGAAGAAGAGAGTTGTGGGAGGGGTTGGAAGGGCCTGGAGGAGAGGCAGAGGGGAACAGAGAAAGGGTAGTCATTCCAGAGCGTCTTATGCAGAGGCTAGACATGTGCAAGAACACGGCCTGCTGGGAGGAGTAAGACATCCTGCAGGGCTAGAGAGTGCTAAGAAGTTTCCAGAAACCTCTGACGGGCGGCTGGAGAGGAAGCTCAGAAGGGGTGCTATTGGAACAAGATAACAGCATTATTCATTAATTTATTTAAAAGATATATTGATTGCACATCTTCTCTTTGCCAGGACTGTGCTAGGAGCTGGGATCACAGTGGTGGAAAATGTAGTCATGGTCCTGACCTCACGGAGCTTACAGTCTAGTGGGGGCATGTGTAGGAGCCAAACAATGAATTAATTACGATTGGCATCAGTGCTCTGAAGAAAAAGCTGGATTTTCTCCTGAAAGCAATGTAGAGACATTGAGGAATACTGATGGTTTAAACTTTTTAATGGTTGTTTGTTTGTTTGTTTGTTTAATTGAGGCATAGCTTACAAACAGTAGACTGTCCAAATCGTAAGTGTACCTTTTAATGAATTATAACCATCGCTCAAATCAAGATTCAGAAGGCTCTTTCAGGCCATCCCTCTATAGAGTAACCACTATTTTGATCTCTATTATTAGGTATTCATTTTGTCTGTTTTTGAACTCCATAAATGGCAATGTATTCGCTTCCCGGCCCATGCACCAAAAAAATAAAATAAAATAAAATAAAAGGCAATGTATAGTATGTACTTGTTTGTGGCTTTTTTTATTATTATTACTTTTTTACTGATTTCAGAGAGGAAGGGAAAGGGAGAGAGAGATAGAAATGGCAATGATGAGAGAATCATTGATCAGCTGCTTCCTACATGCCCCACACTGGGGATCGAGCCTGCAACCCGGGCATATACCCTGGCCAAGAATTGAACCGTGACCTCCAGGACCATAGGTCAACGCTTAACCATTGAGCCATTGCAGCCTGGGCATGTGCCTGGCTTTTTTTGTCCAACATTATGCCCAAGAGATTAAATTGTATTGCCTCATAGAGCAATTGTCTACGCCTGCTACTGGCTATACAATATTCCACTGCATACATATGTACTATATTTTATTTATCCATTTTACTATTAATAAACATTTGGGTTGTTTCCAGTTTTCTTACTATCCTATCTAATAAAAGAGAAACATGGTAATTAGCCGTATGGCCGCTACCCTTCCCATTGGCTAATCAGTGAGATATGCAAATTAACTGCCAACCAAGATGGCGGCCGGCAGCCAGGCAGCTGACGCGAACAGGGAGGCTTGCTTGCTTCAGTGACGGAGAAAGCCAAGCTTCCCCCCCTGCCTTGCTGGCCTCTCAGCTGCACTCTAAGCAACATTGTAACAAATATAGAAGCTAAACAAAACCCCGGGCTTCAGCCAGCAGGACCACAACATTATTTCAAATACAGAAGGTAAACTAAGGCCAGAAACCTGCTTTCAGCAGCGGAGGTCTCATAGCTGGAGCCGAGCCTCAGAGCTAAAGCTGGCCCAGAATTTTAAAAAAGAGGAAAAAAGGAGCGGTTGGGAGCTTCAGTCCCCTGCCAGCCTGAAAACGGCCCTCAGGCCCTCACCCAGGCTGGCCAGGCACCCAAGCGGGACCCCCACCCTGATCCAGGACACCCTTCAGGGCAAACCAGCCGGCCCCCACCCGTGCATCAGGCTTCTATCCTATATAGTAAAAGGGTAATATGCCTCCCAGCACCGGGATCAGCATGACAGGGGGCAGCACCCAAACCCCCTGATCGCCCTGCGGCTCTGTGTGTGACAGTGGCAGTGCCCCAACCCCCTGATCCGCCCTGCTCTGTGTGTGACAGGGTCCGGAGCCCCAACCCCCCTGATGGGCCCTGCTCTGTGCGTGATAGAGAGCAGTGCCCCAACCCCCTGATCGGCCCTGCTCTGTGCGTGACAGGGGGTGGCACCGCAACCTCCCTATCAACCCTGCCTTGAGTGTGACAGGGGGCAGTGCCCCAACCCCCCAATCGGCCCTACCCTGAGCGTGACTAGGGGTGGCATCACAACCTCCCGATCCACCCTGCTCTGTGCATGACAGGGGGCGGTGCCCCAACTCCCCAATCAGCCCTGCTCTGAGACCGACACGGAGCTGCACCTAGGGAT
Source organism: Myotis davidii (assembly GCF_000327345.1). Classification (NCBI taxonomy): domain Eukaryota; kingdom Metazoa; phylum Chordata; class Mammalia; order Chiroptera; family Vespertilionidae; genus Myotis; species Myotis davidii. Next base: position 2,999,891 of record NW_006294339.1, on the reverse strand, counting down.
TGGGCCTGCCCTCTGCCACCCAGGAGCAGGCCTAAGCCAGCAGGTCGTTATCTCCCGAGGGGTCCCAGACTGTGAGAGGGCACAGGCTGGGCTGAGGGACTCCCCCTCCCCCCAGTGCACAAATTTTTGTGCACCAGGCCTCTAGTTATATATAATGCTGCTGTGAACATTCTTGTACATTTCTTCTGTTGAACATATGCACACTCATTTTTGTTGGGTATATATTTAGGAGTGGAATTCCTGAAACATGGAATATACATTAATGTTTTGCTTCGGTAAATACTGCCAGTTTTCCAAAGCATTGTATCAATTTACATACCTACTAATAATGTATGAGAGTTCCAGTTGCTCCACATCTTTGTAAACACTTGAAAATGTCAGTCCTTTTCATTTTAGCCATTCTGATAGATGCATAACAGTATCTCCTTGTGGTTTAGATGTACAGTTCACTAATGACTAGTAATGTGGAAAACCTTTTTGTATGCTTATTAGCAATTTGTGAGGTGTCTGTTCAAATCTCTTGCCTATTTTTAAATATATATTTTATATATATTTTTATTGATTTTTTACAGAGAGGAAGGGAGAGAGATAGAGAGTTAGAAACATCGATGAGAGAGAAACATCGACCAGCTGCCTCCTGCACATCTCCCACCGGGGATGTGCCTGCAACCCAGGTACATGCCCTCGACCGGAATCGAACCCGGGACTCCCCAGTCCGCAAGCCGACGCTCTATCCACTGAGCCAAACCGGTTTCGGCTATTTTAAAATATTTATTGAGAGAGAGAGAGGGAGATTATTGCTTCACTTATTTATGCATTCACTGGTTGCTTCTTATATGTGCCCTGATGGGAGATCAAACTTGAACACTTGGCATAACAGGAATGATACCCTAACCATCTGAGCTACCCGGCTGGGCGCTTGTCTGTTTTTTTTTTTTTTTAAAAGAGAGGTTGTCTGCTTTTGTGCTCTTGATGTGTAAGAGTTCTTTAAATATTCTAAGTAGGAATTTTGTGTTGGGTTTATGTATTGCAAATATATTTTCCCAATCTGCGGCTTACCTTTTCATTCTTTTTTTTTTTTTAATATATTTTATTGACTTTCCACAGAGAGGAAGGGAGAGAGACAGAGAGTCAGAAACATTGATGAGAGAGGAACATCGATCAGCCGCCTCCTGCACATCCCCCACCGGGGATATGGCCGCAACTCAGGTACATGCCCTTGACCGGAATCGAACCCGCGACCTCTCAGTCTGCAGGCTGACGCTCTATCCACTGAGCCAAACTGCTTTTGGCACCTTTTCATTCTTGGTGGTATCTTTTGATGAACAGAAGTTCTTAATTTTAACAACATTCATTTTCTTTATTTTTTCAACCCTTTCCTTTATGGTTGAGTTTTTTGGTTGTATGTGACGTGTTTAAACAATCTCTTCCCACCTCAAGGCCATAAGAAATCTTATGTTTTTGTCTAGAAACTTTGTTTTATCTTTCACCCTTGAGATTCTAATCCACGTTGAATTATCATTAGTATATAGTCTGAGGTAGGAGTCAAGGTTCATCCCCCGCACCTTCCCCCATCCAAATTTCCAGCACCAGTTTTTTGTTTGTTTGTTTGTTTTTTAAAATATATTTTATTGATTTATTACAGAGAGGAAGGGAGAGAGATAGAGAGCTAGAAACATCGATGAGAGAGAAACATCGATCAGCTGCCTCCTGCACACCCCCTCCTGGGGATGTGCCCGCAACCCAGGTACATGCCCTTGACCGGAATCGAACCCGGGACCTTTCAGTCCGTAGGCCGACGCTCCATCCACCGAGCCAAACCAGTTTCGGCCAGCACCAGTTTTTTGAAAATACCCTTTTTTCCCCCACTGTATTGTAGTGGCCCTTTCCTCATAAATCACGTGGTCATATATGTCCGAGTCTATTTCTGGGTTCTCTGTTCTGTATCATTGGTCTACTTGTCTAATCTATGCCAATACTATGTTGTCTTATTTATTAAAATTTTTTCATTGGTTTTTATACATGGTAGTGTAAGCTCTCAAGTTTTGTTCTCCAACATTCCACTATCTGCTTAGATTCCTTGCATTTTCCACGTAAATTTTAGAATCAGAGTGTTAACCTTAAAAAAGCTGTTGTGTAAGGAGCTGGGCAGAGGGCTTAGCAACACTCCAGCTCCCAGGGACATTCACACCATCCACATGCAAAGCTCCTGGTGCCCCCGTTTTCCATGGACCTCTGAAAAGAAGGGTATAACTCATTCAGTAAGTGGACTATTCTACTAGAAGCAGTAGGGCAGGGTGATGGCCAGCTATCTTACTCTGCTTGTTCAACACGCATTCCCCTTCCTTGGTGACAAAGCCCACCTTTCCTTCCAGAAATTGATCAGCTGATCAGAGCATTTGATGGCACAGTGATTGGTCCTCAGGTGGTCATGTGATCCCTGTCAGGCCAATAGGAGGAAATCCTGGGACTCTTGGGAGAGTTACCAGGAGAGAACTGCTGCTTCTTTGTGGTGATAACTGCGAGTAGAACATAAGCCTGGAGCCGTCAGTGGCGATCCTTAAGGCTTTCCAGGGAGAGAGCCTGTCTGAGAATGAAGTCAACACCAAAAAGGCAAGGCCAGTACTTGGAAGCACGTATCTAATGGTGGTGTTTGAGGGCCTGGACCCAGTCAAGCCTGAAGCCAGCACTCCCCCTGGGCTTTTCAGGACATAAGCCAAAAAATTCCCTGTTTTCCTTAAGCCACTTGGAGTTAAATTTCGGTCAGTTCCAGATTAAGTCACTAGATGTGGGAATCCTTTTCTATCTCAAAAATCACCTCTGGAAAAAGCACCTTAACAAACTGGTGACAGTGAGGGTCACCACAGAGAGTCCTGGGTGCTTTTGGGAACAGGGCTGGGCAGGAGACTCATTTTATCCATATGTCTTAAATTTTCTGACCATTAGAATGTGTTTTCTGCTTAAAAATGCAATCATTTACATATAAACCATGTAACTTATTTAAAGAACAATAGAAACAGTTTGCTTACATACCTAAACAGATTTATTTATTTTCTAATTATGTGATGTCATTTAAAGAATTTGAAAAATACCAAAATATTGTAAAGAAGAAAAGCTAAAGCATTTGTTACTCCACCGTGGTTGGGTTTTAAGATATTCCTTTTTTGGCCCTGGCCAGTGTGGCTCGATTGGTTGAGCATTGTCCCATGCAACAAGAGGTGGCAGGTTTGATTCCTGGTCAGGGCGCATGCCCAGGTTGTAGGTTCAATCCTCAGTAACGGGTTGTGCAGGCAGCAGCCGATAGATGTTTCTCACTTATGACTGATATTTCTATCTCCCCCTCCCTTCCTCTTCCTCTCTCAAAAACAATAAATAAAAACATATTTTTTAAAATTTTTGATTTTTGTGTGTATATGTGTGTATGTATAGAAAAGATACTAATAAAAAAATGCTCTTAAGGGTTTTTTTGGTTTTTTGTTCAGTCTCATTTAATCCCTCTAACAACCCTGTGATGTATCACCAGTCTCCCATTTTACAGAAGATGAAAACTGACTCTTATAAAGGAAATGACTTGCTCAAATTCAGAGCTACTAACAAATGTATACATAAACACAGACACACACATCATGCACACAGAATTTGAAAAAATTGTCTTACAGTCTATAAATAGTTTGCATTCTTATCTTTTTCACTTAAAATTACAGCTTAAACATTGCCCATGACATTAACTATTTCTTTAAATCATGATTGTTAATTGCTGTAAAATAGTCTCTGATATGACCGAAGCATTATTAATTTATCTAATCATAACCTATGGCTCTTACAACTATTTCTTATTAAGTTTGTTGTGATAAACTCACTTGTATGTGAATGGTCGCTTCTCTATTTGTTCAGGTTAAGCCACAGAAGCAGTTTTACTGGGTCAGAAAACCTGAACCCTCCTGGCACAGGTTGCTACCCTGCCCTCCAGGAGAGCTGTTCCCAGGTACAGTCCCCGCAGCATGCGGGAGCGTGCCCTGGCCCGCGTCCTCACCAGCACTGGTCACTATTTTCTTCACTCTTCTGCCCACATAGCCCCCTTTCCATACATAATGAGTGTCCACATTTGAACTTACCCTTCTTGAATAGAATATGAAAGGTCTCAGAGACAGACAGGCCAACAGGCTTCAGAATTTTCTGTTATTTTTGTCTTTATCACTTGCAATTTGGTCATGAGGCTTTATTATAAGATGGAAATGGGAAGACTCTTTCTTGGTAAAGAAAATCCAAACATGATTAAACAAATGGAAGAAGTAGTTGGGAACATAGGGGACAATGAAGAGCGTGAGGTACTAGCAAAGTGTGTGCGCAAGGACGTGCGAAACTAAGTTAAATTCCAAGATTTTAGCATAAATGATGAAATCATAAAATTGCTGGAGGAGAGCATTGATGAATTACTTTATAACCTAGGAATGGGCAAAGATTTTCAGGCATGACATTAACCTAGAAGCTGTCAAAAAAAAAGAAAAAAGAAAAGATATATTTGAGAACATAAAAAACTTTAGGGGGTGAGGGGTTGAGGGAGGATGAAGAGGGTAAAGGAAGTCAAACCTATGGTGATGGAATGAAAGAGGCTTTGAGTCGTAAGCACACAATGCAACACACAGATGATATATTATTGAATTATGCACCTGAAATTTATATAATGTTATTAACCAATGTTACCCCCACTAAATTTATTTTCTTTTTAAGAAAAGAACCAAGACCAAAATGGAAAGAAACAATGAAATATGTTTGGGATATGGAAAGATATAAAACAAAGGAATTAGTATAGGTTTCCTAGGTTATATAAAAATAGTTAAATTTTCATATGTCAAAAACACTGTAGACAAAGTCAAAAGATAATTAATATCTATACGATATACAGTAAGCCCTCACTTAACATTGTTGATAGGTTCTTGGAAAAGGTGCCTTCAAAAGAAATGATGTGTGGCTCAGTGGTTGTGTTGACCTATGAACCAGGAAGTCATGGTTTGATTCCTGGTCAAGGCAATGCCCCGGTTGCAGGCTCAATCCCCAGTATGGGGTGTGCAGGAGGCAGCTGACCAATGATTCTCTTTCATCATTGATGTTTCTAACTCTCTCCCTCTCCCTTCCTCTCTGTGAAAAATCAATAAAATATATTTAAAAAAAATTTTTTTTTTATAAGAGAGAAACAACATATAAGAAAACCAATTTTACCATAAGCTAATTGAAATAAATAAGAGTTAAGTTCCTATGGCATATTTCTAGTCACAAAACATCAACAAACAACTAAATAATGACCCAAAACATTTCTAATATTAAGCATTGAAATAAATGTGAGCCATGCAAACACTGAAGAAAGGTGAATGAAAGAAGTAAGATGATTTTCCAACCAGCTTATTCCACTTCAGGGTCACAGGTGGCAGTGCCTGTAGGGGCAGCCCAGGGTGCAAGGCGGGAACCCACCCTGGACAGGAGGCCCTTCCATCACAGAGTCACTCACATCTGCCCACACTCACTCAGGCTGGGATAACTGAGACACAGGAATTCATCCAACATGCTCATCTTTGAGATGTGGGAGGAAACTGGAGTACCTGGAGAAAACCATGCAGAAGTGAGAATGTGCCAACTCCACACAGATAGTGGCCTTGGCTGGGCATTGATATTTTTTTCTTCTCATCAATGTTATAATGAAACAAGTGAAATAATGTTATTTGAAGACCAGCTGTATATACATTTATATACATATACAGAGGCCCGGTGCATGAATTCATGTACAGGTGGGATATCCCTCAGCCTGGCCAGTGATAGGGGCCCATCGGGGCCATCTCACCCAGTCCTGATTGGGGCCAGTGGGCTGGAGTAGGGGGGAGGGAGCGACTGCAGGAGGCTGGCTATGGGAGCACATTGATGACCAGGGGGCAGTTCCTGCATTGAATGTCTGCCCCCTGGTGGTCAGTGTGCACCATAGTGACTGGTCGACCAGTTGTTTGGTTGTTCAGTTGTTCGGTTGCTTAGGCTTTTATATATATTGATATACAATTATAATTATGTATACTATTATATAATAGTATATAAATTATATATACTACATGTAGCATATATTATAATTTATTTATAAACAAAAGTCTAATTCCAGCCGAAACCGGTTTGGCTCAGTGGATAGAGCATCAGCCTGCAGACTGAAAGGTCCCAGGTTCGATTCCGGTCGAGGGCTCTGTAAAAAATCAATAAAATATATTTAAAAAGTCTAATTCCATTAAAATATAAATAATTTTTATAAATTAACTAAAGGCCCAATGCATGAAATTCGTGCAAGAGTAGACCCTCGCAGCCCCAGCTTTGTCCAGAAGGTCGTCTAGAAGGTCTTCCAGACAGTCGTTCTGCTGTTAGGCCATTCGGTCGATTTGGATATTACTCTTTTATTATTATAGACAAGACTAACAGACATAAAAGTGGATAAAGGATATGAACAAGCTGTTTGCATAAAACAAATACAAATGGTCAATAAACACAATAAAGATAAGCAACCTTGCCCCGCCAGTGTATCTCAGTGGTTGAGCATCGACCTATGAACCAGGAGGTCACAGTTCAGTCATGGTTCGATACTTGGTCATGGCACATGCCCGAGTTGTGGGCTTGATCTCCAGTGTGGGGTGTGCAGGAGGCAGCCAATCAATGATTCTCATCACTGATGTTTCTATCTCTCTCTCCCTCTCCCTTCCTCTCTGAAATCAATAAAAATATATTTTAAAAAAGATAAGCAACCTTACTTATAATTAAACTAATTAATGCAAATTAAAACAATGAAATACCTGATTGTCAAGATTGCCAGTGAGATATCACATTATCAAGATTAAAAAGATTGCTAGAAGGTTGACAAGGAGGAAAGCTAACTGGAACATTCATACATGCATAGTGACTGTATAAATGGGCACAATAGTTTTGGAGGCTATTCTGTTCACCTATGCTCTGCAATAGTACGAAGCTATTAAACGAATGGGATGTACCCTTATGTAATATGAAAGATGTCTAGGATACATCGTTAAGAGAAAAAAAAGTCAGCTCCAGGATCGTATATATAACATGAATTCATTTGTTAGAAAAGGACATACACATACATGTGTTGAGAGGTGTATAGAAAGTATTTGGAGGAATACACAAGAAACTGTTTCCTATAAGCTATTAAGGTTGCTTGAGGGGATTTAGGTGGGAACAAAGGATAGTGGGGGGCTATTACTTTTCACTTTTTTCTGTACTGTTTGAGCTTTTAAAAAAAATCACACATGTTTTACTTAAAATATATAAAACATGCATACATGGGTGCTGTTTCCCAAGTGAAATCTCCTTTTCCTGTAGGATCGAGTACAAACTCCCTAGCTACCTCCCACCATTACCTTCCACTGTGTCCCCTAATGTACTTCTCGCTTAGCTCCTGTGCATGTCTAATAAACTTTCCATCTGTGTCTGTCAGCTTTATTAGACTTGGGGGGCACAGGTACCCAATATCTAAGCGTAGTTAATGCTGATAAATGAAAAAAGGCGCACCACTGTCTCTGGTCACCAGTTTATCTTGACTTGCCATTCTCTCCCTGCCTTTTCTTCATGGTTCCCTAACAGTGATAGTTGGTCAATGACCATCCGTACTCTCTCTACTGAGGAAAGCTGGCCCAATAGGCATGTAAGCTTGCGTGTGCACCCCCTTCCCCCCCCCACGCACACATGCATATGTTTCACTTATCGTGTGATTCCATCCTGTGCCCATAAATTCATGAAGCCTGCCGAGGGTCAAGACCTCGGTCTAAGCCAGTATTTTCAACCGTTTTCATCTCACAGCACACATAAACTAATTACTAAAATTCTGCAGCACACCAAAACATTTTTTTTTTTTTTTTTGGCTGAGCTGACAAAAAAAAAAGAAAAAAGGTATAACTTCAATTCATTCACACCTACCATTGTGATTGTTGTTTGGCTGTTGTCCTTTTTTTTCTTCTTTGAAATCGAAGGCAAAAGAGGTCAGTGCCCCTGACTAAGTCGCCAGGTATTGCATGTCTTAAAAAGTCTTGTGGCACACTGGTTGAAAGTTGCTGATCTAAGCTGACCCACTTTCAGATGCTCTGCCTTGACGACCCCCTTTTAGCCCAAGAGCACGACCATCCAGGGATGTGGGTGAGTTATAGGTATGTCCTGCTGTTCCCAGTGACGGATGAATGATGAATGATAACGCAGGTGGACCTCTTCCCTGGCGTGTCTAATTGTCCTCTAAGATTCAGGGAGGACAATGTGTAGGGAGGCCACGCCCTCAGAAGCCACGCCTCAGTTCTCCATTTTACCAAAGGACCTTTTAGGAAATACTGCAGGAAACTGTTTCATTTGCTCCACAACTGGTTTTGAGTTGTCTCTCTAGGACAGTGATGGCGAACCTATGACACGCGTGTCAGAGGTGACACGCGAACTCATTTTTTTTGGTTGATTTTTCTTTGTTAAATGGCATTTAAATATATAAAATAAATATCAAAAATATAAGTCTTTGTTTTACTATGGTTGCAAAGATCAAAAAATTTCTATATGTGACACGGCACCAGAGTTAAGTTAGGGTTTTTCAAAACGCTGACACGCCGAGCTCAAAAGGTTCGCCATCACTGCTCTAGGATGTCATGTGCTGCATCCATTCGCATGTTTTCTTTTTTGGCTGAAGCAACAGAAACAGACTCTGGCTACTGTGAGCCCCCTGGAAGGCCGTGCGTGGCTTGCAGAACTGAAGGTAAAGTTGGACCACGAGGCCCTGGAGCAGATATTGTGGGGACAGTTCTGGAAGTCCAGGCAGCAGGAGCCAGCAGACAGCCGTTTGAGGCCGTGCCATACATCTCTGGTTCCTTGCCTGGCGTCCTCTCCGCCTCCTCTCCGCTGCCACTGCGGTCTTTTCTGCACAGGTCTTGACCCAATTTGCACCGACAGTGCTTCATTTCAAAATGAGACGTGCTGCAGCCTCTCACTTCCTGCCCCACGCTTCTCTGATGTGCTACCTGAGTTGCCTGTGCGAGCCTGCTAGGCACACATGCAGGGACAACCCAGGGATGCATGGGTGAACCCCCTACGCAGGGGGGTCAGGAGCCAGCGGACACAGGCCTCTCCCTCCACCCCTCCTGCAGGCTGTTCTAAGACTCATGGTCTACTCCTCTGAAGGTTCCAGTGTGCCGGAGCAGTGACATGACCAACTTTCGGTTAGATTTCTCTTCCCAGTTCCTCTCTCCTGTGCCCTGGAACCACTTTCCACTTCTTGAACACAGGCTCTTCCTCAGGATCTAAGTTCAGGGGAGCCCAGAGGAAGACAGCACCTCATCTTGGTGATTTGAATACCTTGAGACAAGTCAAGGTTCAGATTCCAGGAAAAGCATTTAATTGTCCAGGCTTGGATCATGCTCCACCCTTTGGCCAGACCGATGGCACCACTGACTCTGTCTAGTGATGGAGTGAGAGCTCCCCAAAGCTAATCAAGATGTTCAGCAGAAAAAAAGGCAATGCGTACACCTCAGTAGGGTTCCTTACACTCAGTATCTTGGGCACCATATACATACTACGTCTAGACCAAGCCGTTCGTTTCCCACACGAGCCTACGTCTGGCATTGCCTTTCTCAGGACATGGCACCACCGTCCTCCCAGATGCCCAAGCCTGAACCCTGGCAGGGAGCCCCATCCCCTCTCTTCTCCACCACAGCCAGCTGAGACCCAGCCTGACAACTCTGCCTTCTTAATATTTCTTGACTTTCTCTTGCTCTGCATCTCAATACGATTGCCCAGTCATCTCTCTCCTTATGCATCAGTTTTCCAACTGGTCTCCCTGAGCGTGCTCTCTCTCTTTCTCCCATATTGTTCTTAGCTACCAGACTGATTTTTTATAAGATGCAGATTTGAATAAATCACTTTGCTGCTTAAAACTCTCGACCAGCTCCCCACTGCCCTCAGGATGAAACTTTTGATGACATAATCTTGTCATGACCTGGCCCTACCGGCCTGTCCATTGTCAGCCCTGGCTCACAGCTTCCCTGGCAGCCATGCTGAACTAAGGTCATTCTCCTTCACCTATTTTGGGGCCTGGAATGCTCTTCTGCAATAGTTAGCATGCTTTCAGCTACAGGTGACATAACACCCTGACTCAAACCTGCTTGAACAGTCAGGAAATACATTATCTCACTTGATGTAGAGGCAAGATGGACCCCAGGCATTATCTAATAACACTCAAAAATGTTGAGGAACCAGCTCTTTCTCTCTTTTCTCTGCCATCCTTGGGATCAGCTTCACTGTAAAGCTGAATCCTCTCCCATTGGAAGAAGATGGCAGTCGACTCAAACTTCATTCCTAGACACAAACACATCCACAGGCATAAAAAGAGACCGTCTAGTGCAGTGATGGTAAACTTATGACACGCGAACTCATTTTTGGGGTTGAATTTTCTTTCTTAAATGGCATTTAAATATATAAAATAAATATCAAAAATATAAGTCTTTGTTTTACTATGGTTGCAAAGATCAAAAAATTTCTATATGTGACACGGCACCAGAGTTAAGTTAGGGTTTTTCAAAATGCTGACACGCCGAGCTCAGAAGATTCGCCATCACTGGTCTCGTGTCTTTATTAGGCACTCAAGAGCTCTTCTCTGAAGCCCCCTAGCAGCTTCCCCTCACCTCACACTGGCCAGAACTGGCCACATGTCCATTGCTGAACCAGTCACTAGCAACAAAAATGGGATTGTGATTGGTCTTGTCACGACTACAACACCTGCCCCTCTTCATTTTCCTGGCTAATTGATTTCAAAACTCAACTCAAGTGTTATCCCCCCTCCCCCCGCTGCCCCAGAAAGTTACCAGAGAAACAACCCTCCTCACCCTAGCTGGTTTGGCTCAGTGGATTGAGCGTTGGCCTGTGGACTGAATGGTCCCAGGTTTGATTTCAGTCAAGGCCACATGCCTGGGTTGCAGGCTCGATCCCCAGTGGGGGGCATGCAGAAGGCAGTTGATCCATGATTTTCTTTCACCATTAATGATGTTTCTATCTCTCTCTACCTCTCCCTCTCTGAAAAAAAAAAAAAAAGGAACAACCCTCCTCTTATGTGTCTGTCTGCCCCCCTGCCCCCACCTCCACCATCACCACCACCACCACCACCCTGGAATGTAAATTCTTTACATCAAGAAGCTTGTTCTTATTTACTCTATGTCCCCAGTGCCTAGCTCAGAGCTGGCACAGGAGAAACTCAATTAGCTTGTCAAATATTTCTGAATTTTTTTTTTTTTTAAAAACCCTCTATTCTTTTTTTTAAAGGAAATGGTCTTTTTTTAAAAAAAAAAAAATCTTTATTGTTGAGAGTATTACATATGTCCCTCTTCCCCCCCTCCCCCCCACCATTACCCTCCTCCACCCTATTCCTTTCTCTCATCAATGTTCCTATCTCTCTATCCCACTTTCTTCCTCTCTCTCTAAAAAAAATCAATAAAACATATTTTTTAAAAACAAAAAACGGATCCTTGAGCAATCTTATTACCATTGTTTTGAACTCTGTATCTAGTACTTTGCTTGATTCCATTTTATTTAGTTCTTTTTTTAGAGATTTCTTTTGTTCCTTCATTTGTGACATGTTTCTTTGTCTCCACATTTTGACTGCTTCCCTGTGTTTCTATGTATTAGGTAGAGCTGCTGTCTCTCTTGGAATTGGTAGAGTGGGCTTGTGTAGTAGGTGTCCTGTAGGGCCCAGTGTCTCAGCCTCCTCAGTCACCTGAGCTTGGCAATATAGGTGCATTCCTGTATAGTCTTGTTGTAGTTGAGCCTTAATTGCTATTGGCATCACTGGGAGGAATTGACCTCCGGGCCAAATTGGCTGTGAGGACCAACTACAACTACAGTGGAAAAACTGCTGTGCAGAAGACCCCCCTATGGAGCAGGATTTGCTTCAGTGGGGCTTTGGTGCTCACTGAGTCTGCCCCTTGAGTGTTGCTTGTGGATGTGTAGAGTTGCAATCTGGCATGGTTTGAAGCTGTACACTGGTTGCACTGGCTCTGGGGCCTTCCAGGACGTGCAAAGTCAGCCACTGTCTGGGGCCACCCAGCTGGAACTACAGAGAGGTCTGCAGATGGCTGCTATTTGTATTTGGTTAGGAAGTGCCAAAGTGATGCCCAGCTGTGAGGCAAGGCAGGCTGGTGCTAGTGGGCCTTTTATTGATAGGTTTGGAGTACACTGACTCCAGCTGTTGCTTGTTTAAAAGATTTTAGCAAAGTCTGAAGCCTGAGCCAGGACAGGCCATTCATATGAAAAAGCAGCTGCAAACAGCTTGGGTGGGGCTGCAAATTGAATGGGGTGGGGTCTCAGGGAATCACCAGGGTAGAGCGAGCAGTGTGGGCCTCACTGACAGAAACTCAGATATGGCTGCCAGTCAGCTCTGCCATGGGGGAGGCG
>NW_006294339.1:2982870-2985927 GCF_000327345.1 Myotis davidii | reverse complement strand
TGACTGGTCCTTTTTCATGTCTTTGACATTCTCACTAAGATCCTTGAAAGTCTCACTAAGTCCCTTGAAGCTCTCATTAAGATCCTTGAGTAACCTTAAAATCATTGTTTTGAACTCTGCATCCATTAGCTTGCTTGCTTCCATTTTTTTCATTTGTAACGTGTTTCTTTGTCTCCGAATTTTGGCTGCTTCCCTGTGTTTCCTTCTATGTATTTCCTTCCCAGCTCTAGGTAGAGCTGCTATGTCTCCTGGAATTGGTAGAGTGGCCTTGTGTAATAGGTGTCCTGTAGGGCCCACTGGCTCAGCCTTCCCAGTCACCTGAGCTGGGCACTCTAGGTTTACCCCTGTGTGGGCTGTGGGCAGTCTTGTTGTAGTTGAACCTTAATTGGTATCACTGGGAGGAATTGGCCTCCAGGCAAACTGGCTGTGAGGACCAGCTGCATCTACAATGGAAGAGCTGCTATGCAGGAGACACCCTATGGAGCAGGATTTGCTTCAGTGGGGCTTTGGTGCTCACTGAGTCTGCCCCTTGAGTGTTGCTTGTGGATGTGTAGAGTTGCAATCTGGCATGGTTTGAAGCTGTACACTGGTTGCACTGGCTCTGGGGCCTTCCAGGACGTGCAAAGTCAGCCACTGTCTGGGGCCACCCAGCTGGAACTACAGAGAGGTCTGCAGATGGCTGCTATTTGTATTTGGTTAGGAAGTGCCAAAGTGATGCCCAGCTGTGAGGCAAGGCAGGCTGGTGCTAGTGGGCCTTTTATTGATAGGTTTGGAGTACACTGACTCCAGCTGTTGCTTGTTTAAAAGATTTTAGCAAAGTCTGAAGCCTGAGCCAGGACAGGCCATTCATATGAAAAAGCAGCTGCAAACAGCTTGGGTGGGGCTGCAAATTGAATGGGGTGGGGTCTCAGGGAATCACCAGGGTAGAGCGAGCAGTGTGGGCCTCACTGACAGAAACTCAGATATGGCTGCCAGTCAGCTCTGCAATCGGGGAGGTCCCGGCACGGGAACAATGATCCCTATGAGCACCCCTGTCTGGGAGAAAGCCACTCCCAAGTTCCTGTTCCTGACAGTCCAGTTCCTCCCCACATGTCCCTGGATTCCCCCAAAGCTGCCGCCCAGTGCTGGAGCTCAGAGGAACCAGGACAGTGGAAGTTTGTGTGTGGGCCCTTTAAGAGGAACACCTGGGACTCCAGCAGCCTCCATCTTCCTCAGCCACAATCTCTGCTGGTTTTTACAGCCCAAATTTATGGGGACTTCTCTTCCCGGCTCTAGAATCCTAGGCTGGGGTCTGGTGTGGGGCTGGATGCCCTGATTCTCATGGGAGCCTTGGAGATATCCCTCCCCATTAAAGAAATGCCACACGTGGGTGTCGGACCAGCATGTGCCACACCTTCCCCCCTCCTACCAGCCTCAATGCGCTTTCTTCTTTACTCCTCTAGTTGTAGGACTTCCATTCAGCCAGGTTTCAGGTGGTTCTGAATGATGGTTGTTCTGTATTTTTGTTGTAATTTCGATGTGGCTGTGGGAGGCGCTGAGTACTGGCGTTTACCTGTACCGCCATCTTGGTTCTCTCAAAACCCTCTATTCTTTAAGTAAAAATGTATCTTATTGTATGATCTGTCTGCAACCAACTTTTCCCACTTAACAATAGAGTATAAAAATGTGTCCATTCTATTATATCATCTTTTTATTTATTTATTTATTTATTTTCAAATATATATTTTATTGATTTTTTTACAGAGAGGAAGGAAGAGGGATAGAGAGTTAGAAACATCAATGAGAGAGAAACATCGATCAGCTGCCTCCTGCACCCCCACCCCCCACTGGGGATGTGCCCACAACCAAGGTACATGCCCTTGACCAGAATCAAACCCGGGACCCTTCAGTCCGCAGGCTGACCCTCTATCCACTGAGCCAAATCGGTTAGGGCTATATCATCTTTTTAAATAGCTACACAGTATTTCATAGGATTGACACACTGTACCGCAAATTAGTGAACCAACCCCTATGGTTGTTGGTCATTTAGATGGTTTCCAGTTTTCAGCATCATGAACAGTGTTGAGAGGCCAATTTCCCTCTGCATAGATCTTAGACACTTGTATTACTTCCTTATGATAAATCCCTACAAGTGGCATGTGGTTTAAAAAGACAAATGGTTGCAAATTCTTTGATATTCTTCCCATAGCGAGGTGTGGTCTACATTCCCTCCCCGGAAAGCGGGATGAACTGTGCAGCTTGGACCCTGATAGTACAGCAGAGGTGATGGTACCTGGCTTCCGAGGCCAGGTCCGGAAGAGTCATGCAGCTTCCACCTCAGATTTTTGGAATGCTTCCTCTCGGGGCTCTCTCTTCCAAAACGCAGGCGTCGTGCAGGGAAATGCCCAAGACACAGGGAGAGGCCAACACAGTCCTAGCTGAGCCCAACTTTTGAGTCATCCTAGCCTCGGCATCAGATGTGTAAGAGAAGCCTCTAGAAGATTCCAGACCCCCACCTGACCCGTCTTGCAAGCCGAGTCCCCAGACACCACAGAACAGAGAATAGCTATCCCTTCTGAGCCCCGTCCAAGGTCCACAGAAACCCCCACGCATGACAAAACAGCTGCTGTTCACACAGGCAAGTTTGGGGTAGTTGGTTACATATCAATAGTATCTCAGAAATTTTATAAAGAATACTAGAGGCCCTGTGCACAAAAATTTGTGCACTGGCGGGGGGGGGGGTGCCTCAGCCCAGCTTGCCCCCATCACATACTGGGAGCCCTAGGGGATGTCCTACTACCTGCTCCCTGCTCCCCTTGGGGAGTGGGCCTAAACCACAGTCTGGCCTCCCTTTGTGGGAGTCAACCAGGCTGAGCAGGGGAAGGCCGCAGCCCCATCACCGCACTGTTGCAGCCCCTGCCAGTCATGGCAGCCACCAAGGTGTTTTCATCAACATGGACTCTAGTCCCTTAACCATGAAAAAATGACAACTTGAAAAAGAAGATGGCGGCGATATAGGCAGACGCGTCCCAGGTCGTGTCCCGGAGCAAATGGAGTGAGCAGCTGAAACTAATAGCA
>NW_006294339.1:2974016-2982816 GCF_000327345.1 Myotis davidii | reverse complement strand
AGCCTAAAGCCTCTGGCGGAGGCTTTAGGCTTGGGCCAGAGCACCCCCCGCTCCCTGCCGCTGCCGCCATCAAGCATAGCTGGCTGGCTCCACCTGGTTCCCTGCCGCTGCCGCCATCAAGGATCGCTGGATGGCTCCGCCCAGGCCCCAGCCTAAAGCTTCAGTCTGAGGCTTGGGGCTGACATATGCAAATTAGCCGCCATCTTGGCTGTCGACTAATTTGTATATCTCACTGATTAGCCAATGAAAAGGGTAGCGGTCGTACGCCAATTACCATCTTTTTCTTTTATTATATAGGATACCCTTTTTTGCCCTAACCGGTTTAGCTCAGCGGATAGAGCATCGGCCTGTGGACTCAAGGGTCCCAGGTTCGATTCTGGTCAAGGGCATGTACCTTGGTTGTGGGCACATCCCCAGTAGGGGGTGTGCAGGAGGCAGCTGATCGATGTTTCTCTCTCATCGATGTTTCTAACTCTCTCTCCCTCTCCCTTCCTCTCTGTAAAAAAAAAATCAATAAAATATATTTTTTTAAAAAGAATATACACGTTTTAAACCTTTTGCTTCTCTATTAAATACTTAATTCAAATTTTATGACTCAATGCAAGAACATTGTTATCACCTTGAGAAACTGTCTCCGAGACACAGTGGGGCAGGTGTGTATCTGGGCTGCTACTGTGAGCGATTTTACCAACATGACTGCTTAGATGGGGCTCTCTAGAAACCAACCCCGACTTGAGAGTTTTGGCCTAAGGTGTATTGGGAAGTGCTCTTGGCAGATGTGCCCGTAAGGAAGGTAGGGAGGCGAGATTGGTCAGAGGCAAAAACTGACCTTCAATGTGGCTGCGATTGAGGCCTCAGCTGGTCCTACTGAGAGCCCTGGAGGTGGGACGGCCCTTCGGACGTGATCCAAAGTAAAGCTGGTCGATGGGCCTGCAGCTCCACAGCAGCCACTCCTGGGCGGGAGCAAGACGTCGGTGAGGAACCCTGCAGCAACAGTCCACGCAGCTCAGCATGGGTGTGGCAGCCCAGAAGACGAGGCCTCGGTGGAGGACCAGAGCATCCTGTCCCCTGCAGTCTGCCCCTTGCGCCGTCCCAATTCACTTGCGTCTGTGAAGTTTGACCCGTTTGGGAATCACTTCTCCAGGATTCTGGTTAGGTTTGCTTCCTGGGAAACACGAAAGAGGTCAGTGCAATGAACTACAGCACCAGCTGTAGGCGCTGATCTCAAGGCCACAACTGGTACTGGGGATCACCCTCCCTTCTGCTCGCATCTCTTCTGGTCTAGATAGCGTTCCTGGTGGAGACCCAGACCTCAACCGTGAAGGGCCTGAGCCTGGGTTACCATGCTCTGCTTGACGTGTCCATGTACCATTAAAGCTGGGCATGGGACACAAAGGGTGCCCCAGTGGATCACGTGAGCAGGACACGCGTTTTCCTCTGCTCCTGTTCCTTAGCTACACAGCCGTCCCTCCTTCTGATGACCAGGGTCAATGACCTCTGCCAGGATGGGGATTCCTCCCCTTGCTGATGGTCTCTTAGCTCAAGGAGTTCAAAATAATCAGGCAGCAGCCACGGTGTAAAGTTCACTGGAAGCCGGTAGCTCCTCATGGAAACATTACTCCTTCAGGACCTCGAGACCTTCAGAGCAGGAATAGAAAGCGCCCCTTGAAGGGGGTGTAACTTTGTGAGAAGTACAGTGGGGCCTTGACTTACGAGTTTAATTCGTTCAGAGACCGAGCTCGTTAAGGAGCTCGTTAACTCAAATTACTCTATCAACTCAATGCAAAAAATCAGCCGAGAGATAGCTGGTATCTCAAAAAACTCGTTAGTCGGGACACTTGTAAGTCAAGGCCCCACTGTAGTTCCTTGCAGCCAAAGGCAATTCCTAAGGAGGAATGCCACTTCAAGCTGTCAGCAGCCAACGTTCCTAGAAGCTGAGGAACGAGTGTGCTGGTTCTGGAGAGAGAATCGCAGGGAAGCCGCCGCAGTACCCACTGCCCCGAGATTCACTTCCTGGAAAATGGGAATAACAATAGCTTATTGGCTGGGTATTGGGAAGGAAATGAGAGCGTGTGTGTTAGAAACCCCAGGCTGCACTCAGCAAACATCAATTTCTACCCATTTTACGTCGAGAGCTTCGTGAATGATCGTTTCCCCTTTTGCCTTGGCCGGTAAGGAGCTGATCGCGTCACCTGCTGTCCGTCACAGCAGATGTACTGCTCATCTTCACTCTCTTCTTATATCCCTGGTCCTGCGTGTTTCTGTTTTTCTCTTTAACTACCCCTGAATGCAGGTCCTTTGAACTCAAATCGTGTTTGCAAAGTGGCAGAGGGTAAATGACTGCCTGAGGGAGAAACGTGCTTCCCTGAAGAAGTTCATTTTCCAAGAGTGACAGAGCCTCACCTACAGCACTGCCCCAGCACCTTCCTCAAACCTGGCCAAGCAGCTTGCCACTGGGCCTTTGGTTTGTTTTGGCATCTGCCAGCCAACCGGCACCCAGGCGTGGGAATCCCTTCACGCAGGGAGTGACTCACAGCTCTGACAAGTTGGAAAAATACAAAAATGGGGGATTCGTATTTGGCTATCAGGCACTCCCAGCAGCCACGGACACTGCTGGTAATCTCTACTCCCACCTTCTTTCCAGAAGGGCCCCTCTACTCGCCCCCCCAGATGGCCCAGTTAGTAGTCCCATCCTGCTATTGGAATTGAGCCCTTTAGGGGGCAGAAGGGGGCATATGTGGCCCACATGCTGTGACTGAGCTGGGTCCTCCCACTCCCGCTACGTGTCAGATTTGTACCTAACCTCAGGGCACTTGGGGGATCCAGTCATGGAGTCAGGAGGCTCCAGGTGTGCCTGGCTGGGATTTCTGCCTTGAGATCCCTTCATCATCTCCAGGGTAATTCTTGTGAGTAAACGCCCCCTGCTCTTCCCTCCCTCCAGAGAAGGCCTCTGAGTGCCAGTGGGGTGCCAGTGGGGTGCCACACCTGCTATTCTTGTGTCCGTGTCAGTGTATAAGATGAACCACTCCTCTGGGATTCATATCAGCAGACACTTTTGCTGAAAGTGTCCCATTGCTCATGGCTCCTGGTTCCCCCACCCCTGGTCCCACCATTTGTGGTTCTAGGTCAAGTTCAAGAGCCTGGGGTGCCCTGTATGAGCCTGGGTGCTTAGCCTCCCAAGGCAAATGTCTTGCTCCCCCAACTTGCTTCCTCTTGCAATCCCATCATTGCCAAGCAAGAGTGAGGACATGAGGGGAGACTTGTGGGCTAGGGCTCAGCTTCTGAGTTTTGGGGGGATCTGGGAGGGAGAGAAAAGGCTAAAATAGTGAGAGAGAGAGGCTGGAGTCAGAATGCCCAGTTTTTGCCCTGCCTGCCACCTGCTAGCTAGGTGACCTAGTCAATCACCTCCTCTCTCCAAGCCTCAACTTTCACCCTTGGAAAATGGACAAATAACATCTATTTTTTAGAATCGTGTGACAGTCAATGAGTCATCATTTGGAAAACTAGTACCATCTAATATCTCCTGATCACACACCAGGCCGGGCACTTGGCCATGCGCTTTGTAGCCGTGTTCTCATTTAATTCTCTGATGAACCTAACGGTGGTGTAATGACTCCCATTTTACAGATGAGCAAACTGAGGCTTACGGAAGGTCAGTGACACAGCTGTAGTGGCAGAACCAGGCCTCGCACTTAGGCCTCTCTGACCCCAAAGGTAGACCTCTTCACCACTGCACAAGACCAGCCTTCAGTCCCAGCTCAGGGATTGGCACAGGATCTTCACTGAATTTTTAACAGATCTTTACTGAATTTTTTTCTTAGCAAATCTCTGCACTGGGAGGAACTGAAGTGATCATTCACTGAGCACATCCTATGTGTGAAGTGCTTTACACATTTTGCTCTCAATCTCACTCCAAAAGGGTGGCAACATGACTCCCATTTTCCAGATGAGGAAACAGAGGTTCAGAGAGGTCAAACGTCGTTCCTTAGGCCACACAGCAAATAAGGGGTAGAGCAGGGGCTGAACCAGGTCCTCGTGGGCCTCCATCCCCATGTTCCCACTGTCTCTCTATGAGGAGTGCCTACAAGGCTGGTATTGGGGGGTACACAACCCCCTCACGCTCACTGTTAAGGCAAAGCCTCCCTCTCCCCGCTAGCCCCCCAGAGAAGAAGTGTTGGGACAGGCCCCTGAAGAAGTCTGACGGTAACGAGGGTCACACCAGGGCGGCGAGGAGCTGGTTGGTCTCAGGACCTTTCCCCAGAGCAGCTCATTGCAAGGGGCAGTCTTTGGGTCCTGCTGTTCAGGAGGGGCACCAGGCAGAGAAAAACAGTGACTCAGGAGCCAGCTGAAGGCATTAGCAACAAATTGCTGACTTCCCAGTTTTGCTGTGGGCTGCCCAGTGCCTGGCCCTGTTTATAATGGTAATTTGGGAGGGGAGGGAATGTGTGTAGGCGGCTTGCTGAGGGTTGGAGCCGAAAGTTAGGTTTCCTAAACCCACATCAACCTAGGAAACAGTTACAGGAAAGAAGGCCACAGATGGTTTTCTGTGTGTGTGAGTATGCATGCAAGAGAGAGGCCGGCAGCAACTGAGAGGCATCACAGCAAGAGAGACAAAGAAAGAAGAGAGAGAAGCAGAAGATATCTGTTATGTCAAAAGACACACAACAGCAGACGAGGCCAAGAGAGGACAGGCAGGAGACAAAGATATGCAGGAAGGGAGAGAGAGAAAGAGAGGGAAAGAACCAGCTATAGAAAAAGATAGCCCAGCCGGCGTGGCTCTGTGGTGAGCGTCGACCTATGAACCAGGAGGTCAAGGTTCGATTCCTGGTCAGGGCACATAGCCGGATTGCAGGCTTGATCCCCAGTGGGAGGTGTACAGGAGGCAGCCAATCAATGATCCTCTCTCATCATTGACGTTTCTATCTCTCTCCCTCTCCCTTCCTCTCTGAAATCAATAAAAATACATTTAAAAAAAATAATGCATTCAACAAATGCTTGTTGAGTACCTACTATGTGCCAGGTGCTGTCCTAGGCATTGAAAAATGCCACAGTGGACAAAACGGACAGAATCTCTGCCCTATGGGTCTCTCTAGTGCAGCAGTTCTCAACCTGTGGGTCACGACCCTTTGGGGGTCAAACGACCCTTTCACAGGGATCGCCTAAGACCATCGGAAAACACATATATAATTTACATATTGTTTTTGTGATTCATCAGTATGCTTTAATTATGTTCAATTTGTAACAATGAAAATACATCCTGAATATCAGATATTTACATTACGATTCATATCAGTAGCAAAATTACAGTTATGAAGTAACAACGAAAATAATTTTATGGTTGGGGGTCACCACAACAGGAGGAACTGTATTAAAGGGTCGCGGCATCAGGAAGGTTGAGAACCACTGCTCTAGGGGGAGACTACAGAATCCCAGAAAGACGGGTAAAAATCCAGAGAAGCCCAAAGAAAGACAGAGGGAGGTGTGTGAAGAGACCCAGAAAGAGATGGGTCAGGACAAGGAGACAGAAGAGGCAGACAGACAGGGATGCAGAGATAAAGGGAGCAATGGACCGCAACACAGAGAAGGAGCAGAGTGGCAAGAAGGTGGAGATCTGAGCACCAGCAGACAAGCAGCATTCCAGAGGCGGAGAGGGGCAGAGCCCAGTGGGCATGGCGTAAAGAAGCCCTTCTCCCGCGAGCCTGCGGGGTGCCCTCTCACTCACTCCCCAGTGTCCTCTGAGGCAGGGCCCCAGCCCTCAGTGACCAGGGAGCAGGTCTTGGGTTCCAGTGCCACTGGCCTTGGAGACTCTGGGCTGTGGTCGAGCTCCCAGGCACACCATCCCTGCACCCTGTGCTCTGGGCTCCCCTGCGCGGAGCTGCAAGATCTGAGATGCTCAATCAGCATGTGTTGACTTCAGGTACTTTCTCCTCATTATGTGGACGGACGGGCCAGTGAGGCCCAGGCTAATGGGCAAGATGGCTGCTGGGCCTGCTGGGTAGGGGGGCAGCAGGAGGTGAGCACTGACCTGGGAGCCGAGATGACAAGATCCAAACTGGCTCCCTCCTCACAGCCGGCAGCAGGCAGCACACTCTCTAAGACTCCTATAGCCTCACAATCGTGGAGTCTGTGCATCAGGGAGAGCAAGTTTTGGAAGAGACCTGTGTTTGAAAGCTGGGACTTTGACGGTTGCCTATGCCTGTTTCCGTGGAAACAGGCCATCAGAATCAGAGGCTGAGCCTGTGAGCTCTGCTCTGGGTGCCCCAGATAGCGGGGAGATGGTCGCACTGCACCTCCCTCATCGCCGGTCCCTGGAGTCCCCTCAGCCTCACCACGGGCTGATCCCTGGGGGAGAGGGGCTGTGAACTCAGGGCTCCCAGGGCCCTAACTCTCAGGTTTGCCCACCCCAGCAGGTGTCCTGCGCACGGAAGGAGGAGAATGGATGGCTCAGGTGGAGAAACCTGTGGTCTCCATGACGCTCGTCCCCAGGGTGGACTTACTCTATCCCCACATGGAACCGTCTTTCACTCAACGTGCATGCAAGCCCGAGGTGAACAGGACACGTCCTCGGCTTCCCTCAGGGTCCAGGAGCGCTGAGCTGGGCCCTGAGCCCACAGGCGCTCAGCAAGGCCGCGGGCAAGGGTCTGAGAAGACCCTGGTCCTGCTCAGCCCTGAGCCAGCCGTGGGCCCTCACGTGGTGGCTGTGCCATGCCTCCCGCTGCAACCTTGCCGGATCCCTTTACTACCGCTGGTGGGGCGACAAGCTCCTACTCAACCTTCAAAGCTTACCTCCTCCGCAAAGCCCCTCCCTAGGCCGCCAGTGCGTCCAGGGCCATGGGTGAGTCTTCATCTCGCCATTCCCAGATGGAGGTCCAGGCGTCTCTCCATCTGTGCGCAGTCCCTTCCCTTCCCACCTTCTCAGGGACTGGGTGTTGGTGCGGTGTACACGGGCGGAGAGAATAGGAATCGGATGCGGAGACAGAATGAGTCCAGTTCTGGACACACGGACTTTGCGGCGCTCGGAGGACGTCCAGGTGGGGATGCCTCGTAACTACCCAGAGCGGGGACTGACGCTGAGAAAAAGGTCTGAGCCAGTGGCATGGATTCAGGACTCATGGAGGTCCGGGTGTGGTCCATGCCATGTGCGTGGGTGAACTGCCCAAAGAGAAAGAGAAGGTCAAAGACGAAGCCCGAGAGAAACCCGATGGTGGCAGATTGTATTCCTGTTGGGCAGATACCCCCGCTCCCCGTGGGAGGCTGGGTGGCATGTGGCTTGGAGCCAATGTGATGCTTGGCCCCTGGTGCCCCTCTCACCCACTCCGAAAAGAACATGCCAGGCAGCCGCTGCCCTTCGAGGCCACAGTGCCGACGAGAGCTGCTCCCTGAGGCACAGCCACCCAGCAGACCACAGACCCATGAGTGAGAAATAAACGACTTTTATGATGAGCCACTGAGATCTGGGGCTGCTTGTTAGTAACCTGGGGTCAGTAGTAGCCTGACTAATAAAAGTGCAAGAGGAGGCTGAGAACAAAGGCTCCTTTACACGGTGACAGAGGGGAGGGAAGGACTGGGCAGTCCCTGAGATGGTGAGGGAGGGGTTTTGGGAGCTCCCTGACCGCTGCACCACCCCATGTCTTCTTTCTCACCGGTGATGCTGGGGTCAGCTTGCTCCGAGTGGGCTTGGATCTAATTCTAGATGCTGATGACCCCCAGGCTAATCCTTCAGGCCAACTTCTCTGGAGCTCCAGTCCCCTCACCTACCCGTCTCCTGAATATACCTGCCTGGACATGGAATGGGCTTTTCAAACTCAACACGTCCACGAATGACCCCATCATTCTCTGCATCAACAGGCTCCCTTCCCTTCCTGGGCTCCCCGACTGGCAGCCCCATCACTCCTCCTGGAAGCCTGGGCGTCTTCTATACCCGCACATACAGTCAGCTGCCAGGCCCAGGCAATTCCCAGCCTCAGCTTCTTTCCATCTGCCCTCCCAGCACCTCACCGCCCCTGCGGCTGGCTCCTCACTGCCTCCAGGCCTGCTGCCTCCACAGCGGATCCCAGAGTGCTTTCTGAAGCACAAACAGGTTGTTCCCTGGTTAAAGCCCCTGCCCGCGGGACAAAGACCAAACTTCCTTGGCACTCAAGGCCCTGAATGGTCCAGTCTCAGTTGAATGAATGAATTAATGCTGCCCCTTCTGTCTGAAACATACTGCATACCTACCCCCTCTCCCGACTCCCACTCACCCCCAGCCCCTCTCCCCTGACTCCACTCACCCCAACCCCCTCTCCCTTGACTCCACTCACCCTACCCCCTCTCCCCTGACTCCACTCACCCAACCCCCTCTCCCCTGACTCCCACTCAGATCTGTTTAGATTTGGCCTCCTCCAGACAGCTTTTCCTGTCCACTCCCCACTTCATCCCACTCCAACCACCTTGGGCTAGTTTAAACCTCTGTCCTTTAAGACACTCCCCCCTGACCTCCGCTTTTTTAAAAAAATTGATTTCAGAGAGGAAGGAAGAGGGAGAGAGAGATAGAAACATCAATGATGAGAGAGAATCACTGATCGGCTGCCTCCTGCACACCGCCCACTGGGGATGGAGCCTGCTACCCAGGCATGTGCCCTGACCAGGAATCAAACTGTGACCTCCTGGGTGCATGGGATGGCGCTCAACCAGCTGAGCCACACCAGTGGGCTTCTTTCCCCTTAAAAAAGAGTATAGAGGATGCAATTTAATGCCTTTTTATGTTATTGTACAATTAGAAACAATCAAATGTTAAATGGTAGGGAGTTGGTTAAATGAG
>NW_006294339.1:2973332-2973855 GCF_000327345.1 Myotis davidii | reverse complement strand
CCCGCCCCAGCTCAAGGCAACCGCCATGGAAGTTTGTAGCTCTATGAATCTGACTTTAGGTGCCTCATATGAGTAGACGCATATAATATTTGTATTTTTTTGTCTGCTTATTTCATTTAGCATAATATTTTCAGGGTTCACCCATGTTGTAGTATGAATCAACACTTCATTATTTTATTTTTTTTGTCAGAGAGGAAGGAAGAGGGAGAGAGAGATAGAAACATCAATGATGAGAGAGAATCACTGATCGGCTGCCTCCTGCACACCGCCCACTGGGGATGGAGCCTGCTACCCAGGCATGTGCCCTGACCAGGAATCAAACTGTGACCTCCTGGCTCATAGGTCAACGCTAACCACTGGCTAGTTACCGGCTGGCTACGCACCGGCTGGCTACGCACCCCTTTTGAAGCCCCATCACCTCCCTCTTCGCCTTGTCTCAGAGCTCTCAGCCCAGTATTTTTTTCCTTTCTTTCTTTTTTTAATTTGTGGTAAAATATACATAACATAAGCTTTATCATTTTAA
>NW_006294339.1:2970226-2973174 GCF_000327345.1 Myotis davidii | reverse complement strand
TTGTAGCTCTATGAATCTGACTTTAGGTGCCTCATATGAGTAGACGCATATAATATTTGTATTTTTTTGTCTGCTTATTTCATTTAGCATAATATCTTCAGGGTTCACCCATGTTGTAGTATGCATCAGAACTGCATACCTTTTTTTTTTTTTAAGACTTTTGGTAGTATTGCTATCTTTTATTTATTGATTGATCAGCTGCCTCCCGTACCTGCCCTGACTGGAGATCAAACCTGAAACCCCGGCATGTGCCCTGACCAGGAATGGAAGCTGCCACCTTTTGACGTATGGGATGATGCGCCAACCAATTGCAGCACCCGTCAGGGCTGCGTACCTTTTTCAAGGCCAAATAATATTCCACTGTACAGCTTGTACTGCATTTTGTTTTCCATTCATCTGGCAATGAGCATTTGGGTTGTCTCCATCTTTTGGCTACTGTGAATAACGCTGCTGTCGCTAGTGGTGTACAAATCCGTCTGAGTGCCTGCTCTCAGTCATTTGTTTACATATTCCACCTAGAGGTGGAGCTGGTGAATCGTATCGTAATTCTATGTTTAATTTTCTGAGGCATTGTCATGTTTTCCATATTGGCTGCCCATTTTACGTTCCCACCAACAGTGCGCAGGGGTTCCAGCTTCTCCATATGCTTACCAACACTTCTTTCTTCTCCACCTCTCCCACACTCTCCCTTTCTTTTCTATAACAGCCATCATAATGGGTGTGAAAATGGCCATTTTGACTCCAGTAACCTGATTCCCACAGGGGTGCCCGATGGCACCTCCCTCGGCTATGCCAAGGAGCTCTTGTTGTCCGCTCTGGCGTCCCCCTGATACCAGGGCAAGGGCCATCTGCAGAACCGCGGGGCATGTGCTCCGGCGCCAGGACTGCCTGTCATCACCTCCAGTGGGCAGGGGCCCTCCCTGCTGCAGACCTTCCTCTCCTGGCCGGGCAGCGCGGTTGGCTAGAGCGCTGTCCTGCTACACCAAGGTTACTGGTTCGATGTTTAACTCCCCACATCCTTTAGAACTCAAATGTCACCTCCGCAGAGGAGCCGTCCCTGACCATCACCCCCTCCCCCATGGGACCCGACCGCCATCACTCGCTCGGACAGCATCCTCTCCTTGGCGGTCTGGAATGCCTCATCCGTGTGCCCCTGAAGGAAGGAACCCCGTCTCTCCCGCTGGGGTGGACGCTCCCTGTGGAAGGAGCCTGCCATCATCTTGTTCATCATTGCATTCTCAGCACTGACCCTGGTGTCCAGGCCATACCAGAAAGCCTTTGTCAAATGAATTCTTTATTCAACATTTAACACATTTTCACTGAATACCTGTTCTAGAAGTGGGGATAAAGCTCCCACAGTGCTTACATCCTAATGAGGGAAGTAGGTAAGAAAAAAATAAGCAAACATAATATGTCAGGTGGTGATTGTTGCTATGGAGAAAACCAGAACAGGATAAGGGGGGCAGACGCCATTCCACAGAGGTTCGTTAGGGGAGGGCCTCGTTAGGGGAGGGAGGGCCTCTGCTCATGTTTGATCGGGGACCTGGAGGAAGTGAGGAAATGAGTGAGGCTGGGAGCAAGTGTTCCAGGCAGAGAGAACAGCATGAGCAAACGTGTGACAGGTGAGTGAAACGCAAGGAGGAACTGCACCCCTGCACAGCGGCCGGGAGGGGAGCCACCACAAGGCCAGTACACTCTGGAGAGCAGGTGGGGGAGGTGCAACGGGAACCTGGGAAGGAGGACAGCATCAGCTTCCTGCCTCTGGGTTCCTCTCCCAGGACCTTGCCTCGTCTTTTCTCTTACTTCCCAGTTTCCCCGGCTCCAGGCTCCGGACTTAGTAAGTACTTTCTAAGCTAGAACCCAACCCGTTCAAGAAAATGCCTGAAACCATTTTGCTATGACAGGTTGGCTCAGGACAGGCAGAAGACATTAAAAAAAAACATTTGATTTTATTTTTAACTTTAATTTTTAATATAATTTTTATGGATTTCAGAGAGGAAGGGAGAAGGAGAGAGAGATAGAAACATCAGTGATGACAAAGGCTCATTGACTGGCTGCCTCCTGCACTCACCCCCAATGGGGACTGAGCCCACTACGTGGGCACGTGCCCTGACCGGGAATCAAACAGTGCGTGACCTTCTGGTTCATACGTCGTCTACACTCAACCCCTGAGCCACACCAGCCGGGAAACACATTTGATTTTAAACTTAAACCCACTACCTTTGTCCTTAGCACCTCTTTGCTTGCTGGCTCTGCTATGCTAATGACATCAGGAGCAAGAACTTCTTTCAATTTGCAAAATGTTTCCCCAGGTACTATCTCCACTAAGCCTCTGGACAGCCTTCAAAGCAGCGCCTGCTCCCTTGTCCAGAGGCTGTGGCCTGGGGCGGGCCAGCACCACCCGCAGCCCAGCAGGTAGCTCGCCATCAGTTCCTGCTCTTCGTCCTCCCGTTTGCCTCTGACTTAACATCCCCCTTTCACTAACACACTCAGAGAGGGGGCGGCACCTGCCCAAAGTCCACCGCCAGCCTCCCAGCCAGGCTGAAGCCAGGTTCCTGGGTGCGGGGTTTTGCCTTCTCCCCCACGGAGGAGGCCCCGTCCGTTTGGGGAACTTCTGCTTAAACCAGGCTGACCAGCCTGGGCCCAGGCCTCCCTTGGCGGGGCAGCCCAAGGTTTTGACCCGAGTCATCTCCACGGTATTTTCAGGATCCAGGGTGCTGTGGACAGGAGGGGGCTGGGCTGCATTGCATGCTCAGTGTCCATTTGAACAGCCCCTTCCCCCCAGGGGCCCCCACACTCCCAGCAGCCCTGAGGAATACTGACCTGCTGCTGGAACCACCGAGAGGTGACAGACGGGATCCTCTGGCCTCCTGGGCAGGCACAACTTCCCGGCTGAGCCTATGGGCTGAAGCCCCTTTAACTGAGACCTTCTGGAGGCCTGGCCCCTG
>NW_006294339.1:2966494-2970013 GCF_000327345.1 Myotis davidii | reverse complement strand
TCTCATTTCTGGCAGCTGAGAGAAGGCGTGGCCATTCTAGCCTAAGCTTAGCGTTCCCCTCTCCTCCTCCTTGCCCACCTCACCTGCCTGTTTCTTCACATTCTGGTCACTGTTACTCACCTCTGCTCCTTTCACCACAGCTGCCGGGACGGGAGACCATCGGTCCCTGGCCGGGAGGAGCGCACGACCACACCCAGCTGTGTCATTTCTGGCAGCTGAGAGAAGGCGTGGCCATTCTAGCCTAAGCTTAGCGTTCCCCTCTCCTCCTCCTTGCCCACCTCACCTGCCTGTTTCTTCACATTCTGGTCACTGTTACTCACCTCTGCTCCTTTCACCACAGCTGCCGGGACGGGAGACCATCGGTCCCTGGCCGGGAGGAGCGCACGACCACACCCAGCTGTGGGAGGCACAGGGCACCGGTGGCTGGACACCTGGCCCAGGCTGGCAGCGCAGAGAGGACTGCCTGTCCAGGCTGGATTTTAGGACAATCAGTAGGAATGTTAGAGGAAGAGGCTTTGGGGCAGAGGGTTTCACAACAGTGTAAGCTCCACGGGGTAAGGAATTTTGTTTTATGACCCCAGTGCCTAGAATAGTGTTTGATACATAGTAGATGCTCAATAAACATAGCTTAAAAGAAAGAAAACAAAGGAAGGGAGGGAGTCAGGGAGAGAGAGAGTGGGGTGCAGAGAGGGGAGGAAGAGAGAGAGATCTCAAGAAAGAATGAGTGAGTCTGGGTTGGGTGTGTAAGGTCCCTGGGTGCATTCTGGGAAAGGAAAAGTTCAGTACTTCTAGGTGGCCAGTAGCTTAGGTGGGTGGAGCTGGGGGCAGTGGCCTTATCTAACCCTATTACTGGTGGTGTCCATTTCTTATATCCCCCTGGGGCCCAGAGCTACTGTGAGGATGGGGGCCATTTTTCCTCTTATGGTCCCTGTAGCTCCCGGTGCCTCCGTCGGATGT
Source organism: Myotis davidii (assembly GCF_000327345.1). Classification (NCBI taxonomy): domain Eukaryota; kingdom Metazoa; phylum Chordata; class Mammalia; order Chiroptera; family Vespertilionidae; genus Myotis; species Myotis davidii. The sequence goes on along the minus strand of NW_006294339.1, from coordinate 2,969,056 downwards.
TAACATGCACACAGGTATTAAACCGGTGCAGGAGGCACACAGATGACTCAGAATTAGTTCCTTCCCCCTCCCCCCAGTCTGGCTGGTGGAGACAGACTGTAAACAAGTGGCTACAACAATAGGCAGAATGAACTCGGAGCTACCATGTAGCTTCAAACAAAATGAGACCGAGCCGAGGGAGAGAGGGAAAGCTGTTGCTCCAGAAGTGAAAAGCGGGTGTGTGTGTGTGTGTGTGTGTGTGTGTGTGTGTTGTGTGTGTGTGTGTGTGTGGTGTTCCTGGGGTTGTGGAGGCGATGGCATTGGTGGGGATGTCAGCCTCAGGGAATGGAATGGCAAAAGAAGGGGGGTGGGCCTGGCCAGTGAGGCTCGGTGGTTGAGCATCAACCTATGAACCAGGAGGTCACGGATCAGCTCCCAGTCAGGGCACATGCCCAGGCTGCCGGCTCCATCCCCGGTGGGGGACGTGCAGGAGGCAGCCCATCAGTGGTTCTCTTTCATCATTGATGCTTCCATCTCGCTCTCCCTCTCCCTTCCTCTCTGAAATCAATAAAAACATATTTAAAAAAATAATAAAAGAAAAAAAAAGGGGGGTTGAGGTGGGAGAGAAACCAGGCCCAAGGATGTGGTCCAGGGAGGTGGGGGCCAGGGGTGGAGTGGGGCAAGAGGGTGGGGTTTTGAGTGCGGCTCCTGGGTGTTGGGCTTGCTTCTTATGTGACTGCATTTTGGATCCCAGTGCCAGCCGCTGCAGGCTTAGTTGGGCTGCTGAGTGGTCCTGCCCCCATAACCCTCAGCTCCCTTCTGTCCAGCCCGCTAGGGCTCCCCGGTCTCTGCCAGGGCCCTCCCACCGGCTCTTTTAGCTCCACCGGGAACTACTGACGCGGGGCCTCATGTTGTGTCAAGCCCCAGCAAAGGGACAGAGTGCCTGGCACAGGTTCCCCAAAAGTCATCCCTCTCTTCTGGCCACACAAGCTCTGCGAGGAGGTGTCAGTCCTTTTTTCTCCACGGTGGGGTGGGGAAAGAAAATGATAGAAGGGAAATCAGCATCAGAGAACATTAGAGTCTCAAGAGAGAGGGAAGATCTCCTACCAGCCGCACCCCCTCCCCATTTGACAGGTGAGGAACATGATGCCCAGATACCCCTGTGCTGCAGCCCTGACACTGCCAGGGCATGGCCACGATTCGAAGGGCCGAGAAGGGCCTGTTTTCCTTTAGCCAGGACCTAACCAATCCTCCCACGGCGCCCGCCGTGCAGACCCGAGATGAGTCAGGCTTCTTCTGAGTCAGGTCTGTTGACAAGCACCCCTGGCCTTTCCGAGCCCCTAGTCCAGGGGAAAGGTATGAGCAGGCCAATCTAATTAGTGTGGGCTCTAAGGTACCTGAAGTTAGTCCCATTAAATTAAACTGCCTAGGGGAAAAAATAACTGTAATTATTTCCTTCTCTCCCCCATCCTTGTGTTTCAGTTCCCTCCCCAACTCCAGGCCTCTCCCATTCACAAAACCACCTTTAGACTAGGGGCTCAGCGGAGTCCACCATGGACTGAGGTTCAGTGTTTCCCTTTTTCTGTCCCCTTCTCCTGAGAGCTCGGCTCCGGCGGAGAACAGAGTGCCTCCGAGGCTCCCTAGGGCTTGGCTGTATTCTAATTCGGGGAGGCTGTTCCATGGAGTAGAACATTCCTCCAAAAATGCACCCAGCGTCTCCTTCCTGAACCAATGCAGATCAGTTGGCTGCGGGGCATTTCTTTTAAAAGCCCCTTTTCTCCCTTCTACAGATCAAAATGAGCAAACTTGAATGGTAGGGAATTATCCTTTATTTTGTTGGAATCTAGCTCTGAGTCTTTCTACTCCGAACGTGTTTTCCCCAGGACACTGACCTATCCTTTAATTGTTTGGAGCTAGGCATGTTAGGGGGAGGGGCGTTACTTGTTTATTGGAACAGCGCAGTTAAAAAAAAAAATCAACCTAGGCTAACAGTTTCAAGGCTCCCCTAAAGATGTATCCAAACAGGCAGCCAATCAGCGCTTACACAGCTTTTTCTGCTTGACTCTTTTAAAGAGACAGTGCCGACGGTGTTCTATCACATTTAAAGAGAACCGCGCTCTAAAAAACATGCATGAAAATGGGGAGTCCTCCCTATTGCGCTGGTTTTGGGTCTTCAGAGTCTCTCATGAGGGGCTCGCGGTGCCCTCGGGGTTCTCGGCCTGGGTAAAAAGGAGTCAGCAGCCAATAGCGGGGTCACTCTGCCAGCCTCCCCGCAATTTCCCATTGTACACCTGGGTCACTGACAATGGAAGCTTCCCTTCCCCCCACGCCTGACTCCGGTCGCCCACTCCCCAATTCAGCTCCGTCGATTTGAAGTTTGCAGATTTCCGTGGCGCGCCTTCCGCGTCGCTGGGCACCCAGGAGGCGCCCCCCTCCCCGGGAACGCCACTGCGTCCCCAAGCCCAGGGGCTAACTTGCCAGTGGGGGCCGGTCTCAGAAATTGGGGGGCCATCACTCTCCCTTACCTTAGCCCAAGCCCCCGTCCCCCGCCGCCCCAAGCAAGCCAAGGGCTATTTCCACGCG
>NW_006294339.1:2964750-2965183 GCF_000327345.1 Myotis davidii | reverse complement strand
TTGGCCTTCTTCAGGTTCCCTAGGGATACAGCCAGATGCCAGAAGTAGGTGGGAAATCGTAGGAGAGCAGACATAGAAGTGCCCTCCTGGGCGCCGGGCTGGGCAGGGACGACGGCGCCGTTTTGTCCCTAGGCTTGGGGGACAGTTGTTTTTTTGGGGGGCGAGGTAGTGAGGGCGGCATCAAGCACCCACTCTAGAGCGCACCAGGCGCCCGGAGTCCAGCACCGAGTCCCCGGACCCTCGGAGAGCTGGGCAGAGGGCCGCCTGGAGTGTGTCGCGAATAGGAGGGAAGCTATGGGATCGGGTGGTTTGCGAGTTTGCGAGACTTGGGTGGGTTTGGCCCCGACGCCACTTGGGAAGTTCAAGTTTGGGGGCTCCTTTCCAGGTCCCCACGGTTTGCGGTGCTGCGTCCCTGGACATCCACTGGCTGCTT